>NC_072828.1:9131666-9458333 GCF_027744805.1 Dunckerocampus dactyliophorus
GCCCTACTCCCAATACTTGATGCGGCCCAGCCTCACCCAGACGCTACCTCCACTGGGCCCCAGTGAAACTGAGTTTGAGACCCCTGTTGTACAGTAACATAAAATGAACGAAAAGATAACCCGCGTGCTGCCTGATGGAAGTTCTTCCACGTGAGCGCGTACATGAAATCATCCCAAGAAAGCCACACTGATATTACCTTCACAATAGCCTTCTTGTCTGTTAGCATCTTCTTGTCTCTGTTAGCGCCTGTTAGTATCGTCTCGTCTCCATTAGCATATGTTAGTATCTTCTTGTCTGTTAGCATCTGTTAGTGTCATCTTGTCTTTTAGCGTCTTCTTGTCTGTTACCGTCTGTTAGCGACCTTGTGTCTGTTAGTGTCTTCTCGTCTCTATATCTGCGAGTATATTCTTGTCTACATTAGCATATGTTAGCGCCTTGTCTGTTAGTGTCTTAATGCAAACAGAATGATCAGAGACAAGAAGACGTACAGACGCAAACAGAAACGTCTGTACGTCTTCTTGTTTCGATCTCGTGTGTCTGTTTGCGTCGTCATGTCTCTGTTGCATCTGTTACGTGTCTTCTTGTCTCTGTTGGCATCTCTGTTAGTGTCTTCTTGTCTGTTAGCATGTGCTTGCTTGAGCTGCTAAACAGTCAGAAGAAGCAGCAGCAGCAGCAATCGAGGTTGAAGATAAACGAGGAACGCTGAATGCGAACCATGCTGACTCAGCGCTTTGTGGCGCTGACCCTGAGTGGTAAAATGCAGAAAGGTTTGTTTTAATGCCTCTCCAATAAATGGGACAGGAGGCACCAATCCATTAGATGGAGATGTTGTTGTTGTGCTGCTGGCGCTGCTTCAAGGTTAACCTCTTACACGCGGCTGATTGGTGGCAGGAGGTTAAAGGACGCATTAACATGCATTAAAATATTAAATCATGGCTCCATCTACTATATGAGAGCAAAAACAACAACATAAAAAAGCCTTTTAAAATTATGAAGGTGTTTGATGGAGAGTCTGGGGGACGAGCGCACTGTAGGCGGGAAAAGAAAGCTGACAGCTTCTTTTACTAGCGCCTCTGTCACCATGGAGACCAAAAGGGAAGCAGCCATCACTTCTGAGCCCTGCATGCAGCCTGGTGGTCTGCAGAGGGCGCTAGGGAAGATGCATTCTACACCAACTTGAAGGTTGACGTTTAGCTGGTCATGACCCTCCACACCAGCAGGTGGCACTCTCTGTTTGGTCACTGACAAGCAGCGTTGTTGTTGTTGTTGGGTCCAGATGAACCAGACAGGAATACTTGTCCCGTCTCAAATGTAATTCTTCTCTCAGTATACTTGAACAAGTATACTGTACACACTGTGCGCTTAGTTCCTGAGTGTGCGAATTTTGCCAGTGTGCAGTCATCCCTCGCAATATGGCACTTTGGTTAGCGCTCTCTCGCTACATCGTGATTTTTCAGGAATGAATTAATGAATGATCGCCGTTTCATGGTAGTCTATTATTAGTCAAAACATATTGAAATACAAGTGATACGTAGCATTCTGGTCACTATGTGGCAGTAATGACACAAAACATTGAGACATTACCTTACATTACCTTAACACAGCATGAAGTCATGAAGTCAGCCATGGAATGTCCAACATGATAGACAAAAAAAGTTCTCCTCCCATTCAGTGTGGAAGTGGTAAGGTTTTGGCTTAGGTTTAGAAGAAATAAATTCGAGGCTAACTGATTAGCTCGCTAGCTTGTTAGCTCGCTCGCTTGCTAGCTAGCTAGCGGCCGTCTCAAGTCCCTGAAGCATAAGAGTTGCGCAGTGTGTTAAATAAATAACAGGAGTGTAAAAGCAGCGGCGGAGCTACCCCACGGCTAGGGGACAATTTTGACAAACACGGCTCTGTGGTCCAGAACATTAGTTCAGCGTCATTGCCGTTTGCGCTTGGACGCATTTCACTGCAGCACACAACTTTACGTGTGGAGAAGCTGTCAGTAAAACCGCGTTTTGCGTGAACTGCAAGCGGTAGGTAAGTTTTCCATGATTACTTTGGTCGGTTACAGTCAAGTTTTCTCACTATGTTGACTTTGACTTAAATTCTGAAGCGTGATTCAGCACATACATCTGTTAAGAATGGAAGCTCTCTGTAGCAGCATGAGTGGGCATGTAGTCTAGAGTGAAAACAGGCGTGCCGATCGGCATCCACTTCCGTATTGTGCCCTGCGCGGGTTTGGCCGCCATGATGGTGAGCAGAATCCAGAAACTATGCATTGAAAACATGTCCTCAGCACACTGCTCAGCTATTAATTGCTCTAATAGACGGTCCAACAGCAGTGGCAGCACTACGTGGTGGCCACCCCACTGGCCATCTAGACAATTCAGGTATCAACGTATTGCCACCCCTATGTGAGTAATGGTCTCACCTTGGCCACCCCAATGAAAAATGTCTGGCTGTGCCACTGTGTAAAGGTGACTACGGGTGTTATTTCATATCTATGGGGCTCTACTGACGTTAAAAACACATTTGGAACATCATAAACAGGTTTTCTATGCTCTAACTACAAAAATATTCCATTATTAACATTGAATCCTATATCACGGAAATGAATTTATCGCGACAGGTCTGGAACCAACTAACCACCATAAACGAGGCAAGACCGTACTTCAATAAGTACGCAGTGTACTTCAATAAGCACACTGTGTACTTAGTTCCCGAGTGTGTGAATTCTACTACTTCACCGTCTCTCTGTTTTACTGGTGAATTGCAACCACTCGATTGCGCATCTGCCAGTGCACTGCATTTTGCCATACTATTCAACGTGAACGCACTTATGTACAAAAGGCTGAGTGTGAGTACGGAAGTGCATGAATTGAAAAACAGATTTAGTTGAAGGACGGAAGTGCGCCAGTTGAGAAGCAGCATAGCATTGGAATTGTGGGAGGAGCTTGTGTGAGGATGCTACCTGGAACTTGACAAATTAAGAAATCATGAAACTGGTCCATAGTTAGTGGCTTTCTGTATAGAGGACAAGATGGAGGACACAAGGGAGTCCAGGCTCACCCTTACAACAATTGCTGTTGTTGGATCATCTCAGTTTTCTTTGTTCTCCCTCCAGTGTAAGATTGTCCGATGTAGGGAAGACTGCAGGATGTGTCAGCAGGGTGACAGGTTCTTATCAACCATACAGCCCCCTTCTAGTGCCCCCAAGAAGAATAACAATAAAGAGAGAACCACTCAGGACTCTGGAGCCAAGTTTCTGGAATGTTCTGTTCCAATTTGCATGACTAAAGAGGATGTTCCTTGTCGTGTAGCATTTCATGCAGCTGACAGAATTCCCGGGCCATTCCTCGTCTCTCAGCGCTGTCAGCAACGTGTCCGAGTGCTGACAGACTGACAGCGAGCGGCAGGCTTCCTTTTCCAATTAATACTTGGGAATCAAATACTTCATCCTTCATTGTGACAGCACTGCTCAGCTGGGGGGGTGTGGGGGTTTGCTGCCAAGCGCTAACAGCTTGTCCCAAATCCACCTGGATTACTGCGCATTGTTTGTAGGTGTGCGTGTGTGTGTTTCTCTTCTTCAATGCAAATGAAAGCATGTCACTAGAACACGGCCCCCCCTCCTCCGCCCGACCCCTCTTGCATCCCTCCTGACATGTAGCAGAGACAAAAAATGTAAAGTGGCTTATATGAACACCTGATAGGTCAGTTTAGGACAACAAGCAAGAAATATGTACTTAAGACAATTTGTGTCTCAACTGACTTCAGTACACTTCAGTAAGTACACTGAACATTCAAGGTAGTCCCTCCCCTTCCGGTATGCAGCCAAGATGGCAACTGTAGAGGGTGGTTGGGGTCCATCGCTGCACACTCACCATCCATTCGGGATGTGTTCAGTGCAACTTTCGGGTCTGCGAATGCACTCCATTTTGCATGAGCACGCTTATGCACTCAAAATGTGCACAGCGAGTGTGGAAGCACATGAATTGAGACACAGCCTTAGTTGGAATGTAAACGTTAATGCTGTGTCTCAATTGGCACACTTTCAGCACTTCCATACTTTCAGTTAGGCTTTTGAGTGCCGTGTGTTCACATAATGCAGCACACTGTCAGTATCCGGAATCAAAACGGTCAAAATGGTGAGTGTGCAGTGATGGACACTTACCACCCTCAGTAGTAGTCATCTTTTTGTTAGTGTTTGTTGATTTCATTTTTAAAAATGAAAATATTTTGTATATATTTATGGGGCAATCCAAAGGTTGGTAATAATGCTCTGTTGAGTCATTTCCAGTAAAGGCGCAATAACATTGATGAATTTGGGACTACACTGTGACAGTACAGTCGTCCCTCATTTATCACGGGTAATTGGTAACCGACTGCAATAAGTGAATTTCCACAAGGTAGGATTCAATATTTAAAAATGTAATATTTTTTGTATTTAGAGCACAGAAAACCTGTTTATGCCTTTTTTTTTACCATTATTAGAGCCCTGTCATCATGAAATAACACCCCTATAGTCACCTTTGCGCTCCTATTATTTTTTGTTTACGACACATTGCGCAACTGTAATGCGCAGGCTACGGGATCACTGCAAGGACACAAGAGACGGCCACAGTTTTAAGCACAGCATGCTAGCGAGCTAACTAGTTAGCCTCCAATTCATTTATTCTAAACTTACGGAAGGCTTTCAAACGGAGTGGGAAAGAGACAAGGTAAGAAGCCAAAAACATACCACTTCCACATGCAATGGGAGGAGAACTTCTATTCACTCTATCATGTCGCACATGCCATGGCTGACTACATGCAGTGTGACCTTAATCTGAAATGTCTCAATAATGTAACATTACTGACGCCTAGTGGCCAGGTACTTTATGTACCTTGGCTTTCAATATTTGTTGCCTAATAGGCCACAGTCAATCATGAAACAGCCATCATTAATTAATTAATTAATTTCAAAAAACACAATAGAGTGAGGGAGCGATGTTCAAACTGCGATGTATACGACTGCATACTCATTAAAGTGTATTGACAGAAGTATTCCATTTGACACACAGCACTAGACTTGCTGAGAGTGCGCTGCCCCCTGCTGGCATGGAGTGTTGTCATTGTTGTTAATTGACAGCTGATGGGCTGAAAGCAAAAAAAGGAGGGGGTGGATGGTGCAGTGCTGTAACATGAGGCCTCGGGGGTGACACAGAGGAACTGGGAACTTTCCAGTCAGTCGCTGTGAAGATTAACATGCAAACACTAAGAAGTCTTTTGAGGAGGCGACGTTAACACGCTCCAAGACACCCGCAGGCAAGTTCCTCAAAAAAACAACAACAACAACAACAAGCAGCTGAAGACGCCTCATATTGAAGTTTTGTCTCATTTGGCTTCAAATAAAAAGTGACATCTTCCACCATATAGACAGTAAACTCACACGACGTGCCCGTCCATACATTCATGCAACAGGAAGTGACCTCTTGTGATGTCTCTGCACTTTACTGAGCCGCCACTGTTGCTTATTACATCACAGACTACTTTGTTTTCAGCCATAAAACAAAAACTAAATATAACAGCACTTCCTGTTAGGACACACTCTGTTAACGAGGAGTGCTAATGAGCTCAAAGAAAGTGTTAACGATCACAACCAGGAAACAAGATGTTGGCGAATGACAACAAATATGACAGCTTTCATTGCATCAGAAGAAGTGCTGGCAGTCCAATTAGAGACGAGACATACAAAGTGTGAACATGAGAAGAAATGATGAAATGATGACATGTGGGTGCAACAAAACATGCTGTTAAAAAAAAACAAACTTTTTCTTCTTCTTGGCCACAAATGTAACCATAAAGCGAGCTGCATGTGTATTGCTATGGCAGCCAAGGACTCAGTGTCACCCACAGGCTGCAATCTATTTGTGGCTGTGGTGGGTTGGCGAGTGGTGGCGCGGTAATGTCATTGTCTAATTTGTTTATGCAGGCGCAAGTAAGAATTGCAATGGCCACTGTAGGACAGAGGAGTAATGTTGTGGGAGATAAAAAGGGAGTAACAAAAACATGAAAAGCAAAACAAACAGAAGCACAAGTTCACTTTGTTCTGTCGCTTCTTTTTGTTGCTTGTTTTGAATGTCACAAACAAGACGGAGCCATCTGTGAGCGCTTCAAGGGGGGCAAGGGGCCCACAGCAGCTCGTCAGGAGCGATACGCGCTTTCATGTCCACAATTGCTTCATTGATAAGGTTTTTTTTATCAAGAGTTAAGATGTCACACTTTGACGGTCTTTGAGGGAGGAGGTGGCACCCAAGTGAACACGTATACATAATCCATGATGCTGCCACAGCTTCATAAATCCACCAAACAGACACAAACACATCTGTACCTTGGCCACTCGAAACCAGTTACATCCCAAGAGACCTTTCACCCTTTTCAGAAATGTCCTTTTAGCCTCCAAAAGTCTCTTCACTAGATTTGTCATTCATCACGCTCGTTTTTTTATTTATTTATTTATTATTTTTTTATAAAGAGTATCTCAAGGGGTCTCTTCCATCCATCCATCTTCTATCCTCACTAGGGTCACGGATATGCTGGAGCCTATCCCAGCTATCTTGAGGCGTCTGCTCACTAAATGTCATTACATTGGCAACACTGATCCCTCCTGCTACATCTTCTTATTCTCTGTGAATGGGGTGTGTTAACACAGACGGTCCCATTATAATGTGTTTATGACCGAGGGCGAACAGGGAGCACCAAATATATTTGTGGAGGGAAACACTGAGACTGAAGGACCACCAGTGATGACATCAGCAAATTGGACCTGAGTCGCTATTGGAACACACACACACACAGAAGGTGAGTGTTTAGTCATGTGACAACTGGCGTGAGAGGCTGACGGGTGTCCAGAGTCATTTGGCTAAGTAAGGACAATTACACAGGAGTATGATTTAGGGGACGAGGTCACAACAGTGATCTCAGCAGATGAGATGAAAGTGGGCACCAGTAATGGCGGAGGCGAGGGTGCCAGGAGGCGGCCCATTAGGAGGCGTCAAGACGGACAAGAAAAAGAGGGAAACAACGAGAGGAGCAATTACAGAAGATGAGCGCAAAGTGATGGCGGGACCTCAAGTCATCCTTCCCCGGATCCCTCGTGACAGAGTCGCACCAATAGCTGCAAACGAGGCGACATGGCCCGGTTTGGCCCGGGTTCTGAGTCATTAGACCAGCTCATCAGTCAGCAAACATTAGCTTAATACTAACATCACCTGACTTTGACCACGTGAGGGAAACCTTCCAGGATGACTTTGTACTCATACCTCATGCTTATTACAATAAACACTACTGCAATGTTAGCTTAGCCATGCTAATAACCTTTAAACAAGCGCTTTTTACTTGAGGAAGGCAGATGATGCTCTCCTGCCCCCCTGGCCGCACGCCACTGGCGTAACGGATGCCAGCTGGTGCAGGTGTACATTGGTAAACTTCACTCGGGTAGTGCTCTCGACTCTCATTATGTTTTGAGGCGGGAGGAGTGCGGGGCTGGCTCAACCTTACATTAGCACGTAAGCTCACTTCGAGGGCTGCTGGTCTGTGTGGACATCAGCAGCTACATGTTACGCTCACACTCACGTGTTCACAGCATCCAACGCCACGGCGGCAGCCAAGGACGCAAAAAGGTTGACGGAAGCCTCTGTCTGCCTCCTCGCAAAAGTGACGCAAGCCTTCTACATGTGACCTTCGCATGTTCGCCGTGTGTGTGTGTGTGTGTGTGTGTGGTTGGGTCAAAGGTCAGAGGGAGAAGAGCGTGACAGATAAAGATTATCAGCACAAGGAGGTCATGTCCATCACATGTGTGAGTGAAGTATTTAATTGTAGTTATTTGTCAAGACATGGAGGCACCGTGCACCTGAATACACCACAATGGAGATGAGACAGTTTATCACACGTCGAGTCAGACCCATGGAGCCCACCAGACTGGACCACACAGACCAGAGTGGTGAGCTTCCAACAGTATGCTCACAAGCTAGCTAGTTAGCCCTTTCAGCCAGTAGAAGCAGCAGGTAAAGTTGTTTTTGTGGGTTATCGTGTTAATTATTTTGAAGCTTCATTCTGATTGCTTCCATCAATATTTGATTATGTCAAAAACCATATACGAACATTACTGAATGACGTCTGACAAAGAGCTGTCCTACATGTGTGTGTTAATTAAATGACATTAAATGACATCCAGTGAACGAAGAAGATCTAGTTTCAATTAAAGAGCTTTAATTGAAAAAGATGATTGTAAATGTTCTATTATAAATTCAATTACCTCAACATAATCTCATATAGGGTCTAATCAGCCTTTTCTTTGTGTTCATCCAACCAGGAGGGAGGACTAATTACTGCATCCTCTACTATGCTAACACACATCTGGGTCACGGCACGCACACACACACGCACACACACACACACACACACACACGCACACAGACACACGCGCTCAGGTAGATTGTATATTACTCCTATTTTACAACTACGTATTTACACACTACACAGTAATAGTAGCCTTCACCAGTTAGCGTTAGCTCCCATGCTCCTTTATAGCAGTTGTGTCCAAAGTGTGACACAGGGGCCATTTGTGGTCCACAGTTAGTTTTTTATTGGCCTGTGGCTGAGCTGTGATTCAGGGGTTGGGCTACGGGGGGCAGTTGTGTTTGCCCGCTAGTTAGTGCTAGCCAAAAAGAGAAGAAGAGTTGCTGAGTGTGTCTTGCTGTAGGGCCTACGTTCCCAAAGTGGGGTACAATTGTACGACGCCGTATTAGGACGACATGGGGGTGGGCGGGAATCTGAGATTTCGAGAATAAAGTCATAAATTCATGAGAAAAAAAGTCGTACTATTACCTTTGCCCAAGGCCAAAGGTCACATAAGGCCCCCCTTTTCAGAGGTGTCTCAGGCAATGCCTGTTACAGATTATCACAATACACTAGGTCCCCAATTTACGAACACAATTGGTTCCAGACAACCGTTCGCAAGTTGATTTGTTCGTAAGTCCAACAAAAGGTAATATTACCAATGATATAGGTACTACATGTACGTGTATACATATACAGTATATGTGTATGTATGTAAATATGAGTTTGGATGCAGTAGTAATATTAAACAAGGACAATTAATGAAAAAAAAAGAATAGAAATGATATAATAATACGTAATGATAAATGTTATTTACCTTTGAAGAGGAGTGGTCGAGCATACGTCGTTGTGGTGGAGGAGGAGGAGGAGGAGTTATTGGAAAAAAGGAGAAATCGTCGTCATCATTAGACTCTTCTAAAAGAGGTAGTGTTCTGTGGGTGGTGTAGAATTAAGCAGGCCTATTAACTCTTCATAAACTTTAATCACACGCTCTGTCCGGGTTGTATCATACAGCTACAACTTAGCCTTCCTTCCTCCTGTTCCTCTTCTTCCTCTACCTGTTGGTCCCATTAGCAGTGTCACAGTGCCCTCTACTGGTCAAGCATGTAGCAGTATAAATATGGAGTTACCACAAGGCAAAATACATGAAAATATAGACCAGTCAGCTTGCGTTCGTATCTCCGAATGTCCGCATGTCGGATGTTCGTAAATTGGGGACCTAGTGTAATCTGGGATTTTGAGAATAAAGCCGGAAATTTACAAGAATAACGTAAATTTACGAGGAAAACTTTTGTTTACAGGCATTATCTGAGACAGCTATGAAAAGGGGGGCCTTATGTGACCTTTGGCTTTGGGCATGTAGAGGGGGCGGGGTAAGGAAGGCGGACGTGAGAAGGGCTAGACATGCTAATCTGTGTTCAACTGCTGTTTTGCTGCCACGTTATAAATAAAAGCTTGGCTGAAGCAAGAGGAAAGTTTCTTTCCTTCCTGAAGAGCTATGCTCCATTTTCCCTCTGACTCGCGTGACACGTAATATTATGACTTTTTTCTCATAAATGTCTGACTTTTATTTTTTCTCTGAATTTCCGACTTTATTCTCGAAATCCCCCCCCCCCCCCCCCCCCCCCCCCCCCCAATGTGGCCCTAATACTCCGTCGTACAATTGTAATGGGGGTAAGCGAATAAAAATTAAAAACAATTGGCGTCCAACACTCACAATTATGAGTACGCCTGAACGCCTCACGGCGCAAGAACACAGCAGAAAGGAGACAGAGTGAAGTTGTTCATTGCTCTGTGTGTGTGTGTGTGTGTGTGTGTGTGTGCATCATATGAACAAATAAGTAAGTTTGATGATTATTTCAATAAGTGTTTAATCTTGAAGATTTCATTTATAATGGTGTTTCAATCCCCGCACGGCGCAGCGGCGAAAACCTGTCACTGTGATGTTTTGTAAACGCCAATAAAAGCCTGATTTGTGCCTCATCGCCATTCCAACATTATAATATTTTATACTCTTATCAAACAGAGCTGGTGAGCTAATGTCACGGTACGCCTTGATGACAAAATAAAGCTTTTGTACTTGTGTCAATTTTTCTTCCTATGGCTAACGATCCAAAAAATGACAATAAATCCAGAGAGAGTCCAGGTTGATACTGCCATGCTTTGTTTGCACTGCACAGGAAGTCCCTGTGCGTGTTTTAATGCAGTGTGACAAGACAGTAGTTATGCTGCTATTCCACACTACTTAGTGATAACGATGACGTTGACAATACTGCAACACATGCTGACATAAACTGACCCAATTTTCGTAGAAATGACCCCTTTGGCTGCATGTCGACGTCAAACTAAGTGGGCACTTTTTAGTAATAAGAACACGGTGGACCAGGACTTGATGAGTTGGTCGTTGGGAGAGACTTTAAAGGGTTACACTGTGGTAAGAAATGCTAATATTACGCTTTGAAGGCAGACTGACACTAATGTATCAGGAAAACATGTAAATAAAGATGGTAATGACGTGAGGAGCATTTCAAGAAAACAACCAGTGTCAAATGGGGCTGAGAGGAAGTAGCTCCTTGAACATTCTTCTTCTGACCGCTGACCTGTGCAAGCTCACCTCCCACGTGACGACTCGTGCGCCGCACGTGCAAGAGGGCTTTGATTAAAAGCGTCTCGGCGCTCTCAGCTGGCCTGTTCCACTTCTCAAAAGTTCTCCCATTAGTCTGCTAATTGACTAGCTAGCTTGGCGCTCCGCTAACGAGGTCGCCGCAAATGAACTGAAAATGTTTTGCTGTTCAATTAAATGTACTCAAAGTCCAATTAATACAAAAAGTTAATTGTTTTCAAGGGGAGGCGTTCCTGTGTGCTGAGGGTTAAAGGGCAACAATTACATTTTTTTTTACCCAAGAGGCCCATTGCTCCTGTGGCTGCAAACAAACGTACAGGCCTACTGCGTCTCAAATGGAATACTCCGGTTAGTAGGCCTACATGGTGTGTACACTATTTAGTTCAGCAATCCATGAAAGTACTCTCCTTGCGCACTTACCAGCAATGACGATCGCACTATTTACCCGTTTCTTCTGCTCTCATTTGAATTGCAACCACCCAACGGAGCATTATTGCCAGCATTTGGATCGCCCAATGAAATGTCAGCAATAGCTTTACAATAATTCAACAACATTTTCGTCATTATTTCAAGTTTGGAAAGGCTTGCTAGTCTGCTACTTGGCCAAGATGTAGCAATGTTACAAAATGTTGACATTTGTAAAATCGAGTTTGTGATTAATTCTTTAAAGCATGACTTGAACTTTTAATTTGATACCTCATTCACTTCTCTACCCCAAATATTCAAGAAGTTAGAGCAGATTTTATACCGGAAAATAGTGCCTTTGGTCCCCATTGAGGCAAGACAAAAGCTGTGATCGACCCACGCACCTCGGCAAGTACAACCGTTCTACAACATATATCATCACGTAGGCTGTGAAAATCTGTCTTAAATGTCAACGGAGTAGCCATTTACATTTTTTTGCTAATCAAAAAGTCCAGGGAAGAAAGTCAAGTGTCATACTTTTCATGTATGTGCCTCACACTGCAGTGCAGCAGCATGCTGTGTATTCATTTTCACCCCACACTAACCACAAGAAATACCTAGCTATCTTGATGACAAGGATGGATAAAACCCACCATCCACTTCATATTTGAGAAAATCTGTGTTTTTTTAGGCATGATGTGTTATAATAATAAATAATCCATATTTTATTTGCTTTTATATTTACAATCAAAGCATCCATATTGAAAATAGGACAATGCAAACGCCACATGTAGTACTTCCGGGAAAGGCCCCCCCAACATATTTCACACAATAAGATTTGAATGAGATTTCATCTGCAGATAGATATTGAAGTGAATTAATATCCTATATACATCTTATCCTGAAGCTCAGATTCCTGAGTTTGAAAGGCTTAAAGTTAGACCTAACATTCGAAAGATTCGTTTGAGTCGATGTGGTCCAACACTCAATAGAAATCCGATACAAAATTGAAGAGGAAAAAGTAACCTCCGTAACAAACAATTGTATAAGAATGAAAACACACCCGATATCCAATGAAAAAATTGCCTTTTTAAAAGGAGGTCCGCACGGACTCTCCAAATAAAGCGCGCATGCACATTGTCACATAGGGGTTTTGTAACATTGCTACAAGATGTCGACTACTGAGGTACTGCATGCAAAAGGTTACATATTTGCTTTATTGACTCTAAAGGGCTCAGTTTAAGTACGGAACTGCGAAGCAGTAAGACTGAACCACCTTTAGTTCAATATAGTAAAATAAATAAATAGCTACTATATTTCAGTACATGAATTTAATTTCTAAAATACGTAAATGTATTTTTAAACGTTACGTCTGATATAAAGTTGCATAGCTGGAGTGATGGCGCCACCGTGTGGGCGGAGGGAACAGTGACGTTTAATTTAGAGTGGAAAAATAACTCCTTTTAATTTTACGAAAGGCTCTTCTCATTAGCACGTTCATAGTTTAAAGCTATTCTAATTACGTCTCAAGCCGTTAAAAAAGGCTTATCTTGGGGTTTTGCTTCCCCTGCAAATGTTTGCACTAAAGTACGATGTGACGTCACCACACGACACAGACTTCGTGTGTTCGACACTCATTGGTCCATAGTTAGGCGTGCGTGTGACGTCCCCGTGTGTCGCAAAAACGCACGTTATGTAGCTGCTGCAGCTTAGCTAACCAAGTCAATCAATAATCAATAATTACCATCATGACGCTGACGAATTAGTATGATTAGCTGCTCGTGCGGTGGAACATACTGGCAGCTTCATGGGTGAGAGGACAAATGAATGATCATGACCATCATTAGATGGTTGTTGACATCAGTACTGAGCGCTCATATACATCCACTGGACACAATAGGTACACCTGCACACTCATGAGCAACATGGAATGTTCTATACACCTCTTGTACTTTTTACTGTCATCAAATATTCATGTACCGTTACATTGAACCCAAAAGTGAACATATGACGAAAATGACTTCAACGTATTATCCATTCATCCATCTTCTATGCCGCTTATCCTCACTAGGGGGTATGCTGGAGCCTATCCCAGCTGACTTCGGTCGAGACTGGTCGCCAGTCAATCGCAAGGCATACAGTATATAGACATTCACAGTATATAGATATTCACATATATTAAAATGTATATTTACATTTATTCTCATTAATAAATATATTAGTTTATAATTGTATTATATTCGTGCCGTCTGATGTAGTTATACAGTATTTACATTGTGAGCGTCTTAGAAATGCAACAGGTAGCCATGTGGCGCTATGACCGCTAGATGTCGCAGTTTGATGTCTACTAAACAACAAAACCTGACAAACTCTACAACCTGACAGCTAGTTTATATTAGAATGTTTGACATGCTAGAAACACCAATTAGCAACTCAGTGACTTCTCATTATCAGAAGTTGAAACTGCCAGAATTACGTCACTCGTTGGAAATGATTTAATTTCCTTTTTGTTGTTCAAGGAAGTTGTGTACCGTTGGCTTCTACAGGGAACAAAATGTTCTGAGACTTCTGTGTCGCTTGGTGGCACTGTGTTCGTTTACTCGGTATACAAACATTTGTAGTCATTTATCCTTAAACCACAGCTTAAGTTTCTTTTCGTTCCCTTTCTGACCTGACCACAGGAATTAAGTTAATTTCACTCATGTGCTCGTTAACCCATCTCTACGTCACAGGAGGCGCGCGGTCACGTGTGGCCAATCAGACGCGGCGAGCACGCGCTTTGGAGTTATAAAAGAGGCGCGGTAGAGGCAGGCATGATTGACAGTTAATGAGTCGCTAAAAAGCTTTACTTCCATACCTTACGTCATTTCGTGCTCGTATCACGCTCGTGCACGTCTCACCTGCGCGTGTGCCTTTATTCCAGGTTGTAGGTTGTGACAATGTCCACCTCAGCCAGTTCCAAGCTGAACAAGGTCGTCAAATGGCAGTATCTGGACCTCCCTCAGGGAGACAAGGTACAGGCCACGTACATCTGGATTGATGGATCTGGAGAGGGTCTCCGTTGCAAGACCAGAACTCTGGATTCTGAACCCAAGACCATCCAAGGTAAGACCTGGAAAAAGCATCAGAGCATAGGTAGAAGCGATCCTATAGTTTTGGGGGCTTTGGCAAAAATTCGTAGGGGCCCCTTTGCATAGTGCCACTGTTGTAGAAATTCAGTTTATCAGCCCTTAGGGACCCCATGCAGCCCACTTAGGGGCCCCCTAGTTGCCACCAGTTGCCTGCCTTGCCTGGTGGCAAGCAGCTTAAATAGTTAAAGTTGCCATTCATGTTTAAAAATAAAGTGTTAGGGAGGAAATCAGATGAGCTGATGTTTGTGTGCCAGATCTTCCTGAGTGGAACTTTGATGGGTCCAGCACGTACCAGTCCGAGGGTTCCAACAGCGACATGTTCCTAATCCCGGCCGCCATGTTCAGAGACCCCTTCAGGAAGGACCCCAACAAGCTGGTCCTCTGCGAGGTGCTTAAGTACAACCGTCAGCCTGCAGGTATGTTCCTCACGCTGGCAGCGACGGGTAATGCACCTGCCTCTGAGCTGCTGTATAACCCTCAGAGACCAACCTGCGGGAGAGCTGCAAGCGCATCATGAGCAAGGTGGAGAGCGAGCGGCCATGGTTCGGGATGGAGCAGGAATACACACTGCTGGGCACAGACGGACACCCCTTCGGATGGCCCTGTAACGGCTTTCCAGGCCCACAAGGTGAGTTGGCTCCGCCCACATTGCTGCTCAACGTCAGGTGGGCCTGACGTGTTGTGGCTTCGCCCCTTCAGGTCCGTACTACTGCGGAGTGGGTGCTGACAAGGCGTACGGACGCGACATCGTGGAGGCTCACTACAGAGCGTGTCTCTATGCGGGGCTCCAGATCTGCGGCACCAACGCAGAAGTTATGCCCGCCCAGGTAACAAGCGTTAATGGGTCGGAATGTTCCACAAGCGGTGTAAGCCTGCTGACACTTGTTGTGTTTCAGTGGGAGTTCCAGGTGGGGCCGTGCCAGGGCATCGACATGGGTGACCATCTTTGGGTGGCTCGCTTCATCCTGCACAGAGTCTGCGAGGACTTCGGTGTGGTTGTGTCCTTCGACCCCAAACCTATCTCGGGCAACTGGAACGGTGCTGGCTGTCACACCAACTTCAGCACCAAAGACATGCGTGACGACGGCGGGCTCAAGTGAGAAAGAACTGACTGGCTGCCATGACTGCGTGTTGAGAGTGACATCATGTTTGTGTTTATGCAGAGTCATCGAGGAGTCCATTGAGCGGCTAGCCAAGCGACACCACTACCACATCAGAGCGTACGACCCCAAAGGCGGGCTGGACAACGCCCGCCGCCTGACGGGCCACCACGAGACCTCCAACATTGGCGAGTTCTCGGCGGGCGTGGCCAATCGCGGCGCTAGCATCCGCATCCCGCGGACCGTGGGCCAGGACAAGAAGGGCTACTTCGAGGACCGCCGCCCCTCAGCCAACTGTGACCCCTACATCGTGACTGAGGCGCTGGTGCGCACATGTTTGCTCAAGGAAGAGGGGGAAGAGCCTGTTGACTACAGCCAATGACATGCCATGTGATCACATGTTTTTTTGACACTTTTTTTACTTTTTCAATTCCCGTCTTTTTTCATTTGTACTTGTCTGCCGTTTAATAAAGTTGAATTTGTATGACAAGTCTGCAGCATTCATGTCACATCACGACAGCTTGCGTTAGCTTAGCATAATATAGCCCAACAAAGCATCTTTTCCAAATACACTACCTCTGATGTGGAACACAAGACGTTTGCATTTACAAACAAGGAAATAATGGCAACACCAATAATAAAAGCATTAAGTCTCATTTTAACATTGTCCTAAGTGTAAAAAGAAGTGAAGCATTTGATGGCGTCAACTATGTGACTGGTTTATTTTTCCTGGACCTGTTGAACTGTTGGTGAAATGTTATTCGGTGTTAAGTCTAGAACTAGTTTGAAAACGAGCAGCTGTGAAAGCACACCACATGACCACATCTTGCAGCATCCCACTGACCTTCAACCCCAACGGGGACACATCCTCTGTGGGTGAAAAACATTTAGTTGCTAATGGTTCAATCATCGCTTGCAAGGATTAACAAAACAATAGAAAAGCCAAAGCAACAGAAGCATTAATGAAGCGACTGTTAGATGACCAGCGTCAACAAAAATGGCTTCAAACAAGTGTAAGGCACCATCATGTTAAGGTGGCTTCCCTGCAGGGAGGTGAAACAGTACTAGCACAGCATCTAAATGGCTAGAAGTTCTTCCAGCGCTACCAAACACAATGCGCAGATGTTTGCAAGCACCCCGAGGTGTTAGCTTCTACAAATGCTATCATTTCTTTGGTTGTCATTTCATAGTTTGTGTTGCCTTGATGCATATCTAGCGTCCCCTGCAGATCAAACACTTGGATGAGATCCTGGTTCTGCTAGCCCACTTGAGTCCACTGAAGTCAATCCGCTAATGAGAGTCCACTTGGAGGCGCTGCAACTAGTCAAATGTTCCCTTAACAAGCGGCGTGTTGGGAGTGCATTGGTTCAGTTTAAGTCGTAACAAGGACTGTCTGTGTGTGTGTGCGCGCGAAGCACGTAGCTGAGTGCCTAATTAGAAGCATGAGCGCGATGCCGCTCAGCTGACCTGAACATGACCATTTATGCCATTTTGTTAACTTTTTTGCAGAGGAGCAGATTAACCTAGTTTAGCATGACCACACATACTTTAATTGTCAAGTTGACAACTTGAACTGCACACACACACACACGGTACACTTTAGGGCTTAATTACGAGCTAATTACACAACATAACCAGCTTCTTCACAGCGCAAGCGTCTTATTAGCCTATTTTATGGTAACTTAGAACATTAGCAGTACTCGAGTGGAACAACACCGACATTAACAAATTATTTCGCTATAATTTAAAAACACCACTTGTAAGACCTGCTACTCTCTGATCAGTTGTGTCCAACCACACTTCATGGCCTGCATTAATGAATAAAAACGCTTAAAGTGGAGTTTGCTGTATCAGAACATGTGTTGGGAGCAGGGCAAATGAAAAAAAAAAAAAAAAGTGGGGTCACTGGGTTAGCATGCTAGCATCATGCTACGTGATAGCTGCATGCTATATCGGTGTCATCATACAGCATATGTTTACCGCTTTCCTGAGTGGCCCGTACAGTAAGACGACCTACAAGCTCGTCACACGTGACGAGTCTCGTAAAAAGTCACCTGTTGACATCCTATACTCCTCGTCTAAGAAGAGATTTGTGCTGAGTCTCTGAGAACCAGAGGACTCCAGCAGTGTCAGCGCTGATTACACAGACACATGCTGACATGTTTTAAGTGTGAAATGGTGATGAACAGTCAATAGAGATAAATATTGACCTGCGTGGGTGTGGCTATTGATGTGTGACGTCACATGAACACACATCGTTGATGATGATTGTGTTAGATGATATGACGCCTTGATCCAATCAGGAAGAGATTAAAATCAACAGTGAGCTTGTCCACTTTGATCCCAACACACACAGCCACTCATCACACACAATGGGCTGGACGATCAGAGGTCACGTGAGCTTGCACGAACACCCTCGTGTCCTGCTGGCACAAACATTATTAACAAAACGTTACTTTTATATCTTGTAGCATTACCTAACTTTTTTCCATGCTGCCTTTTATTTTGTGTGTGTGTGTGTGTGTGTGTGTATATGAATGATGAATGAATGAATGTAAACACGGATGGATTCACGGCTTTCATCAGAAATTACAATGTGTCCTTCTCACACACACACACACACACACACACACACGCGCGCGCGCGCGCGCGCGCGCGCGCGCGTGTGCGCACAGTGCACGTGAGTAAGTTGTAAACAGTGAGGAAATGGAACATGTTAGTTCTGGAAGAGTACTCAGCCACATTCCAGTTATTGTTCTCAACTGGGAACATTTCGTCCACGACAACATCCAAGAACACACATCAAGGCTCAGCCAAATGCATGAGCAAAATTAGGTCAAGAATATGTGTTATTCGTACTCTTTGTGCTTCGACATAAAAACATGAATGAAGACAGAATGCAACATGTTCTATAGAATACATGTCATGGAATGAAATGGACATACAACAACAAAATTACCATCAGCACATCGCTTTTTTCCGTCACTGCTGCTTTTATGTGGCGCCTTCATGCATATTGCACGTCTATGCCTTCAACATTGACTGTATGACACCAAACGTTGTCCTTCGAAATGATAAATATATCATGTTTGTCTTCATGGTGGACCAAATCTACACTTTTTAGTTGTTTCGTTTTACATACACGACGTAAAAAGACTATCACTGTTAAATATGTCTGCACATCCTGTATCTATACAGTGGGACATATACAGGGTCTCCTGCACATTTCAACGAGTCAAATTTAATACTTCTAAAGACCATAAGGAATACAATTTAAGACCCATTTGACATTCTTACTGGTAAAAATGCACGCACTAGCTGGTTGTGCTCGATAAACGGAGTTCTGTTTTGTTATAGCATCTTGAAAAATCTAAAAACATTTAAAAGCAAGACTGAAGTTTCTGCATTCGTTTTAAAATTGTACTTAAGACATGTTATGAGATTCTAAAATATTTGTAGACATTTTAAGGCCTCACACTCTAATAATTATAATAGTTTAGATTTTTTTTAAGTCAGAAATGTACCTGTACATGTATGCGGTGGCCAATGGTGGCCACGAGACATTTCAGATATCAACTTATTGCCACCCCTGTGTGAGTAATGGTCTCACCTTGGCCACCCCAATGAAAAATTTCTGGTTCCGCCACTGAGTGGGACATACACTGGGACATATTGTGCAGCATATTGTGAGACAGACAGTGACACATAAGGGAAGAGCAAGCAGCTCAGTCATTCATCTTGAATGAAAAGCATAACACACAAAGTCCTTATGTGCCATGACAATGTGTCCACACACACACACACACACACACACACACACAGGTTTAATCCACTTGGCTGTGTGCGTCACGTTATAGATGTTAAGTCTTTTAAGTTTGATACCCTGCTGTGCTGCAGCCACACACACATGCGCGCGCGCACACACACAGTGCAAAATGTTAGTGTTGTTCTGTTTTTGTTGTTGTTGTTTTTTACCAACTTACCACACAGAACATTTGTACAATTAATGTCAGCTTTTATGAGCAAAAAAAAACCGAATCAGAATTGACCCATTGTGTGATCGTAGCCAAAGTGTGAGGACCACATGATTCCTCTGCTTTTGGCAGCCATGAAAAGTGGAGCAGTGGAGGGGGCAGAGCATCCCTTCAAGTGTCCCCAGTGTCACTAGGCCTTCAAGACAATGTACAACCTGCGCAGTCACATGCACACGCACGCCGGCCGCAAGCCGCACAAACGCATCACTTACATCGCCGTGCTCTGGTATTGCGCTACACCTCTATCATCCTACACATGCATACCTGTGCACCTATACATCTTTGTGCATCTGTGTCTCCGTCCATGTGTATCACCCTACAACTTTATGCGTGTGCACTTGCAGCACTGTGTACCTGTATCTCTGTACACCTACTGTATATTACCATACGCCTGACTCACCACACACTTACATCTTTGTACTAGGGCTGTCAAATGATCAAAAATTGTAATCAAATGAATCCGTTTTAAAATTAATCAATGTGATTTGCTATTGTGCCCATTTTTTCTCTATTTTATGAAGACAAAGATAAATGACAGGAGACAATTATATTTATTTGTGTATATTAACAGCTCCAAATGAACTGAAAGTTTAAATCAATCTAAAAGATAGCACAAGTCTGAAAATGTATTTGCCTATCGCTGGTCTCCTTAACAGTAGCAGAATCACACTTTAATCGCATTATGAGCCATGGAAGGTCGCTCGCAACTTAAATTAAAATCACGTTTTGAGTGTAGATGTATTTAGTGGGATTTCCGAGCGTACTCAAATGCATCAAATTGTATTTGATGCATTCCGTAGTAAGAGTTATGTTAGTGAGAGATAAAAACATCCACTTACTGTTTTCTTACTGCTTATTTAGAGCGCGCGCGCACATACACACACAAATAATAAAGAAGGTTTTTTTATTTTCTGAGTGTCAGTGAATGCAACTCACTGTTGTTTAGTAACAATGAGGAAGTGTTTGTGAGTTGGAGAAACATATGGCATTGGAATTGCACAGCTGTTGATGTGTTCATGTCAGAATAAGGCTATTAAAGAGCGGCAGACTATGTGATTCTGTGGGGACACTAGTGTGGCTCCGTCTGCTGTCATAGAGAGAGATGTGGCTTGACATGATGCACATGCGCTAATGGCGGTAAAACTTAACGTAATTAATGAAATACCTTAGCTACTGCCAATAACGTGCTATTTTTGACAGCCCTACTTTGTAGACTTAGGTCTTTGTCCCCTTGTATCATGCATCGACATTCACCAGTGTCAACACACCGTTGCTTTTTCCTACTCCTTTATGGACATGTTGATTTGGGCAAATGCAACCATGTGATGTTCCTTAATGTAACTAAGCATGTCTGAAACAAATACCATACCATACCACCATGCATTGGAGTGCATGGAGGGTCAAGTGTTACGTGCAACAACAATACTACACACACGCACCGCTATTGATGCTAAACACAAGTTCACAAATACGCTTATCAATGAAATCACTTCGTGATTGTTATATCAAAATGATTGAAAGTGTTTGTAAAGTGCTCATTTCAAGACGTTTATTCGATGAACAATAAAATGTATAAATGCTCCTCCAAACATAAATGATAAAAATAACTGTAGATGCTTGAAACTATAAAGTCTTTCACTGCACAGGTTGAAAATGAGCAATTTAATAACAAAACACAATTCTGTATTGAGATGGTCATTTCCGGCTTTCAGGTATTGCACATTTTACTTTTTTTTAATGTGAAGGTAACAATATTAAACTTAATATAAATATTTATCAACTTGAAGATTTGCACTTCTTGTCCATGACTGTACATCACATACGAATTTAAATGACCACATTTGAATTGAAGTTAAAATTTTGCTTCCTCTTTTACGTCAACTTTGTGAGTCACAAGGAGTGTCGTACTTCCACTTTAAAGGGTCACATACAGTATATACATATACTATACATACATTAAAGTGGATATTCCTCTTAACATTTACCATGTATGTATGGTTACCTTCTTCAAGTGTGTATACTGTCACTGCGGTACATTCAATCAAGCGCACCCTCACCGCCAGCTGAGAGGTAGAGCCTTTAGGTGATGAGGTCATTTCCTGCAAGCAGACAGGAAAAAGATGAGTGTGTGCTCATGTCTGATAGAACAACATCAGAACTTCACTTTACCTGTGATCAGTTTTGTGTGTCAGGGGACTTGGACTTGAACCATCCATGGAACCATCCTGACTTTTTGCTCTAATATCACACAGAGACCCGTCACATGTCGGTTTATAAAAATATATTAATAATAAAACTGTTGGGCTCCACGCACCTGTGAAGAAAGCTGCTTGGTCAGCTGAGTGGCACGAGAACCCTCTGACACCTGGTCCCGCCCCCAAAAGACAAACAGACATCCAGCTGAATGCTTATTAAAAAGAACAACAAATGCAGGCGGCTGTCTTTGTAGTCAGTTAGCAGTGCTACTCACTGGCGTCACTCCAGAGGGCAGCACTCCGCCTGTTGGAGCGAGCCAATGAAATCAGAAGATGCCAAGAACCTATGGTAAACGTCATGTGAAACTCACACTGTGCTGCTACCAGCCACCTACTTCCATGTGGTGAGTGGCTTCCAGCCTCAGCACCAGCTGTGTTCTGCTGAGCTGCTGAGGTTGCTGGGTAGGTGTGAGGTGTCACTCCTGGTATCGGAGCTTGGGCCTCAGCCCTGCAAGGAGGACCTTGTTATCTCTTTGTTGGCGCTAAAGAGATTGTACATGTTTCTGTACCATTCCTGAGTTCCTCTGACATTCCAGGAGGACTCTTGTCCCAAAGAGTGTCCATCCACAGTTCTGCTCCCGTAAAGAGGTTCTTCTTGTGGACCCTGACTGTCACTGAAGTCAGGTTCTGTTGGTTAAAAAGCAGCAAAAGCCGTCCAACAGCGCCCTCTAGTGGCCACAGCTCACTTGACAAGATGAATCTCTACCTGAGAAGTGCTCTTCAGCTTGAAGAACAGCTTGTTGGACCTCTGACTTGTCAGAACCTTCCTTCTGAGCACAGAACAACAAGATGAACCACACGCAAACAATCAAAGCAACTACAAGGCATCAGTCAAGTCTGCACACATAGGCAAAAATGCATATACTAGTTTTATACTATTATAAAATATTAAAAACGTTATGTTTTAATACTTTAATACTATTAAATACTATTAAAAATGGTTTATATTGTCTTGCCAAAAAACCATTGTGCCTGGCACGCAGTGCTGTCAGCCATGTTGGTTCCTGTCTGGCGCCACCCAACCCAACCACATTAATTGGACCGTCTGCGTGTGTGAGGCGCTCAGCCAGCTGAGGAGGAGGAGGACCTTCATCACGTCATGTTGTCATTACTTATTTGTTAATGACGAATGAACATATATTGATAGAAACTCTAAGACCACCTTAATGAGTTCCTCAGTCAAAACATAGAAGACTTCTGGCTGCGTGAGGAGGGTCCGGCCGACCACCTCACAGTAATGAAATGCCTGACAAGCCAGTCCACAGTCCAGAAGACGAGTGGCGTACAAAAACTTGAAGACCTGGACAGCAGGACGGGACATTATATGGACAACACACACTGCTCTTCAGCAATGTAGATCAGTCACAGGAAGAAGAGCGGCCATGTTGATTGTAAATGAAAACATCTCCCGATACTTTTGTGTCGTGTTGCGTCTTGTACCTGGAATGATGGGATGGAAAAGTGTTTGGCACCAAGTGTCTGGCAATACTCGTACATTTCGGTGCGGCGGATGGCAGCATTGGAGGCGAAGCGCCTAAATGTGTCCCTGAAGGAGACATGACGCAAGTGAGTGTACAAACAAGTTAAGTGTCTCGTCAGCATCTCAGCTTACTTGTGGCTACAGCCCAACAGAACCATCCTTGCCGTTGTCTCAGTGAAGGCGCCGAAAGGAACGCCACTCATCAAGTAGCACACGTGAGCAGCGTGCACAAGGCCTCGGGAGGCTGCATGTGGAAAAGCATCAGTGTGCAAACACCCCCTCCAGGAAAATAAATGGCCACCAGTCACGGCATCCTTACCTAGCGTATCTCCCATGGTGACCACAGCTCGCTGTCGGAGAGTGGAGTCTCCTGTCTCATTGGACAGCATCACGGCCAGGTGAGGGCGCCAGTCGGCCCGGTTGAGGTCACCGCACTACTGAGTGAAGACACAACAGCAACAACACATGACCTGAGGACACATCTCGGCAACTTGCGTGTGTGTTACCGTGGCGAAAGCTGGGATTCTGCCTGACAGAAGCTGAAAGAGAGTCTGCAGTGGGTCGGTGGCACTCAGCTGTCCAGTGAACCTGCCAGCAGAAGGTCATTGGACATCTTGTCATATTGAAACGTCCCAGTCTATGGACCGTCTCTTCCATAATAGTCCCAGCATGAGTTGCCATGGGAAAGAACATTTTCAAAAGTGTACAAGCTAAGGTGACACCAGCTACGACAAAACTGGACTCAACATGTCCTGAAGATCTCTAGAATCTTCCGCAACGGGAGGACAAATAAAAGGACAGGAGATACGCATGCAAGGTGAGCATCCTTCTCTAAAGGTGCAGTATAGCTGTGCTACATGCATCTCTGCTAGGAGCCCGCCTCCCAGTCAGAGAAGCTCTTCACCTGTCCAGCACAGTGGTGTAGAACCTCATGTCCATTTTGCTGGCTAAAAAGAGGGCATGTCCCCACATGCCGCCACCCATAGCTGACTCCAGAGCCTCCTGTGAAGCACATGGCAAAGTATTAACACAACGTCATCATTTGAGGTCAGATGACATGGGACAGGACCTTCTTTCTCCCGGCCAATAGCAGCTGAGTGTAGCTGTGCAGACTTTTCTTAGATGTCTCAGCACTGCAGCCTCCTGTCAGGAGGTCGTCTCCCAGGCTGGGGGGTGCCTCGGCAACACTGTCCTCGCTGAAGTCGATGAGCGCCGTGTCGTTGGACACAATGCTTCCGTCTGAGAGTGATCCCTGCATCAGCAGCTCCGCAACATCGGAGCCAACTATTTGCTGGAAGGAGAGCGTAACAAGGAAATGAAACATTTGTTTCATGGCGAGTTTGCGGCACTCCTCACTTACGCCATTCTGTCTGCACAGCAGTACCAGGATCTTCCACAAAAGGGCAGCAGAGCTCCCATCATGCAGTTTGTCATCTTTGGTGCAAGACAACGCGCTCTGGTGAGCGAAGTCAATAGCATCCACTTTGTGCAACTGTTCCCTAAAAATAAAAGAATTTGACAATGGACCTTCATGGAGCGACAACGACTTTGTGAGGTGGTCGGTACCGAGTTAAAGGTCCTGGAAAGTTCCTCATTTCCTGCTGCTCCTGTGTCTCGCTGAGGATGACCTTACGAAATACAATACATGAAAATAAAATGGGATCAAATCAAATAAACATCACTTTACCTCCAGACTGTGCATCTCCACTTGGCTCAGGCGTTCCCGTGCCGAGTGACCCGGCGTGACCTTCACAAGCTGACCCGCAGGACCAAAGCTGACCATGGCATGAGGGACAGGGAACTTGAGAGGAGCCGCCGAGCGAATTAGACCTGCGAACGTGAAGCTCAGACGTCTGATCAAGATGAGATGCCACATGATGTTGGAAACTTGGAAAAAAAAAAAAGAAGACTCACCTGAGGCGGGCTGTGGGACCGGCTCGGCTTGTTCACCTCCATTGATGTACTGACTGAGCTCATAACTGCTAGATGACAATCCTGAAGCTCTGGAAGCTTCTAATAAGTCTTCGGTGTCTTTGGGAGGATGCTCCTCCTGGTCTCCGAGGTCACATGATGCTATATTTGCATAACTTCCAAGACGTCATGTGACAAGACAATGAAATAAAGAATAGTTTATAAAGAACATGCTAATAATGTTCTACTGGCTACTTTATTACAACCTTTGATTGATTGACAAGTCAGTTTCTAATAACATGTTACCATAGTTGACCTCTTCTTTAATTAATGAAAGAAAATTGATATGAGGTAGTCCTTCACACTTTTACTGCTGCCAGGAAACTAATTACAGCAGAGCGGTCGTGGCCTCACCTACAGGCGTAGGAGCTTGATGTTCCGCCATGATGCTGCTCCGCCCCCCAGGAGTCCTGAGACCACCAGGAGGCATGCTGGTCTTGGAGGTCACAGCAACATGTCATGAAGGGTGTGGTTAGCAGTTGAGGTCTCAAAGAGGTAGGGCGGCCATCTTACCTGCGCTGTAGTAGTCGTAGTATGCACAAACTGCACCGTAGTCCCACTGAGTGTATGCTTGGTAGTCGTATTCTCGCCTTGACAAGCACAGCAGCCATCTTTGTTATGTCAAAGCATTCTTCAGTCTTTACAAAACACACACCTGCCGAGGGGGCGGCGCTGGTCCGGGGGGGCACTGGAGTAATGCAGGCTGTTCTCAAGGTTCTGGACGGGAGTGGCAGTAGGGCCAATACAATGCTGAGTCCAGTAGCGATGATCAGGACCGGGCCAGAACCTGTCAGCCACCCTGTGCTCCGGCCCTGGAGGACCCTGCTCATACCTGAAGCGATGGTCCCTGTGGGGGCGGTGGTCAGACTCTGACCTTGGCCGACCTCTGCGGTCCATGGTCAGTCCACAGCTGAGGGGTGGGGCACAGGTTACCAAGCAACAACTATTTCTGCTCAACATAGAAAGTTGAAACAAGATTTACTGTCTTTAGCAAGGTGGTGCTGACTATTGGAGAAAAATCACACTACACGCAAAAGAAGAAGAAAATATAATTTAAAGGTGATTTGTTGTTCTTCTTACCTCTCTGAGATGCACAAGAGGTCAAAGTTAATCCAAGACTTCCACATAGCAGGAAGCAGATGATAGCAGCAGGTCAAA
Organism: Dunckerocampus dactyliophorus; assembly: GCF_027744805.1. Classification (NCBI taxonomy): domain Eukaryota; kingdom Metazoa; phylum Chordata; class Actinopteri; order Syngnathiformes; family Syngnathidae; genus Dunckerocampus; species Dunckerocampus dactyliophorus. Next base: position 9,158,186 of record NC_072828.1, read on the forward strand.
GGTTAACACGCACAACATCAGTGTGTTCTGGGTCAGCTGATCAGTCAACTTCTGGGTGCAGAGAGACAGCTGTGTATACAAACACTCAGCATGTCTTTCCTCGCAGTGAAGCGCAGCAACATCATGTGCCACGTTGGCGGGAAATACGACGCTGTGATCTCGGGTCAGATTTAGCTAGCATCAGTCAAAGAAGACGTGACGGCAGACTGATCTCAAGTCTGCAAGTGCTACCAATAACAATCAGCAGGGGCGCCGCAACCGAAGAAACGAAAATGTTTGTTGTAAAAGTTAAAAAGTGCTTAAAATTAGTAAAAATGTTGCAGAGCACAACAATATAAAAGAAGGTAGGTTAAAAGAATTAAAGTGCATCAGTAAAGTATCTGATTTTAGGTTTAAATGCTTAAAACAAAATCTCAATCGGCTTTGGCCACAGGGTGCCGCTGTTTGCACAAAGACGGCCGGTGAAAAGCTGGCGAGGCCTTGTGACCGGTGGGCGGCATTTATGCAAATGAGGGCGGAGCTGAGGCTTTGAAGAGGCTCAAACTTTGCGTAGCCAACACAAGTATCAGAACCAACAGAACTCTGCGGACACAAACATGACGCTTGAAGAGAATAGTGGAGAAAACACTTCTGAAAGGTGAACAATTTTCAGATTTTTTAAGACTTTTATTGTTCTTACTTAGCAATGTCATCTTGTTTATATATATATGTGTATATATATATATATTTTACTCTGCTCAGTGCACTGATGCTCTAAATAGCTCATTAGTTTTTATCAATAGCTCATTAGTTTTTATCAATGGTTGTTAAATTAATTTAGGGGTGAAGCGCTGCAATGTTAAATCATCCAAAGTGACTGTCACACATTAATTGGATTCTTGTGCTGATTAGGATGGAGTCCGTGGCTCAAGCCTTGGAGGAGGTTCTGAGTGCAGCCTTACCTCAGGGTTGCATCACTGTGGGTGTCTATGAGGCTGCCAAGTCTCTCAATGCGTAAGTCCCATGCAAGATGGCCGCCTCCTCGGACCGTCATTGCTCACTCACTTCCTGTTTGCAGAGATTCAGACAACGTGGTTTTGTGTGTACTGGCCTCTGACGACAGCGACAAACACGACGTGGCGCTGCAGATCCACTTCACGCTCATCCGCGCCTTCTGCTGTGACAACCACATCGACATTGTGCACGTTGCCAACATGCGGCGTCTGGCTGAGCTTGTGGGTGGGGCCAAGGCCGGAGGGGAACCGCTGGACCTGCACTGTGTTCTGGTCACGGTTAGTGTGTGCACATGAAGCAGTGTGAGTCGGTATGACTGTGTGTGTTCTGACCTTGTGTGTCTTTGATGTTCCATCAGAACCCGCAGATGTCATCTTGGAAGAGCTCCGCTCTGGGGATGCTACAGAGGTTCTGCAGGGACAGTCGCCGTTGGGACCAGTGGGTTCCACTGGTCCACCTGCCAGAACGATGAAGTGAAAGTATGCAGTCGTACGTGTTGATCTCAGTGTGGACATCTTTGGAGGGAAAGCGGAATGCTGGACCGGGTCAGGAAGCAATGACTCAGCAGTCTAGAGCTCGGATTCCCAGACAGGAACAACATGAGCAATTCCGAGACTTCGATGAAGGTTGTACACAGTGATGAAGAGGTTCCGGTGGTTTTGGGAGCTCACTGGACTTTGTCAAGTGTCAACAAGTTCTGGTTCTATCAGAGCAGCCCCCCTCCCTTCTCATGCTCCAAATGTCTGTTTCTGTGCATGGCTGTGAAGCAGCAGCAAATAATAAATGCCAATAATAAATCAACACATCTTGTCATCTGCTCTTTACGCTCATCTGACATGTGGGCAGGCCCGAGAACCACACCCACATGTCACCATGACAATTAAGAAGCTGATTGATGCTCACCCTCCTGTCCCAGGAAATGTAGCAGTTAATAAAAATGCTCAGCATTTTCCCAGAGTTCGTTGCAGTCAGCCATGAAGATGTCCTGAGAAGGCGGGGACCACTCACTGTAAAGCCACATTCTACAACCAAACAGAAGCACTGGAGGCTGATCACGTTGAGGAAGCAGCAGACTGGACGTCCGCATAGAAAACCCACATAATCACAGAGGTTAAAGGTCAGGACAACAAAGGCTTCATTTGACCTAACACCACCACAAAAGGCCACGGCTCAGCGCTGCAAGCTAGTGCTAATGCTACCTCAACGTCAGTCAGTCAGCCTTCACATGCACAGCATAGGATGCATGACGTGTGCATGAGCAGATATGTGCACATTTAGAAATGTGAAGCAATGTCAGCGCCGGTCTCCACGCGTCCTGGTGTCAATACACACACACACACACACGTAGTTTGATTCATGACTTTAGCGTCATAGCTAAAGACAAATGATGTTTGACATGTTTGCTGTGTGTCCTGAAGGAGAAGAAACAGGAAGCATGCATCCCGTTAATACCGCACAACCCCCCACCCCTCCCCAATATCCCACTCCCGCTCGCCCACTCCCTTCCGCTTCCTCCACACAGGAAACGCCGGCTTGTGAAGTAGCGGTGATTAAATGTGAACTGGAGGTCTTAAAATAGATCCTGCACATGAGACTATTTCCAGCAGGACTACAAGCTGATGACTTGTGGATAATTCCAGACAGACCGAGAACTCTGTGATGGGATGGAGTCACGTGACTCATTTTACATTTCCAACAATTCATTTTTTAAAAGTATTTAAGATGTTTTTATTGTGCTGAGGTCAACAGTGTAATGCTGGTTGCCACAGTTAACAGACTTAACGTACAGATTGACGCAAGCTCGCTTTGCACATTTGACAGGCAACAGGAAGTTGACTGATTAGTCGGCACTGGTAAATGAAGAGTCAGCACATGCAGCAATGACATCACTTGCTGTCTCATACGAGCATGTCAACATTCAGATGAAAAAAAAAGTGAGGGGCCAAAAGAGGATTCTTTGACTATTGCTCATCAGCAAACGTTATCTGCCCATTAAAATCCTCAACTGCCTGGCAACAAGCCCATACCTGTCAACCCTCCCGTTTTCCCTGGGAAACTTGTGTATTCTGCCCTTCGTTCCCTGCGCCCTCCTGTTTTAACAGTTTTCCGTATTTTAACTTAACATCCTGCAGCCAGTCAGGTCAGACCTTCAATATAAAAGCACACCAGCAAAATACACTCAAAACAAAAATATAAACGCAACACTTTTGTTTTTGCTCCCATTTTTTATGAGATGAACTCAGAGGGCCGTCTAGGGCGTCTAGTGGTTAGCATGTTGGCCACACAGCCATAGTCTCACAGTCTGGAGATCGGGAAGACTTGGGTTCGATTCTCCCTTGGGCATTTATGTGTGGAGTTTGCATGTGCTCCCGTGCGTGGGTTTTCTCCGGGTAGTCCAGTTTCCTCACACATTCCAAAAACATTTTTGTTAGGTTAATTGGAGACGCCAAATTGTCGATAGGTATGAATGTGAGTGTGAATGATTGTTTGTCTATATGTGCCCAGCGATTGGCTGGCGACCAGTCCAGGGTGTACCCCACCTGTCACCCGAAGTCAGCTGGGATAGGCCCCATATCCCTGCGACCCTAATGAGGAGAAGCAGCATAGAAAATGGATGGATGGATAAACTCAAAGATCTAAAACTTTTTCCACATACACAATATCACCATTTCTCTCCAATATTGTTCACAAATCTGTCTAAATTTGTGATAGTGAGCATTTCTCCTTTGCTGAGATAATCCATTCCACCTCACAGGTGTGCCATATCAAGATGCTGATTAGACACCATGATTAGTGCCCAGGTGTGCCTTAGACTGCCCACAATAAAAGGCCACTCTGAAACGTGCAGTTTGGTTTTATTGGGGGGGTCAGTATCTGGTGTGACCACCATTTGCCTCATGCAGTGCAACACATCTCCTTTGCATAGAGTTGATCAGGTTGTCGATTGTGGCCTGTGGAATGTTGGTCCACTCCTGTTCAAAGGCAAAGTTAAAGTTAAAGTTGCTGGATATTGGTGGGGACTGGTACACGCTTTCATATATGCCGATCCAGAGCATCCCAAACATGCTCAATGGGTGACATGTCCGGTGAGTATGCTGGCCATGCAAGAACTGGTACGTTTTCAGCTTCCAAGAATTGTGTACAGATCCTTGCAACACGGGGCCGTGCATTATCCTGCTGCAACATGAGGTGATGTTCTTTGATGTATGGCAAAATAATGGGCCCCAGGATCTTGTCACAGTATCTCTGTGCATTCAAAATGGCATCAATAAAATGCACCTGTTTTCTTTGTCCATAAGGCCTAGCCATACCATAACTCCACCACCATGGGCCAATCGAGCCACAACATTGACATCAGAAAACCGCTCACCCACACGACGCCACACACGCTGTCTGTCATCTGCCCTGGATTTATCCGTGAAGAGAACACCTCTCCAACGTGCCAGATGCCATCTAATGTGCCCATCCAAGTCGGTTACGACAACGAACTGGAGTCGGGTCGAGACCTCGATGAGGACGACGAGCATGCAGGTGATGTTTCTGACAGTTTGTGCATAAATTATTTGGTTATGCAAACCGATTGTTTCAGCAGCTGTCCGAGTGGCTGGTCTCAGATGTTCTTGGAGGTGAACATGCTGGATGTGGAGGTGTGGTTACACGTGGTCTGCGGTTGTGAGGCTGGTTGGTACTGCCAAATTCTCTGAAACACCTTTGGAGACGGCTTATGGTGGAGAAACAAATATTCAATACACGAGCAACAACTCTGGTTGACATTCCTGCTGTCAGCATGCCAATTGCACGCTCCCTCAAATCTTACGACATATGTGGCATTGTGCTGTGTGATAAAACTGCACGTTTCAGATTGGCCTTTTATTGTGGGCAGTCTAAGGCATACCTGTGCACTAATTATGGTGTCTAATCAGCATCTTGATATGGCACACCTGTGAGGTGGGATGGATTATCTCAGCAAAGGAGAAGTGCTCACTATCACAGATTTAGACAGATTTGCTAACAATATTTGAGGGAAATGGTGATATTGTGTATGCGGAAAAAGTTTTAGATATTTGAGTTTATCTCATAAAAAACGGGAGCAAAAACAAAAAAGTGTTGCGTTTATATTTTTGTTGAGTGTAATATGGTTGCACCACAGTATGTTTTACACCAGCGCTCCTCCTTCCGGAAAACTATTAACCAACTCACTTATTTTCCCCAATTTTCTGGAAACGTCTCTTTTCAGATGCAAATGTTGACAAGTAAGCAAGCACGGGCCCATGCTCTGGTCCCACACAAAAAAAGGCGGGACAACAATGCTGAGACGGTATCACCGTGTGCAGTGCAGGCGCTCACAAACTGAAGCTCTAATCTTGGGCGCTTTGATGCTATCTGCTAGCTAGACTGAAGTGGGGCTCCGCCCTCCCCACCCCTTGGGAAGCAGACAGCCTGATGCAACAGAGACGACCACAATACATGCCAACAGGGTCCTGTTTCACTCCGTTTTGCACAATTGGGGCGCTAATGCAGAAAAACCAGTTGGACTGTGTGTGTGCATGTGTGTTGCATGAGACTCCAATGACAGGAAGCAGAAAAAAAATTATTTGATTGGATACATGCACACACCTGGGAGCAACACATGCACAGTTCAGTTAATGCAGACAGGCTGATGCATGACTGGGGCATGCAAATGTGTTGCATGCAGACGTACAACCGTTACTCCCTCCAGGTGGATGATTTGCATGGAATTAGAGGGAGGGGTGAGGTTAGGAGACACTGAGGGTCCAGTATGAGATAACCTTTAAGAATGAGGTCACACTGGTCAGCCTGAGGTGAGAATGAGATCACCAGCCTGTGAGGACCTTACAGGTTTGTTTCAGAGTGTGCAGGTCACATGACCTCCCTAGGACAACCGGGCCAGCTTGCCGTGCTGTGTCATCCTCTGCCACAAGACTCTGCAAGTCCACTCATCATGAGAGCAATTTGGACAAACTTAGAGAAATGTTTTTGACGCACAGCAGAATGTGAAGTATGCGGGATGGGACATCTTCTCGTCGCTTTGTTGAAGAAAGCATTCCCAGTCAGAGGACGCCTGTCTGGGGTGTGTGTGGACGACTGGAAGATGATGCAACCTGCTGTCATCGCTAAACAAACTTTCCTTTCTAGAGTTTACAATAATAACAACTACGTGCGTGCCGTGAGTCCAGTTGTGGTCGGAGATCCGTGACGCAGAATGCAGTTCTGCTTAGTTGCTAGGTCATTTAAGTAGTTTGGCTTCTCAAAACAATATGCGTTCAAATACATTTCATCACAAAAATGCCCCCTTAAAAAAATTTGACCTTACAAAACGCTCTGCGTTGTATTTGTCTCCCACGGTATCCCTGCACACTGTCGCCTGTGCATTCATGTGTATGTGATCAAGACACTCACATCATCTTCCGCTGTGCAACACATACGTAAACAAGAAGGCCGCGGCCCTCCATCGCAGAAGAAGAGTGGCATTGCCGCGAGCATCTTCATCACATACACATGAATGCACAGGCGATGGGTACGCGAATATACAGTACAGTGCATCCGGCAGGTATTCACAGCGCTTCACTCTTTCCACATTTTTTTTTTTTTTACATCACAGCCTTATTCCAAAATGGATTGAATTCATTTTTTCCTCACAAATCAAATTCTATATACAGTAACCCATAACGACAATGTGAAAAACGTTTTTGTTTTAATTGTTGCAATTTTATTAAAAATAAAAAAACTGAAAAATCACATGTACATAAGTATTCATAGCCTTTGCCATGAAGCTCAAATTGGGCTCAAGTGCATGCTGTTTCCACTGATCATCCTTGAGATGTTTCAGCAGCTTAACTGGAGTCCACCTGTGGTAAATTCAGTTGACTGGACCTGATTTGGAAAGGCACACACCTGTCTATATAACGCCCCAGGGTTGACAGTGCATGTCAAAGCACAAGCATGAAAACAAAAAGAATTGTCTGTAGACCTCTGAGACACAGGATTATCTCGAGGCACAAGGCTGGGGACAGTTACAGAAAAAAATCTGCTGCTTTGAAGGTTCCAATGAGCACAGTGGCCTCCATCATGCGTAAGTGGAAGAGGTTTGGAACCACCAGGACACTTCCGAGAGATGGCCGGCTATCTAAGCTGAGTGATCGGGGGAGAAGGGCCTTAGTCAGGGAGGTGACCAATAACCAGATGGTCACTCTGTCAGAGCTCTAGCGTTCCTCTGTGGAGAGAGGAGAACCTTCCAGTAGGACAACCATCTCTGCAGCAATCCACCAATCAGGCCTGTATGGTAGAGTGGCCAGACGGAAGCCAGCCCAAAGCAGCCTGCCTGGAGTTTGCCAAAAAGGCACCTTAAGGACTCTCAGACCATGAGAAACTAAATTATCTGATCTGAGGAAACAAAACTTGAACTTTTTGGAGTGAATGTCAAGCATTATATTTGGAGAAAACCAGGCACTGCTCATCACTAGGCCAATACCATCCCTACAGTGAACCATGGTGGTGGCAGCATCATACTGTGGGGATGTTTTTCAGCAGCAGGAACTAGAAGACTAGTTAGGATAGAGGGAAAGATGACTGCAGCAATGTACAGAGACCTCCTATCTCAGACTGGGGCGACGGTTCATCTCTCAGCAGGACAATGACCCTAACCACACAGCCATGATATCAAAGGAGTGGCTTTAGAACAACTCGATGAATGTCCTTGAATGGCCCAACCAGAGCCCAGACCTCAATCCAATTGAACATCTCTGGAAAGATCTGAAAATGGCTGTGCACCGATGCTTCCCATCGAACCTGATGGAGCTTGAGAGGTACTGCAAAGAGGAATGGGTAAAACTGCCCAAAGATAGATGTGCCCAGCTTGTGGCATCACTTGAGGCTGTAATTGCTGCCAAAGGTGCATCAACAAAGTATTGCGCAAAGGCTGTGAATACTTATGTACATGTGATTTTTCATTTTTAATGAATTTGCAACAATTAAAAAAATTCTAATAATTCATTGTCATTATGGGGCGTTGTGTGTAGAATTTTTAAGGGAAAAAAATGAATTTAATCAATTTTGGAATAAGGCTGTGACATTAAAAAATGTGGAAAAAGTGATGCGCTGTGAATACTTTCCGGATGCACTGTAAATGAAAAACAATTAGCGCGTAACACCCTTACGAGCGCACCTGAACGCCTCATAGCACAGAGCGCGCAGTCATAGCAGAAAGAAAGAAGGAGACACAGCATTAAGTTCTTCATTGCTTTTTGTGAGGTATATGAAGTAAGCAAGTTTGATGATTGTTGTGTATTAAAAGTGCTTAATCTTGAAGGTTTAACTTATATTGGTGTTCCAATCACCGCACTGTGAAAACCTGTCAATTTATGTGCATGTAAGGATGAGAGAGAGTGCAGATTCCCCTAAAAATGAGGTTTTTGTCGTTGCTTGTATGTATTTGTGTACTTTGGATCCTGCTTTATCATGTTTGTTCAACTTTCCCTTTCCATTTGGTATCAAATTAATATGCAGATTTAAATCATAGCGATTGCAAGTGGACAGAAGTGCAAGTCAGCTACAACCCATTCAAACGAAAGGATCCCAACATCCGTTTGAAATAAAAGACATGTAGGACGAATACTTAGATATTTTATTCATCTCCAAGACAAATTGACGTCATATCTAATTATCAGTGCTCATGTAAAACTTTACAAATATTGACCATGCAAAATACAAATTCTGGAACCAGAATTACTCACTATAAAATTAAGTTACCAATTAATCATCTTTTAATATTTCAATGTAATGAAATGTTAAAATGTCTTATGTTTTTTGAAAGTGTGCAGCAGTTGGGGGTACATGGCTTCAAGTGAAATGTCTGAAGGGATACGCGACTGTAAAAAGTTTGGGAAACACGGGTTTACATTAATTTACAACCTACAGGCTTTATTTTTGAAACATTGAAGATGTCAGCGCTCCCGATTTGGAGGAGCGGGGGACTGCAAGGAGGCCCACCGCTGCAAGCAGGCGCTACTTCCAGTCATGTGACCACCGCAGACGACGACTTGTTACATAATGTGGGTGCACTAACTCTCCCAGACAACACTTAGCAGCCGTGTGACTTCACAACAACAAATGATTATGTTTGCTAACACGCGAGCTGCAATTCACCTGTTTTTTTCTATTTTTTTTATCCATAGCACCCGCTGAAGACGCCATAACCAAGCACAGCGGCGAGTGATGAGATACTGTATGTTGGGCTTTCGTCAGTGTGCTGGCAAATGCTGCCACCATGTGGACAAAAGGTGTTATTCTTGTACAATCCATTACAGGCATATTCCGTACTATTAGCGATAGAAATGTAACACTATTAACAGCCAAATTGAAATATAACACTATTAGCAGTATAAATTCTAAGTACTGTTATACTATTTACAGGATAAATTAACACCATTATCAGCATAATTTTAAAGTAACCAATAAACTAATAAAATGAAAAAATGATAACTGGATCAAATAAACTTAACCTCTTCTGGTTAACTCACCATTGGGGGCTGATGGAAGATCACAGCTCAGATCTTTGTGGAGGTCCACTTGCTGCCACCAGTCCACATCCAGTCCCGGGTCATTTGCTACTGGTTGGCAAGGCCCATCAGTGAAGCACGGCCCCTGTTGGATGAGGACTGTAAAAAGACTAAGATGATTTAGAACTTGTCAGACTCGATTTGGACTGAGCAGATTCAGAACCCCGCCACCAAAGAGACACACCAGTCAAGGGTGTAAAAAACGAGAAGTTGTTTATTGCTTTAAGAACGTTGTGGAATGGACATGTGAAGTGGATCAGTACCACAGTCACCATGTTTGACGCATCAATTTTTTTTTTTAATCTTACACGCATCACCTTCTTTTACACTGACCCAGCTGACTTGGAGCCGGTACCGCCAGCTGCCAGTTTGTCTTCCATCTTTGGTTCTACGAGACACAAAGTCCTGTTCCAGAAGGTGAAGTGGATCAGTAATACTGCCACGAACAAAACGTCTACACAACAGAAAGAACAAGTACAAGGAAAGTAAGAAGACAAGAACCTGTCTCATTGGGTCCAAACAGAACTTAAGAAAATGTAGCACAGCCACGACAGAATTATTCATGAAAGTCTCTTGATCCAAATGAAGTTCTGTGTCTGAGCGTGCTGCCATCATGGACCCCGCGCCCCTGTGTTTACTAGCACCGTTCGTCCAGGTCAGCATGACATGGTATCCACCGGTGACGGTTCTGACGCCGCCCTTCCAGTGCGGAAGCGGGCCATGGTATCCCCGGGATCACATGTCGTCCTCATCTTCTTCATCCTGAGAGGAACCGGCCTGCTGGGCAGTGCTGGCAGACGCAGCCGCCATCTGGGCCTGCTGGGCCGCCTGCTGCATCTGAAGCCACTCCTGTTGGGCCAGTTCTGCCTGCTGCTGCCGGGCCTGCAAATACACACGCACACATACGCACGCACGCACGCACGCACACACACACACACGGACGGACACCAAACCACACCCGTCACACGCTGACAAAACTGACCCTTTTCATTGACCAGTGATCACTAATGAGCTCTGATTCGTCTTTATTCATGTTGGATGATGCTGGAATAGTCAAGACAGTACATGACATGCTGCAAGGCAGACATGGGCAACTGGCAGCCCGGAGGTCAGACACTGCCCTTGCCACTGATTAAGTTCCAATTTTTAAAAATGCTGAAAATTATTGTAATTACTATCGCCCACTAGCAAGGGGAAGTCGTAACTGGTACTTCTGTGTGAGACACGCACGGGTATTGCTCCATGTCAGCTACCAGTCAGTAGTCAAGACATTTGATTGAACACCATCATAAGAGATGTTGCGGACACTCGTGTCTACATTAGAACCTAAGGACATGAGATGGTGACTATTCTGTATTGTTAAATTACTTACTACAGTCTCTATAATATAATTTGCTTAAGTAGTGCCGTTTGTTTCTGTTTTGTTATTGTCGTTGCAACTTCTGTTGTTCTTGTCCCCGCACTCTCCCTTCTATTTTCTTTTCTATCCCCTCCTGCTCCGGTCGCTTCAAATTTGTATAACAAAACATAAAATAAAGTTAAATAAAAATCTATATAACAGGAGAAGAGTATCTTACACGTTTCCCTGGCAGAGCAAATCTGTTTAGCAGGTAAGGGCAATTAGACCAACAATACCATCTGCCCCATTGGCCGGACAGGGCACAACCCCCCCCCCAAAAATATAGTATTGTGTGGGTGTGTTCGGACCGGCCCTTTTAGCAGGACCAGTGAAATAATGCTAAGAGTCTCAAGTAAGGTTTAAATTTTAATCTTAAAAACAGTAGATACAAACAATTGCAATGCCAGACTAATGCCAATGACAGAAAGAACTGGTCAGCTCACCAACCAGTCTTAGCAAGGTCCACATGATTTCCAAAATGAAACCGAGTGCCTTGGTCTGATCTGGCTTCAACCAATCCTCGGTTGGGAGGGCCGAGCATCTCAGCCTGACGACAGATGGGATGACTCATAATAAAGCTCTTTGTGTGTGTGTGTGTGTTTGTGTGAGATTAAGTAAAAAGAACAGCATGCATTTTGTTCATGTTATCTCTCTGTTATGAACAAGTGTAAATATGCTGCATTACTTATCCAAAACAGAGTGGAACGTATTCCATCTGAACAGGTGTATCCATAAAAGGACATAATGTAGTTAATATGTTTAGTGATTCAAAAGCACGTTATGCTTAACATGTCATGCGTCTTGCTGCATGAATGGTGGACATATATGGTATACTGAACCATATCAGGCGGTGATGACTATCGGATGTTTACCTTGGCAAAGAGCTCCTGCTGCTGCCTTAGCAACTCCTCTTCAGGTATTCCCAGATTCTCCAAGCGGGAGCTGGCCTTCCTCCTCTTGAGGGCAACAGTCTTACACTCCTGCAGGACGTCCTTCACCTCAGTGATGTAGGAGGCAAAGCCCAGGCTCTCCAGAGCTGTGGGAAAGGAGGGACAGGACGTTAAGGTTCCACTTCTCCTCCTTGAGGGGGTGTCAGTGTTGTCAGTCGGTCAGTCACTCACCATTAATGACGTGCTCTGGCGAGATGGTCTTCTTGTCGGACTTGTTGCAGATGTCGTTGGCTTCAGAGGAGATTAGGTGGATGAACTCAGTGCAGCAATTCACCACCAACTCGCGCGCGTCATTGGCCACGCGCACGTTGGGCAGCGTCTCCTTAATCATCTTGTTGATGGCGGCGCGCGGGATGGTCAGGTCGTCGTCGTTGCCCGAAGATGAGGCCATCGTTACGGAAAGCAGCACTAACGCAACTAATTAAAGCCTCACTAGAGTTGGCTGAGTTATGTTAGCTCGCCTCAAAGAAAACAGACGTCACCTGCTAGCTAGCTCGCTAACATCAAAGCTGAAAACGAAACAAACAGTCCCCGTACAGGTCAGCTGCTAGCTAGCGTGACAAACATCAAACATCCTCACTAGGACTTGTTAAAAGCAAGCAACACGTAAAGGCCAGACACATGAAGCTAGCTAGTAGCCGTGATTAGTGAAAGAGTCCAGCAGACAAACAACAACACGACATGAGAGCATGGCTAAAGCTAGGCTAACAATGGACTAGCTCGATCGGGTGGATCACAAAGGTGGATTAAAGCAGCATTGCGAGCCTGCTGGATTTGGAAAGTAGTCAATCAAATAAGTCAAACAAACGTAAAGCCATTAAGACATAAAGTGATTTTACATGAGTCCCACAAATATCAGCCAACGTTCGCCCGGATATAACGACAGAAAAAAACGGAAGTCGGCACGAGTCGCTTAACAACTGTTTACCGCCGCCTAGTGGATTTTTAGTAAACTACGCATTACGCACTAAAGTACACCGTTTGATGGTTTATTTTATCATTTGGCGGGTGGCACAGATGAGTATCATCTGATGTTTTTAAGACTTATTTATCACTAAAACCCCTATGTGATTAATAACTATACACGTGAATGACGCGTCATCCCTTCTGCTGACAAAGTACAAACATTGAAATGCTACACCCTGTGCTCTTGTTTTATTGTACTGCTAATGAAATGATGTATTACATACGATACAGAGCCAACACTTAGTGGTCACTTCATTTGGTACACAATGTAATAAACATTCAAGGAGCATCTCATTTTTGATAGCGCAGGTGATATAGATCAGGCGAAGGAGCCAAGATGGAGGTGCTCAGTTGCTCTTGTCGGTGGTGAAGCTCCTCCTGCTCCTCCAGCGTAGCAGCTTGAGGAAGTTGAGGCTAGCGTTGAAGACCTTGTCGTGTTCAAACACCATCTTGTAGAAGGTGTCAATGGGCAGGTCGCCGCTGGGGTCTGCGTACTTGAGCGTGGTCATGGGGGTGTACAGTGTGTTGGTCTGGTGGCGGAAAGGCGGGTTGTCCATGGTGATGATCTTCAGAGTGTGCTGCAGGAGACAAAGAGATGCAGTTAAGAGGAAGACGAGAACGGGGAGCAAGAGGAGGACACTACCTCGGCCACGTCTTCGGCCGTCTGCCCAAGCGTTTCAAATATTTGTTTGTAGTTCTTCAGGTAGATGTTGGTAAACATGTCAGCCGTCACTTTGTCTGCGTTGCTGAGGTCCGTCTTCAGACCTTCTTCGTACACTTTACGCTCAAATTCTGTGATGACGGGGCCCGGCTCGATCAGACTGATGCTGAGGAGGGAAAAACATGTGACAGTGAAGACCATACATGGACATAAATACTGGGACACTACCAGGAATTTGAAAATGTGGAATCCTTCCTAAAGCGGTCCCACAAAATTGGACACATACAGTACAACTGTCCAAAATGTCTTGAAGGTGAAGACTCTAGTCCAACCTCTCATTGCTTCATTCAGTGATTAAGAGCAGTGTGATTTCTATCTGGTGACCTTCCAAACAATGCAGGAAGTCAATGACAGCTGTGGGATGTATTCTGGACCTGGTCTCGTCAGTCTACTGTGTAAAAGGCGGGCGGAGCTTCTTGAACAGAACCTTACTTGAGCTTAAACCTCAGCGCTTGCACGGCCAAACTCTCACAGAAGCCCTCCACAGCAAACTTGGATGCAGCGTAAACGTCATTGAAGAGGATCCCTGAAAGGCGCACAGAGAGGTTGACAAGAAGAAAGAACAGGTTTTCAGGGAGCACACATTCTCAAGAAGAACAAGTTCTTAAGAAAAACAAGTTCTCATGATGAATAGGTTCTTATGAACATGTTCTTGTGAAGAACATGTTCTCAACCAGGCCTCACCTTGGATCCCCATGACGCTGCTAATGACCACGATGTGACCTTTCTTGCGTCGCTTCATATCAGGAAGGATCTCCTTGAGCAGCCTAACCAGTCCAAAGAAGTTGGTGTCCATGACGGTCTTCATCTCGTCGATGGACTGGCACTCGATGGGTCCGATCAGGCCCATGCCGGCATTACTGACTGAGACAGGAAGTCAAGCAAAAATGGACAGGAGTCATGGAGGACACACGGTGGGGGCAAGGACTCACTGAGGACATCCACCCTGCGCTCGGGAAGGCTGTCCACGCAGGCTTTGATGGAGGTCTCGTCGCACACGTCCAGCTGTTTGATCTCCAGAGTGCGGCCTAGCGTGCGACCGGCTGCCTCCACCAGCGGCTCGCCCTTGCTCAGGTTCCTCATGGTGGCGTAGACTGCAGCCAAAAGACATACAACGTTATTTGGACACGTCTTCTGCTCAAGTGTGAGCGTGTCTGTCCAAAAGTGATGGGAGGTGCCCGCACATGCTTGCAAAAAGTGGAAAAGCTGCAAAATCTGCAAAAAACATTTCTAATAACTTGAAATAAACAACAAAGAGTCAACTCACCATCCGTTAGCTGCTAGCAGGAGCATTTTACACTGACTTTACACAATAACGGCGGACATTTTAAAAGGAAACTGTCAATTATTAAACATATTCATTGGCATTTGCTGTCTAATACACGATATGCAAATTGTTAGGTTGAGTGGTCGATACGTCACCCACTGCCCCTTGTTGCTTGGCAGAGTTCTAGTCATTTCTGTGCCCAATATGCTATTCGAAAACACTAAGTTTTGGGAGAAACAGGAAGAAGGAAAAAATCTGAACTAAAATAAGTTTATCACTAACATTTTCTGACATTTTAGTACACAGACGTCGGTCAAAAAAAATAGACCAGGGATGTCCAAACTTGTTCTACCAAGGACGTCATACAGAAAAATCAAAGGATGTGGGGGACCGCTTTGATATTGTCATATATTTTTTAAAGTTTGTAAAAAAGCTAAAAATTGACATAACCAAAGACAATGCCTTGTGTTATAAGTTAATATTAACATTTAATTTTTTTCCTCTTTACATTGTGCCTTTTTGCTCTATTTTTTTTATTTTTGGGGTTTTCATTTTATTTCTACAATGTGCTGCTAGCCAATAAAAAACAAAGCACGGGCCACAAATGGCCTCCAGGCTGCAAGTTGGACAACCTTAAAATACACAAGCAGCCTTCTTTTTGCTCCTACCATGTGACCGCTGACCGTCAAACATGACCTTCACTCCTTTTCTACAGCATCCTCATCACACACACACACACACACACACACACACACACACACACAGTACAGGTGTGTTTTACCCATGAACCTCTTCTTTTCATCCTTGGCGATGCGTGTGGCCAGAGAGAGGCCGATGCCTGAGGAGCATCCAGTGATGAGGACCACCTTCTGGGTCATGGCGTTGTGTGGAGCTGACGAAGACGTGAGATTGTCCAGAGCGCAGCAGGTGCTTTCCTTTAATTCCCGCTGCTTAAGCCTCACAAGTGCAAGTCAGCAGAGCGCTGCTGATGCAGGACGTCAGTGCGGCGTGTGGATAACACAACAAAACAAAGCGATTGCCACTCCAAAGCTGACGTTTATTAAAAAGGTGTGTTTGCAATCAGCAGAAAAAAAGACAATTCCACTAAAAACAAGCAAAGACAGGACAGGGTAAACATGTGACAATCACATGATCCTCGAAGGCAGGGTGTCCAAACTTTACAGTTTTTATTTAGTTAAAAAAAAAAAAAAAAAGACTAAAACCAACCTCATATGCTAGTTAAAGAAAAGACAACCTGCATGTCAGCGTCAACATTTAAACTTTTTCTCCGTACATTCTGCCTTTCTCCTCTTTTTTGCAATTCTGCTGCTGTTTCTGAATTGTTATAATGTGCTGAGCCCGCAATTGGCCTCAAGGCCGCACTTTGGACAACCCTGCTCTAGGACATGAAGTCAAGTTAGGTTGAGTCCTCTATTAAATCCCCCACCCCCTTTTGGTCCACGCCCACATGGCTGTGAAACATGTGGACTGGCTAGCTGTATTTTCTTTTTCAGAGTGTTGTTGTTAAAGAGCTGCAAGCTGATTGGCCGCCAGGCTGAGGCTGACTAAGCTACATGGCAAGCAGGAGCGTTTGCATGCTAATGTGCAACTTGCAGGCTGGCCAGAAGGTCTTTGTCCCACAAGGTGGGGTCCCAGGCCATGAACCAGCCAGTGAAGGAGGGGGGCTCCTCCCCATGTTTGATGATGCAGATGGGGGTACCACGGCGACCGGAGGGGTCAGAGTTCACATAGTCCTCGGCTGAAACAAACAGAGGTTTGCATGAGTGTCTTTCCACATCTAAAAGTTCTAGTCCATCTTACCAATGCGCATGCAGCCACTCTTCTCCGTCTCGTTGGCGTCCTTTCCGATCCAAATGAAGATCTGATCGGGAAGACAAACGTTAGTCTCCGCTCACGTGAAGACAAAAATGTTGAAGACGTCAGGAGGAAGCACCTGATCATGAGTGTCCAGAATCATGATGTCATCGGTCTCCAAGTCTAACTGGTCCAAGTCTCCAGGGACTTCCTCCACCTGAAGACGAGACGCTTGTCACAAAGTACACAAAGATGTCTTTGTCTCACACAACACAACATCATCTCACAATCAGTCTGCCCGTGGCGTTGGAGCATCCAAAGAGTCGAGGACACTGCAAGACTGGGTCACGCAGGACCAGCGAGGTTTGGTAGCTCTTCTTCCCACCCAGCGCCTCCCAGAAGCTTGCTGGTGGCGAGCAGAGAACAGAAGTATTTAGCCTGGCAGCACGGTGGGATCAGACCTGCGCGTCACCACTCACTTGGCTCCTTGGTCTCCGCCACCTCAGTGGGGGTCCCACCAAGCATGCCCGCCACGTGTTTAGCGGCTACCATCTCCTCCGCTGTCGCTCCACGGCCCTTCCACAGGAAGTTCCCGCTTGGGGATTTGAGCACAAAAATGTCGTTGGAGTTCAGAGACGAAGCGTCCGGCGCCACCTGAGACATGAGACCAGAGAGCAGTAGGGTCAGCTTCTATTTGAGATGCCACCCTCTGACGCAAGCCCACCTCCACGGCCCGGGTGGCTTTGGTGCGGCTCTGGCGGATGTGAAACAGTCGCTTGGCAGATGCCACCTTGTCGCCACCCTTGCGGGACGTCCCACCCTGGTGGACCACCAGGGGTTTGCCTTTAAACACACTCAGCAGATGAGGAGGTTCTTGGCCTTGAGTGACACGGACCTGAGCAGAACCAACACCACCACGCAGCTTAGCATCCCCTTGATTGACAACAACACTGGCTACAATGACTTGGTTCATGCTAAGCTAACCAGTGCTTTGTTGACAAACAGAAGAGACAACAATTTAACCAAAGTTACTTGAGTTGCGATGCCTCCCATGGAATCATCCAGGTTGACAGCCAAAATGGCGGAGGCACCCAGTTCGTCCTTGGAGCACTTGTTTCCTTGCCTGAAGGAAGCGGTGGTCCACTGTCAGTCAAATATTTTGGTGGTTGTTGTCTTCTAGCTTTATTGATAGCATCTTTAGTAAAGCCATCGACTCCTAAAGATTGAGAAGCACGCTAGGAGCTAGGAGGGCTCACTGACCAGATGTAGATGATGTGCTTTTCTCTGCAGTCATTGTAAGAGTAGAGCACTAGGTAGCAGTCGCCTCCAAAGAACTCTCCATGGGTGGAGGGGTCCACCAGCACCTTGTCTCCTCCTTCTACACGCCAGATCTGGGAAGAAGACACCAGCACAACTTTGAAGAGCATCAGAGAAGAGGCGGCGGCAGGGTGGCGAGCCTACTGACTTGGACTTTGCCCGAGCCGTCGTCCACCATGCCGTGCTGGGCAGCCATCCTGGTGTTGTTATGGAGGCTGGAAGCGTCGAAGGGAATCTGCTCGACGACGGCGATCCTCCCGATGGTGTATGGCTTGCTCGGCCCGGTGCTCTCGTCCTTGTCCATCCAGTTCTCAAAGTACTCCTTGAAAAGTGTGGTTTCAGCCCCTTGCGGCAGAATCTGGATCTGCACGTGTCAGAACCCCGGAAGAAATGAGGACATTGCTGGATGTCAAAATAAGATGGAGAGTTGGCTGAGGAGATTACCTGGCAGTGTGGGGAGTAATTTTTGTCTTTGATGAACTTTTTGGCAGCTTGAAAACTGTGAGAGCGTTCATCCTTGCTGGCATCAGATCCTGCATGGTGGACACAGGCGTCAAAGCAGCTCAACGCTAGCAAGCTAACTTCTTAGCAGAGAGCAGAAAGTTCAACAAGTTCTGGTTTAGTGCACATGAATGTCTGATGTGGCATCTTTGTTGTTCATCAAGGAGAACTTATAGATCACCTATAGATCAGTGTTCCGCAACCAGCTTATTGAGCCAAGGCACATATTTTACATGGCCTTTTATTGTGGGCAGTCTAAGGCACACCTGTGCACTAATTATGGCGTCTAATCAACATCTTGATATGGCACACCTGTGAGGTGGGATGATTATCTCAGCAAAGAGGAAGTGCTCACTATCACACAGATTTAGACAGATTTGTTAACAATTTGAGAGAAATGGTGATATTGTGTATGCGGAAAAAGTTTTAGATCTTTGAGTTCATCTCATAAAAAATGGGAGCAAAAACAAAAGTGTTGCGTTTATATTTTTTTGAGTCTATGTACGTTCTGTCATCTAGTGGAAGAGCATTTTATTGTTCTTCCTGCTACTTTGACAGCACTAGCATAGATAGATGAACAAAGTTTGTAGTAAATAATAATAAAGTAATTTTTTTTACCAATTAAATGAAATTGGATCATTTCTGATCTTCCACCGCACACTAATTCAAGATTCAAGAGTTTTATTGTCATGTGCATAGTAAAACAGCAGTTATACCATGGAGAGGGTGAAAACCTTCAAGTTCCTTGGCACACACATCAGCGAGGACCTCACCTGGTCTCACAACACCCAACAAATTATGAAGAAGTCCCAAAGGAGACTGTACTTCCTGAGAAGACTGAGGAAATTTGGCATGCCCACCACAATCCTGAGTTGCTTCTACAGATGCACTATCGAAAGTGTCCTTACCGCCTCCATCACTGTTTGGTACGGTAACTGTACAACACGTGATAGGAAATCACTCCAGCGGGTGATCAAGACCTCACAGAACATTGTTGGGGCAGCCCTCCCCTCACTGCAAGACATTTATAAAACTAGAGTCCTACGAAGAACACACAACCTCATTAAGGACAGCACACATCTGATGTGTGTGCCAAGGAACTTGAAGGTTTTCACCCTCTCCACCTCAGTCTCATCAATAAACAGGGGTCTATGCGGCTCCTTTTCCCTTGTTCTTGGGTCAGTGATCATCTCTTTAGTCTTATCTGTATTGAGAAGGAGATTGTTATCACGACACCAAGCTATGAGGTCCACCACCTCTCTTCTGTATGATGTTTCAACACCACCAGTGATCAGTCCGATGACTGTGGTGTCATCCGCAAATTTAATGATGCTGGTGTTGTTCTGGGAGGCCACGCAATCGTAGGTGAAGAGCGTGTAGAGGAGCGGACTCAGCACACACCCCTGTGGGGTCCCAGTGCTCACAATTCTTGAGCTGGATGTGCGGTTGTGGACTCTGACTGACTGGGGTCTGCCTGTGAGAAAGTTAAACACCCAGTTACAGAGGGAGGGAGACAGGCCAAGTGTGAGGAGCTTATTTGTGAGTTTGTGGGGGCAGACTGTATTAAATGCAGAGCTATAGTCTATAAATAGCATTCTGACGTATGTGTCCTGGCCCTGTAGGTGAGAAAGGGCTGTGTGGATGGCAGTGTTGACTGCATCATCCGTGGACCGGTTCTGGCGATATGCAAACTGTAGGGGGTCCACAGTTGCCGCCGGGATGCTCTTTTTGATGTGGGTCATGACTATACTTTCAAAGCACTTCATAACAATAGGAGTGAGTGCTATAGGGCGATAGTCATTCAAGCAGGTCACGTTGCTCTTCTTGGGTACGGGCACTATGGTGGTGGACTTAAAGCATGTCGGTACAGATGCTTGTGCAAGCGACAGGTTAAATATGTCAGCAAGCACATCAGCTAGCTCTGATGAGCAAACCCGAAGTGCACGTCCTGGGATGTTGTCTGGCCCTGCTGCTTTTCGTGGGTTTGTTTTGTTTAGAACCCTGCGCACATCAGCTGATGTCACCATGAGAGGTGAGTCCTGTGTGCTCCCCAGGTTCAGCCACCCTCTCTGCTCATCAGGAGTTTGGGTGTCAAAGCGGGTGTATGGCAGTGTATGCCATGTATGCTAATGTATGGCAGCACAGTGGTTTGGAATCATTGCTACAGATAACCTTTAAAAAAACCTGAAGAGAACCTCTAGCCCTGTCACGATAATCGATAAATTAATCCAACGATAAAAAAAAAAAAAAAAAAACACCCAACAAGTTGATCATTTTGCCACCTTGATAAATTGACATGTGCATGTATGCCTGTTTTCCCTGTCTCTCTCCCACACAGGCTGGATGCCAAGAGGGTTCACTCTGCATGTATCTGCATTGGTTCTATAGTGGAATGAACAGAGTGAACCCTCCTCTCATTCAGCCTCTTTGTCCCCCAGTAAGTGGAGGCGGAGCTACTAGTGAGAGGATACACACAGTGCTAGCAGTTAGCAATTTAGCAAGGAAAAGCTAATATGAATGAAGGCACAAAAGCCATGGTTTCTAAGCAGAATGCTACAGCCCCAGTGGGAGGTGCAGCAGAGCCTTCGTCCCGACAGTCAACACTTATAGATAAATATATACACATACATACACACAACAAAAATATAAATGCAACACTTGTTTTTGCTCCCATTTTTTATGAGATGAACTCAAAGATCTAAAACTTTTTCCGCATACACAATATCACCATTTCTCTCCAATATTGTTCACAAATCTGTGATAGTGAGCACTTCTCCTTTGCTGATATAATCCATCCCACCTCACAGGTGTGCCATATCAAGATGCTGATTACTGCACAGGTGTGCCTTAGACTGCCCACAATAAAAAGCCACTCTGAAACGTGCAGT
The DNA here is from genome assembly GCF_027744805.1 of Dunckerocampus dactyliophorus. Taxonomy (NCBI): domain Eukaryota; kingdom Metazoa; phylum Chordata; class Actinopteri; order Syngnathiformes; family Syngnathidae; genus Dunckerocampus; species Dunckerocampus dactyliophorus. Next base: position 9,179,582 of record NC_072828.1, read on the forward strand.
TTTATCACACAGCACAATGCCACAGATGTTGTAAGATTTGAGGGAGCGTGCAATTGGCATGCTGACAGCAGGAATGTCAACCAGAGCTGTTGCTCATGTATTAAATGTTCATTTCTCTACCATAAGCCGTTTCCAAAGACGTTTCAGAGTATTTGGCGGTACTTCCAACCAGCCTCACAACCGCAGACCTCGTGTAACCACACCAGCCCAGGACCTCCACATCCAGCATGTTCACCTCCAAGATCGTCTGAGACCAGCCACTCGGACAGCTGCTGAAACAATCGGTTTGCATAACCAAATAATTTCTGCACAAACTGTCAGAAACCGTCTCAGGGAAGCTCATCTGCATGCTCGTCATCCTCATCGGGGTCTCGACCTGACTCCAGTTCGTCGTCATAACCGACTTGAGTGGGCAAATGCTCACATTCGATGCCGTCTGGCACGTTGGAGAGGTGTTCTCTTCACGGGTGAATCCTGGCTTACATTTTTCAGGGCAGATGGCAGACAGTGTGTGGCATCGTGTGGGTGAGCGGTTTTCAAAACCGCCACAGAGTGGCCTTTTATTGTAGGCAGTCTAAGGCACACCCGTGCACTAATCATGGTGTCGAATCAGCATCTTGAGCAAAGGAGAAGTGCTCACGATCACAGATTTAGACAGATTTGTGAACAATATTGGAGAGAAATGGTGATATTGTGTATGTGGAAAAAGTTTTAGATCTTTGAGTTCATCTCATAAAAAATGGGAGCAAAAACAAAAGTGTTGCGTTTATATTTTTGTTGAGTGTATATACACACACGTATATATGTATACATACATACATACTTTAGTTTTTTTTTTTTGTTTTTACAGATATAAGATATTTACTCTTAAAATAGATAATTTCTTTATCTTGGCTGCTAATAGAAGGTATCACGCTAGCCAACTACCTTTCCAGATAAAAATCTTGTTGTCTTTGCCGTTGTCCACGATGTAGCATTCCTTCTTGGAGAGCAGCATTTGCTTGAAGGGACTCTTGTCGGCCACCTGAGTTACCTTCATCTCTTTGCTGCTGGCGTTGGAAACCTGCGGAGAAACATCTTCATGGCTGACGTGTTCTCGTTCAGTGAAAGCGAGTTGATGTGTTCGTACCATGTACAGCGTGGCCGGGCTGTGTACGTGCGCAGGTGTGTCGCAACTTCCCGGCGGCAGTTGGGGCAGCGGTCCTAGCACCTGAGAATGTTGACATGGTCGTCAGAACACCGCCATTAAGTTGAAAGAGAAAACTACACGACAAAACAAAGTCAAAGACTGTCACTGACAATAAGATGGAAATCTGAAAAGTCATAATCTATTAAAAAATATTCTATTGTGTCTTTTTTTCCCCAATGCCAAAACTTAATGGCAGTATTCTAGCCATCCATGAAAGCAGCTGATGACATCATGAGGTCACCTTAATGACAGTTTCCGGCTCAGAGCCCTCATCGATCAGGTGCATCGCCGCTCGTCCTTTCCGCTCGTTGTCGCGAATGTCGCGGGCGACCAACGTGGCTTTCAGGCGCTCGTAGCGGTTGCTCTCGCTTCCCGCCCAGGAGAAGATGTCCTGTCAATCACGCCGCCAGCACAGGTCAACCAAAGGGTCAGCACAGATACAGGTGCCCCCAGGCCCTTGAGCGAGACTCACCTTTCCCAAGTCGATGATGAAGCAGTCTCCTTTGTTGAAGCTCAGCCACGACAGGTCCACCTCGGTGGCTCGGATCTGATGGCGACCTTTGACCTTCAGCACGCGCTGGACGTTGGCCTCGTTTGTAATGATGTGATTAAAGCCTGAGGCCACGCCTCCTTTCTGAAGCGCAGGAGAGAAGCATATTCTAGTAGGAACTTCCAGCCGTGTCAGCAATAATTATGATATAGTCATAAGACTAATACCAGATTAATAAATAATGTAATGATATTTGGACAGAACATGCGGCCAAGCTGACAGGTCACCTGGTACTTAATGCCTTTCTTGAAATAGCCCATGAAGTTAATAGACTCGTAGTTCTGGAACTCGGTGAACTGTGTGGCGGCGCCTTGCAGGAAGTCATCCAGTTGGGTCATGAAAATGGCGGCGGCCCCTTGCTCGTCCTGAGACGTCTCCGCGCCTGCATTAACACACCGTGGCCGTCAAGCACAGACTTGTGGTTCTGATCCGTGCACTGCGAGGCGTCATGGGTACCGATCCAGGTGTGAATGCAGTAAGCCGGCGCCTCGGTGGTGAAAAGGACAATGTAGGAGTCTCCAGTGTAGAAGTTTCCGTGGACTTCAGCCGGGACCGCTTTCAGGTCCATCTTCTCCACGCGCCACACCTGAAGGCCCGGCTTTTTTCCCGCCGCCTCAAACTCTTTGTGGGGCGCCATCCTCTTCTAGACCTGACGTGAAAAAACAAATAAGCAAGTAGCTCACCTGAGAGGGAGGTTTTCCTTGCCTCTGTTGCCAAGATTTCATGCGAGTTGTTTTTCTTTATTTATGAGGGGCTTGTAGACATGCTCCATGTGTCAGGTAACTTGAGATGACTTCTATTGTTGTAGGAATACAATGACTTAAATGTGATCTACTTATTTATTCCAGAACACACAAGATCTGTTGCTTGTCTGGTTAAAGTCATGGCTCGCCGGGACATGTGCCGCCTCACCCGACTTGTTCCTCTGCTATTACCAAGATTATGGGATGGTCCCTCCCTTCCTGGTTTGGATTTAAGCTTCACATTTCCTGAACTCAAACACCTCAATGACATACAAAAGAACAACTTCGTTCTGTGTCTCTAGCACACACGCCCTCTCAAAGATTGTACATCGGGAAGTTCAACAAAGAGAACAATGTTACGAAGTTCATGTTTAAACATTTCGCTTGGGGGAATGACAGAAAATAAGTGAGAACCACTGCAACACACCAACAGAGACTGTCAACAGAATTGATGTCTCATGTGTGACGGCATCGATGCGCACCCTTTAAGCTCCAGCAGCTGTCAGTATGAGCAACACATTATCGATACAGTTTGGATAATGTGCCGCAACGCTTCAACGTTTTCAGCAGCGCCGAAGAACAAAAAGGCTGAAAACCAAGCGGGCACAGCTAAGGAAAAAATGCAACGAAGCTACACTGCTGCTGGAGAAGCCAAGCAGGGAACGAAGTACTCACGACACACGACAATAGTGGACCAGAAAGCAATGAACGTGAAGTACCACGAGGCAGGGAGAAGCAGGAGTCAGACGAGGAGCGGGGAACAATATGGCAAAGTGTACGCCAAACAGTACATTTAAAGTAGTCCAGCCATAATTGGCTGCAGGTGTGTACAGGTAGCTTCTTCCAGGCCAGTCAGCAGTGTGCCTGTCTGTAACAGATTACAGACAGGCAGCAGCACCACCACAGATCATGACGGTTACCTGCTGATGATTGAGGAAGTTGTCACAGAAGAAGTCTTTGTGTTGAGCTTCACGTCTCACTGAAGCACACCACTTATATAAGGTAGGGTGTCAGGAGGTGTGGCCTCGGCCCCACCCTCAACCGATGTGTCAGCATAGACACACCTCCGCTGTCCTAGTCAGTTATGGAGAACAAAGTTTGTTTTCACTGTTAAAATAATACATGTGTGACTTGCTAGCATTTTTTAAAATTTAGCTTTAGCTTCACGACCTTGTAATGTTCTTCACTGTGCTCGTCTGTGCCCCCCGCTTTGACGCTTGGCATGAAGGGCACACACACACACACACTCGCTCTGAGGGTGTGATTGTTATCCTCAGGTTGGGTTGTGTTCATTGCATGTATTACCGTGTTGTTGGCTGTCGGCGTGTGCAGACGGCAGAAGAAAGCAACGCTATGTCGCCTCACATTAACGTTGCTTCCATCGCGGCGAGCAGAGTCAGCACATTTTTCCTAATTGTGAAGTGTGAACACAATGCGGCACAAACACACACACACACACACACGGATGAACACAAAGTCTTGTCCCAACTTGAGCGGACCAGAACAAACCCGCCTGTGTTTTGTGTTGCAAAAGTGCAGAGGGCGTTTTGGATCAGCGCCAGTCACAGCTTTCACAAGAATGTCGCTGAACCAACATGGAGCAGGTCTAAGATGGTGGTGGTGAACTTGTCTCTGACTCTAAGCGAGGAGTTCTGCAAGGTTCCGTCCTCAGGCCACTGTGATGGCACACGCAATGAAGAGTCAAGGATGATTGTTATTCGTTAACAACTACACTACTCTGTTTAGTCAATCAAAAAATGTCAATAAGGCTAAAAGCTGAATATTTCAGAGAGTCAAAGTGAGCTTTTGTCGTTCTTAGGAGAATATCCTGCATGCACAACCACCGCCAACACTGGTGGGCACCGGAGAGAAAGCGGAACAGAAACACTTATCGGATGAAGCGGCCTTATTTTCCGGAAAATGTAAGTTCTTTTCAAATGTAAATATCCTCCATTGTCCTCCCTTTTGGACTGCAAGTCAAGAACTGCTCGTCCTGCAGGTCGGCCTTGACTACAGGAAACGCATCCTGCGGCCCGGCTTTCTCAACATGTTTTTCAGGTGTGGCATCTTTGTCATCTGCCGTGAGACCGTCCCACTGTGTCACCATGTGATGTGTGCTGTGTGTCGTCAGGGAACCCCCGGCTGGTCCAGTATGTGTGTTCCACTATAGTGACCTTCAGGAACGGTTTGGTGGCGCTGGCACAATCAGGCATTGTCATGCAGGGTGTGTTCTGCTGTCCCGAGGGCATCGGGCCCGACTCCAACCCGCTGAGGACGCTCAAGGACCAGTACTGCGTCACCAGGGCTCCATGTCCCACCCATTACCGCAAACTAAAGTAAAGCTGCACTTCACGATGAGTAGCAATGTTACAAAATTATGAAACTTGTAAAATCAAGTCTGTGATTAATTATCTCTGATAAAGCATGACTTGAACTTTTAATTTGATACCTCATTCACTTCTACCCCAAATATTCAAGAAGTTAGAGCAGATTTTATATGGGAAAATAGTGCCTTTGGTCCCCATTGCTTTAATATTGAGGCAAGACAAAAGCTGTGATCGACCCACGCACCTCGGCAAGTACAACCGTACTACAACATATATCATCACGTAGGCTGTGAAAATCTGTCTTAAAAGTCAGCCGTTTACATTTTTTGAGAACCAAAAAGTCCAAGGATGAAAGTCAAGTGTGATATTTATCATGTATGTGCCTCACACTGCATTTTCACCCCACACTAACCACAATGCAAACGCTAAATGTACAGCATACCTTTTATCTTTTGCTATAACTCCAGTACGTGAGTTTGAAAGACTTAAATTTGTACTTCATTTTCCAAGCACAAATTTGACTTGATGTGGTCCAACACTCAATATAAATCCGACAGCAAATTGAAGATGAAGAAGTAATCTACCAAATAAACATGTATACGAATGAAAATACACACAATATCTTGTGAAAAAATAGCATTTTTAGGGACGTCCTACAGAGCACGCACACTCAGTCAGATTTTTTACATCGCTAAAATATGGGTTTTGTAAAATTGCTACTATGAGCAATATCTCCACTAGTGATGGAAATTTAGGCTCTTTCTAGAGAGCCGGTTCTTTTGGTTCGGCTCACTAAAAAGAGCCAACTCTTTCGACTTCCAAGTGGCTCCTCAGAGTTTTATGTTGTCTTGAATGAATGTATTACCCAATTACGTGTATTGTGTAAAATGAATTACTAATGTCAAATGTTTATTATTGAAATGAATTTACAGTGTTCGCTTGCTCTGTCACAGGTTTTTTTTATGCATTTTCTTTTTCTGTTACAGGCCGAGCCTGGACCTGTAAGAGGAATTGCATTGTGGGAAGTTGAGTGTCTCTCTTCCCTCTGTCTGCACCGCCCATTTTTTTCCGTGTCTTAATTGGCTGTCAATTGGCTGGCATTGCCAATCAATCTCCTGCCATGTCTCCCGCATCATCGCTAGCTTGCTTGCTAGCTTGTAAATGAATCCTCGGTGCGTCTGCAGCAATGTGTTTTAACAAGGATACAAAAACGCTACAGTACAGCGGAACGGCGCCAGGACCAAAAGGCACGGTCACAGGAGTGAAATATTCTCGTGTTGATCATTAAGGTTGATCGTTCAAATTTTTTTAATTAAGCTACTTCTCGGATTTCACATATTGGGGGCAACTTTGGGAACCTATCCCCCGCAATAAATGAGGGAACACTGTATTTAAACTTCAGTGAACACAAAAGGAGCCATCTCAATAGACAAATTAGGCCAAAATAGGTCAAAGTCCTAACTATTTAAAATCAAACAACACACCATCAACAAAACATAAATGAAAAAGTGCAAAACGGAAAGAAAAAGCAGCATTCAAGTAACAGTTGTCTTTGCTGAAGACTAGCATTCAAAAAAAGATGTGCCTCAGGGACTGATTTTTCCTTACCCTTTCTGTGTCTGGCCAACCCGTCTCCCTCCCTCCTGGCCTGAAGTGTCGGTCACGAGTGAATCGGCTCCAACAGCACCACAGCGTGTGTTTAACCCCGCCCCTCCCCCTGCTTAGCGTGGACACAGCGACGCCGCCACACATCTTGACCAGTGACATTCGCCTTTAACAAAAAAAAAATGACGAGGAAAAAACGAATCTGCTTCCAATTCGCTCCCAACAACGTGAGCCGGCTCTTGGAGCCGATTCGTTCGCGCCCAACACATCACTAATCTCCACCTTCAAGCACTTAAAAAAAGAAAGATATGCTCATGATAAACATTTGATTTTATTTCTATTTTGGATCATTTTGTGAGACAACACGTGAATTAACAAACGTCTCGTCGGTTAGTGCAAACACAGCTAAAGAATGAGACAAATTGAACACAATGAAGTTCTGCCCTCTAGTGGCCCCGCCGGGACTGCTAGCTAGCTGAGCTGTGCAGGAGACGAGCTAGTTAGCTTGTTCGGTCCAACGTGTGATGCTAAGCTATGAATTCATGAGACAAAACAAACATTTCCTTCCATGAATAGGATCATGTGGAAGACATGAAGGACATTCCTCACAGAAAGTGACAGCAAAAACAGGAGTTTTCAACATAAAGTCACATTTGTCATCACTTTAGTGGGTTTTTTTTGTTCACAACACAACATGCTAATGTAGCACACTTTGCTAGCAAGCACTGAACAACAAGGCTCGCTGCTAGTATTAGCATCAAGGCATTTAGCTGTGTAGTTGTCACACAATGTGTGTGTGTGCATGTGCGTGTTACGACAGTACTTCCAGGGTGACAGCTCCTGTGTGTTTCTTCAAGATGGCGACCGCCTGCTCGTGAGTGACACCATCCAGTCTTTGACCGTTGACGGACAACAGCTGATCACCTCGCTTCAGGCGCCCATCCACTGCCGCCGCGCCCTGTGTACAAACAACCACACACATTTAAAAGAGTCTAAGGAGCAGCTGTACACATGCACAAACACCGCCGCGCCCTGTGTACACACGTGCACACACATTTAAGAGTGTAAGTAGCAGCTGTACACATGCACAAACATGTGCAGGCACACACACCTTGCTGAAGACAGTTTTGACATAGATGGGAAGATCTCCATGTGTGCTCCCAAATCCTCCAACGATGCTGAAGCCCAGTCCATCACTAGTTTTTTCTAGACGGATGGTGCGAGAACGTGGACCTCTGCAGGAGGGACGGGCAGGTTAGTGCTGGACTGCAGTGCGTGTGTATGTGTGTGTGTGTATACTCACAGTGTGTGTGCGAGGTGTGTGTCATCAGTGTGAGAGGACAAAGTGGACATGTTGTCCAGCTGACTGAAGATAGCACTCATGTTAGTGTCTGCCACCACCTGACACACACAAGCTAGCGTTAGCATCCGACTGCATGTTTACACATCATGCTAACATGTAAGAATGCTAGCAGCTTTGGCACAGCATAGACCAGGGGTGTCAATCCCATGCCGTGGAGGGCCGAGACACTGCAGGCTGTCTTTCCAGCAGTCACTAAAGCAGGTGATTTTAATGGTCAAGTCCTCCTTCAATGTGAGGGAAGGAGCTCAATTAAATCACCTGCTGGAGAGAAAATCTGCAGCGTTTCGGTCCTCCATTGACACATGTGGCATAGACGCTAGCATTAGCTATTAGTACATGTACACACCTGGACCATGCTCGTGCTAGCGTCCGCGTGTGTGTATGTGTGTCTGTGTGTGAGACCTGCAGACAGATGTCTCCACGTGTGTGTTTCATCATGTTGACCACGTCGTCATGTGACAGACCCTCCACTGATTGATTGTTGACACTAACAAGCCTGTCGCCCACCTAGACACACACACACAGTCATGTGGTTGAAAGACCACACACACACACACACACACACCTTGAGTTGTTGTGTTTTGGCGGCGGCGCCATCGTCTTGAATCATGGCGATGAAGATGGGGGCATCTCCTAATGGACTACCCCTGCCCCCTGCTATGCTAACCCCCAGAGAGTCACATGCACCCTGAGGAGGACAACAAACAACATGAGTCAAAGGTCACATGGGGAGGTTCTGTGTGTGCGCATGTGTGCATGTTACCCTGGTGATGTGCACGGTGCGGATGCCAGCGTCTGTCAGGACAAGAAGATGTTAGAATGCTAACGCTCTAGCAGCAAGTGCAAAAGTGACGGACCTGTGTTTTCATCAGGACAGGAAGTGACATCATCTTCGTCTGACATTATGCTGCGGCTTGGAGCTAAAAGGTCACTGCATGGGCTGGAGGTCAGCGTCTTCAAGAGGGGAGGGGTCGCAACACTTTCTCCTCCAATGTTATCCTTCTACAACAAAAATGTACATTTGAACACTCTGGACTGTCCCTCATTCACTGTACACCTGGGAGTGAGGTGTGTGTGTGTGTGTGTGTACTCACATGTGACGTTGTGCAAGTGGTCCAGGAAGCAGCTTTGAGTCGGCCCACTTCCAGGAGGACAGGACCTCGTGCACACTGTGTGGAGATTGCAGAGGTCAAGGGGCAGGGCTAAAGCCTCACTGTGTGCGCACGCGCATGTGTCACCTTTAAGATGGCGGCCACAGCTTCCTGGGAGGCGTGTTTTGTGTCGCGGCCGTTGACAGACAAGATGAGGTCTCCTTGCATGAGACGACCATCCAGCTCGGCAATGCCCCCTCTGACCACCTCAGAGATGAACACGCCACTGCCGCTCCTGCACACGTGTACGTTGCATGTTATGACTACGTTATACGTTACTGTATGTCACATGTTACATATTATGTTACACATTACGTCACATTATGTGGTTATGTTACGACATATTGCATATCGCTGTTTGATGTTACTGTTTGTTACATGTTTGTTGCGTGTTACATGTTACATACAGTATGTTCAATGGTTATGTTACTGTATGTTACATATTATGTATACTGTATTTATGTTACTTGGTTATGTTACAATATGTTACATATGACATCATATATTATGTGGTTATGTTACGACACGGGCCACACGGTGTTCTAGTGGTTATCATGTTGGCCACACGGTCAGGAGATCGGATTTCTGTGTGGAGTTTGCATGTTCTCCCCGTGTGTGCGTGGGTTTTTTCCGGGTACTACGGATTCCTCCCACATTCCTAAAAGGTTAGGTTAATTGGTGACTCTAAATTGTCCATAGGAATGAATGTGAGTGTGAATGGTTGTTTGTCTACATGTGCCCTATGATTGGCTGGCGAACAAGTCCAGGGTGTACCCCGCCTGTCGCCCGAAGTCAGCTGGGATAGGCTCCAGCATACCCCCGCGACCCTAATGAGGAGAAGCGGTATGGAGGATGGATGGATGGATGTTACTATACATGCGATATTACATATCGCTAGTAGTACTACATGTTGTGTTACATATTACATATGTTAAATGGTTATGTTACTGTATGTTACATACAGTTGTTACATGGTAAATGTTACATATATATGTTATATATATATATATTACATATTGTCATTACATGTTATGTTACTGTATCTTACATTACATGTTATGTCACACATTTTTGACTGCTGTATGTTACATAAGTTACATGTTATATTACATATGTTACACTACGTTATGTACAAACAGTATTACCCATGTTATGTTACATATTATGCTACAGTATGTGTTATATGTTACTACAGGTTACATATTGTTCTTACATGTTATGGTACATACAGTATTACTGTACATATTATGTTACATGTTACGTTACATATTATGTTATCATGACATGAGATGAGGCCGCGGTCATTAAGGCGGGTGTGGACCTCTTCCCGACAATGCTGACACCAAGCCCTCGTCCGCTCTTTCTGTGGAGGTCCACCAAAAAGACGTCCAGGTTCTGATGGTGCGGGTAGCAATCCTCGTCCCTCAGAACCGTCAGAAGAACTTTGGACGGAGTCTGTCTGAGTGCCAAGATGGCCTCGTCATGTGACGCCCCCCGCAGATCCACACCGTTCACCTGGAGGCCATCACCACCATCATCATCATCATCATAACCATCAGGGTGGTGTGGAGAAGAGTGAGAGAGTACCTCCAGGATCCTATCTCCCGCCCACAGTCGACCATCTCTGGCTGCTGCACCTTCTTCATACACCTCATGGATCACGATGGCCTGCTGGGCGCGCCACACACACACGCACACACACACATGCACGCACACACACTTCAACACACAATTGACTGGAAGTCCAACACTTAAGTTAAGTTGAGACTACCAGTTGCGTGTCTCTCCCTCCTACGACACTGAGTCCAAGTCCACTTCCACCTTTCCAGATCTCCAAGGTGGTCTCCTGACCGGGAAGCACCGCACAGTGCCGAGGCTCTGAGGAGGCGCAGCTTCCTGCCGCTCAGCGTGTCAACAAATCAATCAGTTGTTGTGCGTGTGCACGTGCATGTGCATGTGTCAGCGCGTGTCTGTACCTTTGATTGTGTCATGTGACGCACCCCCACCTTCGCTGCCGGACCACCTGCCCGACTGATTACACACTTTGGTCAGTTTAACAGTCATCAATAACCTCAATGACTGATGAATGTTATTATCGAACAATGACAGTGTTTTCTTTCGTCAATCCAAAATGTATCGACCAATCAATGAGTGCTCATTCTTGATGGACCTCTGATCACATGACACGCACTGACCAGGCCAAATCGATGGATGATGCTCCTTACCTGCTGCTCCGTGGGGGCCTTGGCAGCCTGCTCATGTTTTGATGTCTGGAAGGAAACAACAAACACTCTTTCAGCAACACGCCTTCAGGGGTCAGAGGTCAACGCACCTGGCCAGCGTACCTCCACAATGGCGTCGTCCTCCCTCAGACTGCAGGGGGCGCCGTCGCTGGTTCCTTCCGCCTCTTGGCTTGTCTCGTCCTGTGTGATATCAGGTGACTTCAGCAGCACCAGAGGGTGTCAGATCGTTTGCATATTTAATTATCCTAACCTGCATGTCTGAGGATGGGAGGAGCATCACATTGTCTGGGGGGCGGGGCCAGTCCGTGGGGGTAGAGTCTCCTGAGGGCGGCGGGGAGACGCTTGGCTGGGCAGATTGACAAGAAGTGAATAATGACTTCTCCACCTGGGCGCCACTGACCAGGAAGTCGTGTGTGTGTGTGTATGTGTATATGTACCTCAGGGGTGGTAGCAGGGGGAGAGGGGAATGGAGGGACGGCCATGTTGTTTATAGCATCTTGGTTTCTGCAACAAACAATGTCAACAACAAACATTTGATGACATCATCAGCTGGGCAGGGTTCATGTTTCTCCAGCTGATTGGACAGAAGTCAATCATCTGACCTGACATCAACCACCACTTGATGTTGTCATGTGACATCACGCTTGTTGTCACGCAAAACAAACACAATCTGAAATATGGTTAATAAAATCATGACAACAAAAAGTCCTTCTTGCCTGAGCAGGATGAGTTTAACCTTGGAGGCGGAGCTCTTGATGATGGCCGAGGCATTCTGGTGACTGCGCCCGTAAAGGGTGTGATCGTTCACCTGTCAAACAAGTTTAGGATATCATCTTGTGACAATGACAAATGATGATGGTGATTAAATACAAAGTTTGCCCTAAATGTCATCTGTCAGGCTGCACAATGTCATCTTTAATCAAATTCCACCTTTCCCCCGCCACTTCTGAGACATACAGAGGTTAAAGACGAAAGCGTGGCCTCACCTCTAGGAGTTCGTCTCCCACATGGATGCGTCCGTCGCGTGCTGCCACCCCGCCGGGATGAAGGCCCACCACAAAGATGCTGAGTCGGGAGCGGTCGCGGTTTCCCGCAAGGCTGAGACCCAAACCTTGCCGCTCCTTCTCCAGCTCCACGCACAACAGCTCCCCCCGCAGGTCGCCATAACGCTCACACCAACGCTCTGCAGTGGCGAGGATGGCGGCGAGGAGTTAGCATGCTACAAGTCCCTCACGGAATCATGCTAGGAACCTTTAGCCTTTGTTAACATGTTAAGCATGCTAACTCTAAGCTATCTTTTAAAGAGCTTTGTCGCCACAACACAGAACAGACGCCAAAAAGGACACAAAGAGAAAGGTGACCATGGACTACAAAACATCTCTTCCCACTGTACCCTCATGCTGATGAGCATGTGCACAAACCAGTCGTGCACGTTAATAAGGACGCCACTGTTATCTGAGCAGGAACCTGACAGGTCAGCATTTGAAAAGGTGATAGGTCAGCATTGGAAAAGGAGAAATAAAATGTCCAGCAGGTGGTGCTAGTCAGTGTCAATGAGCTAAAGTAGCTGTAGCTGCTGCATTTACCATTCAAGCTAACATGTGACAGACTGGCTTCACCTCAGGTAAAAATCATATCATAATCATATCCTTATTATGTTTGCTATTTTTTGGTACATGTTAAAACGTCCACTGTCTTTAAACGACGTTAGCACTCCTGCTTTTCAGGATATGCTTGTTTGTTTACGAATAATCTCAGCAGAAAAACATGTCAGCCTTCCCTGCACAACATGCTGAGCTGGCATGAATATCCATTAGCATTTTTGCAGCAATGTCGGCATGGTAGTAAATATTATCGGATAGCTGATGAAGAACGAGGCGTGAGGACCTTGGGTGTTTGTCATATGACCTATCAGACAGCAGTAATACACACACACACACACAGGCTCATGCAGAAAGCAGTTATGAGGCTGTGTGTGTGTAGGCTACAGCCCCCCCCCCCACACACAGACACACAATCAGTCGCGAAGGAGATGCTGTCACTTTCAAAGAAAAAACCCACTGCAGCATGACGCCTGTGTGTGTGTGTATACATGCAAAGAGGTTAAAGGTGACCTCCACATGGAGGTAGCATCTGTGACGTAATCACTGTGGCACACACGCACACACTAACCTGACAGGAACATGGTCCATACTTCAGTGACGACGTCCAAACGTTCACATCCAGAAACACAGCGTGTGCAAGCGTGTGTGTGACAGAGAGCGTGTGAGAATGTGTCTGTGCACGTGGCTGTGCTGCTGCGATATGAGGCAGACAGCAAGCGACGGCTATGTTATACGCACCCCCATACCCATCAGCCCCCACCTGACTCCACGCTAGTACAGCGCCCCCTCCTGTACAAATAACACACTAACATGCTAACAACATGGAGTTTATTATTATATTAACAACACGTCTAGCAACTACATATGAATATTGTTTTTCAAATAGAAAAGACAGCTTCCTACTCTGTCTGTAAGGACACAACATGAAAAGCTGTTTATTCACATGAATTTACAAACACAAAATCGTGTCATTCATTGTCAAAATGAAGTTATTCATGATATAATTAAATCAAGTTATTATTTGCTTCATTCACCCAAACAGAAAGTAGCGCTCCACTGACCACGCCCACTCCACACTACTAGCCACACCCACTTAACCACACTCACTGTAATAGGCACTCCCACTAGCAGCCAACAAGATAAACCCACCAACCAGCAGCAGTAAAGCCCTGACAAGCCCCACTATCTGTATGAGATGCGCCAAACAAAAGCAAACAAAGCAAAAGCAGCGACAGAAGAAAAAATTAACACATTGCCACTTTGTAAAAGGGGGGGGTCATACAAGGCCTGCAAAGACAGAAAAACACTTGTTAGTGTACAGCTAGATGCTAACTGCTAGCAGTGATGATAAGGGGACACAATACACACACACACACAACTGCTGTCATTAGGAACGCCCCCCTCGTCTACAAGCGAGCCATCTATAAGATTGACTGGTGGAGGAATGTGACAGGAAGTGTGTGCCACTGACCTTTGGCCTGCTTCAGCTCTGAGCTCAGCTCCTGCTCCGATTGACCGGGAGGCCTGTAAGGTGGCGGCTGCCGCACAAGAGGCGGGGCTAATGCTGGCCCCTGCAGTGGGACACAAACAATGTATTTTCACATTCTGACTCATTGAGGGGATTACCATGGCTACTAGATGTATATGTACTGATATCACCAGTTATCACAAGTTGTTGGTACCACCAAGTAAACGCTCACACATTTCTTTGTGGCTTCACTTCTTACCAGAGAGTGTGTCCTCTTGTCTGCCTTGTGTCTTTTAGACGTGGCCACTGGTAGAGACACCGCCTGACACACACACATACACACATGCATTCATTTTTTACATGAGATGTTGGTGTGTACATGTAACATCCTAATTATCACACAAACAGCAAACTATTTAATATGTGTGTTTGTGTACCCGTGGTGTAGCAGACAGACTCTGGACGATGAAGACGACAGGACTCAAAGCTGATTTGATGGCATTGACAGCCTCTTCATGACTGGCAGCTCGCAGGTCCACTCCTGACACCTGAGAGACACACACACACATTTCCATCACGTGAGAGGACAAAAGAACATTCATTCATGTTTGTTTTCAATTTATGAAGACAAAGTTTCACCATGAAGTCAAACAACACAATCAGACAACAAACAGCTATCACACTGGGCCTGCAGCTCATAACATGCCAGATGCAGCCATTAGACTGGACCCTCAGATGAAAGTGTTGCAGGTGTCCTATCCCACCTCCAGGATCTTGTCTCCAGTCTTCAGACACTGGGTCCTGGCAGCAGGACTTCCAGCTAGGACCTGCTTGATGAAGATTCCCTTGAGTTCTTCTCCGTTCCTCAGACGCTTGATGACGTGATGACCTCCCACGATGCTCAGGCCCAGCGACTGGCCCTCCTCAGGCCACACCTCCACCCTAAAGAACACACACATGCACAATAGGAGCCCAATATGGCACCGAAATGCAAATCCCACCAATTCTACCTGCGGGGGGGTTCCCAGTGACTGAAGGCAGGGGTTTCCTCGCCCTCACCCTCCTCACGCTCAGGAAGGTCGCTGCGTGCACACACACACACACAAAAGAGGTGTCAGTCATTAATTGACTGAAAGTGAAACAGGTGACCTACTTGTGACCTCTTCGAGCAGCAGAGAAACCTCCTTGACTCCGCCTCCTACTCTTCTCCATGTTAATCATGCTCATGAACCTCCACAAAAGACAACAACAAAGTCAACGACTTGTCTGCATAACGCAGGAGCAAACTAACAAAATGAGACGCCTGTAGCCAGCAGGGGGCGACAAAAGCCCAATGACAAACTGAAGGAGCTACTGACTCTGTGTCTGCATCTGTCACAGTGACTTCTGAGTCGGCCTCCATGTCTCTGGATTCACCTATAAATACACACACACACACACACACACACACACACACACACACACACGCACGCACGCACAAACATCATTTTATCACACCATTGTTGGAAGCAGAGCAGAAGCAATGTTAAAAACTATGTTTCACCTGGAAGTTGGACATCTCTCGCAGTCTGAAAGGAAAACACACACACACACACACACACACACACACACCAGTACATTAGTGTTGAAACATGTACTCTATGGCAGTGGTTCCCACACTTTTTACAGTGACGTACCCCTTCAGACATTTGACTTGAAGCCATGTACCCCCTACTCGTGCACACTTAAAAAACATAAACCTTTTTTAGTCATCATTAACTTGAAATATTGAACATGATTAATTCAATTTATAGCAAGTCATTAATTCTGGTTGAACAATTAGAATTTTGCATGGTCAAATTTTGATTTTGAACGTTTTACATGAGCACTGATAAATTGATAAGTATCTGTCCTATACAGTATCTTTAATTTCAGCTGGATCTAGGGATCCTTCCGTTTGAACTTGGGTTGAACTTTGAAGCTTTACTTTTGTCCACTTGCAATCACTCCAATATAAGTCTGCATATTACCGTAATTTGATACCAAATTGAAAGGGAAACATGATGAAGCAGTATCCAAAGTACAAAAATACATAAAACCGGCAATAAAGCTTCATTTTCTCTTTCATCCAGACACACATATACACTACCGGTCCAAATTTTTTACAAAGGTAAGTGGTGAAGTGCCAGAGGTTAAAAAAAGTTAAGGTCACCCAAAACTGAAAAATAATGTGTTATTTCAGAATGATACAAACAGGCCTGTTTCAGGGACCACCAAATGGGTCAACACTTTAAAGCTGTTCTGCAGAAATGGAGGTTGATCAAGCCTTGGCAGTTGGTGCAACTACTTCCTACAGGTGTTCCAAGTTTGGGAGTAGTTACTACCTCCTCTGTCTGCATAAAAATAGTGTTCGACACACTGTGGTACTATACCCTCGTGAACATCAGTTGAACAGCATTGTACTGGAGAACGTAATGTGTTGCTTCAAAAATGGCCAGAAAAAAGGGAATTAACAATGGAAGAGAGACAGATCATCTTAACACTTAAAAATGTAGGTTTTTCCTCCAGAGAAATTGAAGTGTTCTAAAACTTTTGACCATTGACAGCCTTTCACAGTGTGGGGATTATAACATCGAGTCTTCAACATTAAATACTCTTAATGCACAACATAATATCAAATAAAATCAAACTTACTTATTTGTTCATATAACTCTCACAGAGTAATGAAGAACTTCATGCTTTGTCTCCTTCCTTCTTTCTGCTCTGACAGTGCGCTTTGCGATGTGATGTATTCAGGCACACTTGTATTAATGCCTCTTCTGTTGTTGTTGTTTAATTTATTGGTATTTATGTTTATGTTTCTTATGTTCTTATACTTTCTTGTGTTTTCTTTCTTTTCTTGGGAGAATGAACAGAATAAGATTTTCATTGCATTGTATAACTGCTGTTTTACCATGCACATGACAATAAAACTCTCTTGAATCTTGAATCTTAATTGTGAGTGTTTGTCGCTAATCGTTTTTCATTTATATTCACGTACCCCCTATGACGAATGAGCATTAAAACATGAGTAAAGAACCAGCAAGGTTCTAGAATTCCCTCCGTCTTCTCGCCATAAACACATTAAGATGGTAACTCGCCTCGCCAGTTCCTCCCGCTCGAAGCAAGGACGCCAGCTTCCACTCTTCCCACGACGGAGGAGCTTTTCTGGGAAGGGAGCTCATCTTCTCCTTTATCTCTTCTTTCTGCTCCTCATCATCCACAGCCATCTCCCTGCCCTCCTCCACAGGAAGGTCAGAGGTCAGAGAAGGGGTGGCGTAGCGAGGCAGGCCGCCATCCAGGATCAGCTCTGGCTCGTCCTCCATTTGTCCTTGACCAAGGTCATCTTCTGCAGACCCCTGTGTAGAACCACAGGGTCAGAGGTCAAAGGTGATAAGAATGATGTCCGTCTCACAATGATTTGTTGCCACTCAAAAGCTGGCCACGAAGGCCCCGCCCCTCCGTCGTTTGCAGTAAAAGTGTCCTGACTTTGAACGCGGCCTTCATCAGCGTGCATGTAAAGGTCTTCGTCAAGTCGCCAAAGAGCCTAGTCAGCACTTCCTGTTCTAAACGTTACGACGCACACATTAGCCTGCGCCGTGGCGTATTAATGACAACACTTAGGATAATTTCTCTCCGCAAGGACTTTGCTCCTCATCTCTTCATCTGGGCCGAGACGCCGTTTAATGAAGGCGAGGAGCAGACGGCGGTGGAGAGTTCATCACGCTAACAGGATGATTGGCCTCACGCTCGTAAGATTTAAAGAGCCTCGTCATTTCACACCGCCGCCATTAGGTGATGAGGGCCGCTGACATCACATCGCACTGTCACGGGAGAAGAGATGGAGGCTGCTTCTGAACCGTGTGGTGCACGAAGGTCAAAGGTTACCTGTAGAAAAGACTTTGATCTTCAGAAGCAATGATCAAACTTTCAAAAGTGACTTTTCACTGTCTCCAAAGTGCTGTAATGTGTCTGCTAACAGTGGACCGACCCAAAATGCAACGTTTCCCTCCAGAAGTGACTTTGACGACGCATGCACACGACTGCGGCAGATTTCAAAGTTAACGAGCTGTGGTCCTGGCAGGACCACCCACCCTGACACCACTGACCCAAACATCTTCATGGAAAACAACTCCTCAGTTAACATGCAAGGAAAACAGAAAGTGCTCCATCCACACTACCACTGCCACTACTACTACTACTACTACTACTAATACTGTGTCCTGATATGGTACTGCAGTAGTACTTTCTACCGGCGTGTCCATGACGGCAACCCCCAACAACCCCTGCAGCCCCTCCCCCGCTCCACTTAAGAGTGCAGTGATGGTTGTTGAGCTGATGGAGCACTTTGCTGCATCCCCTCATCCAGCTGAGTCAGCAACTCTGTGAGACGGCGGGAAGGAGAAAAGGGAAAAAGGAGAGGAGAGGAGGAGAGATGAAGAAGAACAGCAGGAAGGATGAAGGAGAGGAGGAAGGTGATGAGCAGGGAAGGAGGAGGATGGGGGTGAGGAAAGGTGAGCGAGACGTCGGGGCAGACGAGGATGAAGATGGAGGATGAAGATCAAACACGAAGTACTGGCAAGACGTCAAAGGCATTTTGAAGAGTTGACGTACGGCAGTTAGGAGACATGGCCGCCACGTTGGCGAGTTGTAAATGTGGCATTACCTGCGGTGGAGGCGTCTGCGTGTCTGTGACTGACATCTGGTCGCCATCGCTGTTGGTTCCTCGCTCGCTGCCTTCCACCTGTATGCAGGAAGCTGGCAGTAAATGACCAATCGCCTCCACGTAAACTAAACCCCACCCCTTCTCTGCATGACTTGATCAAAGAAGCACCTGAAGGCGGGCCCTTACCACCAGCGGCTTGCGGATTCCCAAATGGACGGCCCCTGACGGGGCAGACTTGAGGACCTCCACGGCCTGGGCCAGGCTCAGCTGGTCCAGCAGGATGTGGTTCACAGACACCAACTGGTCTCCAGGATGCAGACCACCGTGACGCTCGGCCGAGCTGCCGGGAACCAGAGAGCGGATCACCATCACGCAGCGAGCAGGATCCATTGGGTCCTAGAGAGAAAACACACGGCTCAGCATCTGATGGCATCACTGCTATCAATTTTAACAATATCGCCCTAATTTATTGAATGGTATGATCCTCTGTGAGTGAAGATGCAAAAAACCCCAAAACACACTAGTATTTAATTTCTGACAGAGTGAGACATCCTCGCAATAAAGGGAAGTCTTTGAATGTTGTGCTGGTAAAATAAACAAAAGATGAAAAACGAGAGGTGACATACGAAGATGGCAGTGACCAGCAGGGGGAGACAAAGACCACAGAACACCATCAAGCTATTTGGCAAAGCACAGAGGTCAGAGGTCGCTAATGAGCATGCCGACTGGTCCAGATAGAAAGCGATGAAAGACTCCCAGAACAGGCCATGATCTTAACGAGAAGCCAGAACACTGAAAATAACTAAAGTAAGCTGTCATTGGGATGTAGTCATTTAGCAATAAGAACCAATCAAATTGTATTTCTTCATCATCAATAATTTATTATTGTACTTGTAAAATTGTACTGTGTCATATTCAGAGCTGTTTCTAATATTTTGGTTACCTTATTTAGCTGCATGTGTAGGTACAAAATACATGCGGCTATGATACAGTAGGTGTCCAATGGATACCTGCACATAGGCGATTCGGCATTCTCGACCACACAAATTTATGGTAAAAAAAAAAGTTTTTCTTTTTTTTTAAAATTTTCTCTAAAAGTAGGCAGTTTTTGATGTAGAAACACGTTTCATTCACCTTAGATCAGGAATAATTTACAAATTCGTGGTAATACAGGTAAAATGTACAGCATACATGTACCAGTCCACAATTTTTACATGTTTAGGTCTTTATGCTTCACAGATAATGTTTTCTCATAAGTGTTGGGGTTAACACTTTGGCCGGTGGTTCTTGAATGCACCATAGTTGTGCGACGCAAAGGTGTGTTTAGCTGCAGCCACACTAGCTTTGACACTCAATCCGTCCTCAGAACATGCAGCGAGGTGAACACACTGTGAGATGCAACAGTGAATCTTATGTACAAACTCTCCCCATGTGAATCCAATTCTATCTGTTCATTGATAACATGACATTATCATTCATTAGTGGTGAGTACCTATACATTTTATACTTTAAAATGCGTTTAATAAGAGTGTGAGGCATGTTGAAGAAAGAAGTGAAGGGTTCTGGAGTCTAATCTAATAATTGCAACAGTCACTGTCATATATACAGTATGCATGCAAATATTGATCCCAAATCATAGGAGAACGTGAACATCAATCAAGCAGGAGGTTTTGGACGTGGTGGGGGGGGGAGTGTGCCTTGTGTCCACAATAGACATTTTTATGGGCGTCTAAATTATACACAGATTTTCGACATTCGCTGGTGGTCAACTGAACACAACCCCTGCGAAAATAGGTACGAGGTAGGCCTGTCACGATAACTAATTTTGCTGGACAATAATTGTCCGACAAATTACTGCCGATAAACGATATTATTGTCAACATTATTTTGAGACCATTTATTCATTAATGTAATGATACACTCCTAATCAAAATCTCAAGACCAGTTGAAAAATTGCTAGAATTTGCAGTTTGCACATTTGGATCTTAATGATTATTTAAGTAGAGCTACAATATACAAAAACGAAGGGGGAGTGAGACAAAAAGCATTTTGAAAAGTAATTTATTGAAAACAACAATTAAACTGAAATAGGCTGTTTATCAGCTGATCAAAAGTTTAAGACCATCGCTCAAAAAATAACAAAAAACTTTCCAAACAAGAGCAAAAAATGTTCTCAGTAGGACTCAGTAATGAGTAGCTCCACCGTTCTTGTTAATCACTTCAAAAATTGGTTTGGGCATGCTTGATGCGAGTGTTTCCAGGAGGCTAGTGGGAACATTACTCCTAGTGGTGAAGATGGCTTCACGAAGGGCATCAACTGTCTGGAACTCATGGCAATTTTTATAAACCTCCCTTTCCATCCATCCCCAAATGTTCTCTATGGGATTTAAATGAGGGGAACATGCAGGATGGTCCAAAAGAGTGATGTTATTCTCCCTGAAGAAGTCCTTGGTCAAGCGAGCATTGTGAACTGCAGCGTTGTCCTGTTGAAAAAGCCAGCTGTTCCCACACAGACGAGGGCCCTCAGTCATGAGGGATGCCCGCTTCATAATCTGCATCCGTTTGACAACCCTGCACCACTTGAAGCTCCAGTGTTCCACTGAATGAAAAAGCACCCCAGACCATGATGGACCCCCCTCCACTGTGCCGTGTAGAAAACATCTTAGGTGGGATCTCCTTGTCATGCCAGTAACATTGGAAGCCATCTGGACCATCAAGGTTACATTTTTTCTCATCAGAGAATAAAACTTTTCCACCTTTCAATGTCCCATGTTTGATGCTCCCTGGCAAAGTCTAAATGGGCAGTTTTGTGGCATTGAAGGAGACGAGGTCTTTGAATTATTTTTTTGTTTTTTAAACCCTTTTCCCCCAGATGCCGTCTGATGGTTATTGCACTGCAGTCGGCACCAGTAAGGGCCTTAATTTGGGTGGAAGACCGCCCTGTGTCTTGATGGACAGCCAATTGGATCCTGTGGCTCAGCGCAAGTGTGATTTTTTTGGGTCTACCACTTGACTTTTTTGTTCAATAATGCTCAGGATCTTTCAAAAAATGTAGAATGACTGATTTACTGCTCCCAACCTCAGCAGCAACGGCACGCTGCCTTGCTTATGCAGCTCGACAATCCGACCACGTTCAAAAAGAGAAAGCTTCTTAGCTTTAGCCATCAGGAGGGCATGACAGTGTGAATGCCTGACAGAAAATGAACATTTTGAGCAGTTTTTAGCTTTTATAGCCTGTGGTCTTAAACCTTTGATCAGCTGATAAACAGCTTGTTTTTTAATTGTTGTTTTCAATAAATTACTTTTTCAAAATGCTTTTTGTCTCACTCCCCCTTCTTGTTTTTGCATATTGTAGCTCTACTTAACACCTCATTAAGATCCAAATGTACAAAATGCAAATTCTAGCAATTTTTCAACTGGTCTTAAGATTTTGATCAGGTCTGTATATGGCATAATAATGCGGGAATCAAAAGCAATAAACTTTAATTTGTCAAGAATATTTAACATTGTAATTGGAATGTCAAGAGCTTTTAAATAAAATTAACAAACGACATAATAAATTAAACAAAAAACACAAAGAAAATCAAATGGACTGCAACAGTTGCACTTAAGTAAAAACCAAACACAATATTTCTGATTTAGAATCAGTGTCACTTTTGTTATTGTCAATGTTGACAAAAAAACGGAGAAATAATCGTAAATACGAAAGTTCACATTGCGTGTCAATGCAGACATCAGCTCATTTGCATACTGTATACACTTCCTTGATTCACGTTTAGCAACACTGTGTGTGGAATACGCGGTTTACACTTAATGGGGTGTAGGGTTTTGTCGGAGTTTGGTCAGAGTACATGTTTTGGATGCAACAATATGCGTTTGGTGCACATTGAGGTGTTATTATACTTTGGGAATCACTGACACGTAAGTTCCACCGTATTGCATTATTTATTTAATTGTCTTTGTCACAAACTTATTCACGTCACAAAATGATGATGTGAAAACGGGCAGAAATTGACATCAGATCATGTTTTATACACAACAGGCAGAAAGAAAGCATTCGATCGCGTAGCAAACTAGGCACACAGCTAGCAAGTAGTGCACTCACTGGTGCGTAGTGCGACTCTCCTGACTCGGACAAAGAGACTGAATGACTGACAGGAGGGTTCACTCACTCCGTTCGTTCCACTTTAGAACCAATGCACTCAGGTATTGTGAACCCTCTTGTCATCCAGCCTGTTTGGCAGACAGAGAGGACGAAAACAAACACGCGTGCAAAATTATCAAGTTCGTTTTTATTTATTGAGCGGTTAATTGATTTATCGATTATCGTGACAGGCCTAGTAAGAGGCATTAGATTGTGTACCTAACGAAGTGTCCATTGAATTGCACTCGGCACATGTGTTCTCGTGACAGGACACAGAATGAGGTGTGTGTTGTAGTAGTATGTAGCATGTTGACGAGAGGGCAGTCAAGTTTGTACACTTTAGAAATAATCGAGAGAAAAGATGCAGGAAATGATCTGTTCTGACTGAGAGTAAAGTTTGGGAGGTCGAAGGGCTTAAACAGCCAACCCGTGTAACCGCGAGGACGGAAGGCAAACACCTCAGAGACACTCAAAGCAACGTGCACACTCTCTCCTGGCTGGCGCGCACGTACATTTGGTGCATTCCCTGGTGGTGAAGCCGGGGCAGCGTCGGCGCTGCGCAGCTTGCCAAGTTTGTATTTTTAGATGCACCAAGATGGCTACAGGTGCTGAGAGTCAGAGTCTCCTCCTACAGAAGCGCTACACTTCATTTTGGGAACTGGAAGACCTTTACCATGTCAAAGTATTCCTAGCAGCTGGAAAAAACATTCTAGACTTTTACTTTTGACATGTTTGCACCTCACAAGTTTCATCAAGTTCAATGCAAACTACACACCACATTTCATTGCTGTTGTTCTCATACAACATGTCAACATATATAGATTTCCACGACATACATACACGAGACTGTGCAGTTTTGTAAATACAGTGGATTTGCAGATCTTTGGTTAAAGAATTATTTATTTTCTTTGAAAATATGGCATTTTTTTCACAGAAAACGCATCTCATTTACCCTAAATCGCTAATAATGTATAAATATGTGATTATGCAGATGAAATGTACAGCATACATGTACCACTGTTACAAGGGCCACAATTTTTACATGTTTATGTCTCTATGCTTCATCAATAATGTTTTTTTGCCAAGCGTTGAGATTTCGCACTTTGTTCGGCAGTCCTTGAACACACCACAGTTGTGAGACGCAGAGGTGTGTTTAGCTACAGATGCAATCAATCCGGCCTTAAAACTTGCAGGGTGGTGAACACAAGTTAATATATGATCGTAAACCATTACCGGAATTACAACAGGCAAGCATGTGCATGTGGATTAGGTCGACACGGCTTGGAGAAACGCCTTCTCTAGCCTGATAGCGCTAGCCTGACGACCAGGTTAAAGGCTACACTGTGAATCTGTAAATCTGTTTATGGTTCAACTGACATTATCATTCATTAGTGGTGTTTAATAAGTGTGTAAATGTGTTTAATAAGTGTGTGCGGCATATTTAAGGGCGTAAAACTGGATTGTGTCATAAGTAAACAATGGTAATTGAAGAGACAAGGAGTGGGTTCTGGGGCTCATTCTACTCTACTAATTACAACATATTGTGTCACTTTTATTGCAAATGTTGATCTGAAATGGGCGAAGAACGACAACCTCAAACTAGAAGGAGGGTTTGGTGGTGGTAGTGGTGGTGGGGGGGTGGGGTTGAGTTAGCAAGTCGTGTGTCAAAAATAGACATTTTTTTATGGGTGTATCAATTATTCACAGTTTTTCGCCACTCACTGGTGGTCCCAGAATGTCTACTGTACTTCACTTCAAGCACAGCACTTCTCCAATTATGCGGCCCCATCCATCCATTTTTTATGCCGATTATCCTGCTGGAGCCTATCCCAGCTGCCTTTGGGCGAGAGGCGGGGCACACCTTGGACTGGTCGCCAGCCAATCACAGGGCACATATAGACAAACAAACATTCACACCTATGGACAATTTAGAGTCGCCAGTTAACCTAACCGTTAACCGTTAAGGGAACCAGAGAAAACCCACGCCCACAGGTGAACACGCAAACTCCACACAGAGATGCCCAACGGAGATTGGAACCCAGATCTTCCCGAACTCCTGCTAACCATCCATCCAACATGCTAACCACACAGCCCCAACTATGCTGCCGTAATTTGTAATTCTAACAAGAAAGTACCAAACCCTCTTCATAGATTATACTGATAGATAACTACTACTACTCATACAAGAGTTGTTAAGAGTTGCTGTGATTTTATGATGGAAATGATGGTGCTGGATGACCAGCTTTTTATCATCATTCAAGATACTGGCTAGTAACCCCCTTGGAGCCATGGTTTGTACTTCTTAGCTGCCGTTATTTTCTAAATATTTTGTTAATAGTAGTGATGTCATGATATTTGGTTAGGACAAATTTACAGGTACCATTTGTCAAACTTTTCGTATTTACCTCCAGGTGTGTACAAACTATAGTTACATGAAAATTAAAATAATAAATTATTATAAAAAAAAAAGAAGTTATCGGTATCAGTCTTGAAAGGCAAGAAAGTATCGGTATTGGCTTGGAATAAAATATATCATGCATCACAAGTAGTTATTAATCTACCATAACTCCAGTGTGGGCCGTGCTCGATTAGACATAACACTTTTGCACAGCACTGTACATACACATGCGCATGTATGTAACACACATTCATGCTCTCCTGCACAGTGGTAAGAGATTAGGAGGAAGCCCCCGCCCCCCCGGGCGGGTGTAACATGCATGAAGACCACCCGGGACTTCACCTGGAGTTCGCTCCTCCCCCTCAGCTCAGGGAGGAGGTCTTAGAGGTGAAGCTGCGCCTAAAGACAAAGTACTCGGAATGTGGAGGTTTGGGGGTAGGGGGGTGGGCTGAGAGGCGTTTCCTAAAGTTCCTCCTCAGACAAAGCAGAGAGGATGCTCATTAAAGAAACAGCCATGTTACCTGGTAGTCCAGGATGCTGAAGCCCAGACCTCTATCTGCTTCCTTGTGCAGCTCTAACATGTCAACATCAGCCGACCACAGAGCCAGCTCCCCCTCCTCTTCATCCTCCTCCTCCTGGCTGCGTTCACTCCTCTCGTTCTCCTCCTCTTCCTCCATAGCCTCAATGACCTGCTGTCACATCACATTTCATAAAACTTTCCCCGCTATTAAACTTCTTCATTAGCTATCAACAGCAGGCGGCGCCGGTTGGTCCGTCAGGTCAGCTTACAAGAGGGCCGCAGAGCACCTGGACATCGTGTGGCACAGCCTTCAAATGGCTACGCACAGCAACACAAGTTTAGCAATGATGCGTGATCTCCGTAGAGATTGTCTCAGCTTAGTAAGCTAGTTAGTTAGCTGGTTCACATGTTGCATGGTTATTGTTTTATATGAACCAGTCCTGTGCTAAACCTCACAAAGAAGCCATCAGAAAAGAATTCACCTGCATGACTTCCTGTTGCTCCTGTTGCACCACACTTGTGTTACTGCAGAGAGCCGACGCCAGCTTCATCTCTAGCTGACAACGCACACACACACAACATTTTACAATCCTATCCATGTGGATTATCAGTTGTTCTATTCCATTTTAATTAAAACAAATAAATAATAATAATAATAATAATAATAAGAATAATAATAATAATAATAATATTGAGGATCACAGGACATACGTCCTCCACGCTGCTTCCTGGTCGTTGTCCTAATTCATACTCCGACTCGATTTCTGCTTCCATGTCAAAGGTGGCGTGTCGGCAGCAGACCAGTGTGAAAGGAGGGGGCACTTCCTTGAGGAAAGAGACCACCTCCCGACGAGACTTTCCATACAGCTGCACATTATTTAGCTGCTCCATTTGAAGAGAACACACAAGTTTACATCGTGAACACTGCCACAAAGAGGACAAAGTGTTAGAGCTCAGCTTTGTGAAAAATGTCATTGTGTTAGCTTAACACATAGGCTAGCTGGTAGACATGTAAACAAGGCAAGAAGAAAAACAAAATCAGCTCATCGTTACCACACGTTAGCTAGTCTGTGCTCCATGTCCTCACCTCCAGCAGCTCATCCTCCGGTCTCAGGACGCCATGTTTGTCCACGGGGCCTCCTGGGGCCACAGAGGAGATGTAGTGGTGGCCATCAAACGAGTCTAACTCCACACCGAGCCTCAGCATGTGGACGGGCAGTAGCTGCACACCAACACATCACGTCACATGACTACAGAGATGAAGTCACATGGGGCGGGGAGGCTGTGATGTGTTGCTGTGTCACCTTGGAGGACCTCTGCAGCTCAGCATCGTCTTCAATCACAGGATGCAACTTAATCACCTGCCACACGCACACACACGTCATACACTTAAAACACAACACACAAAGCGCACAACACAACAAGTGGACATCTCACCAGGACTTGGTACTGCGAACCCAAAGACTGCTGCCACTTGGCCTTCAGTGCTGCATCTGGAGCTGATGGCGACATGATTGTAGTAAAATGTTAGCAACAGTCTTCACCTGGCTACGCCCATCAGAGCCTTCAAGGAGTTCAAGAGGAAGTCCTCCTCAAGAGTGCCCATCAGGATTTGGAAGTTTTGATGCTGAAGTACTGGCAGTCTTCTTTCTGACTGTAACACTTGTTGCCGTGGTTACCAGACTGTTAAGGTGTGGTGCAAACATGCACTGCACATCCTGGCGAACATGCCGTTACTCAAGAAAAAAAACAAAACACTGCAGCGGTGGAAGTGTTTAGATTAAATTAGCATTGCTAAGCGCGCCTCCCAACGTCATTAATCTGCAGCGTACAGATGAATAAACAAGCTCGTACATCGCTGCCAGCCTGTCAGACAAGCTACAGCCAGCAGCAGCTCGGTGTGCCAATGGCGAGCGTGGCGTTTCGGCCAATTGAAACGCTAACAAGCAATACAAAGAGAGGGGAGTTCACCTTACATAAAATGTTTAATCTTTTTCAGTTTAGCATAAAACTAATATGTGCTGCTATGGAACATTTGAATGGAAATGTGTGTTTTATTTATTGATCTGTGATTATCAACAACTGAAGCTGACGTCACCACAAACAGGACAAACATGGTCAGCGTGATGACACCTTTAAAGGCCAGCGTCACCTTCTTCGTGTGCGTGTGTGTGTATGTGCTTGCTCACCACTGCTTCTGTTCTGTGTGACCTCCAGTGACCTCCGCAGTGACCCACGAGAAGACTCCACTAACAAAAACATCAGATATGAGAACACACTGACACACACAGTCCATGAGGATAATGAGGTGACATGGTACCTCTGTCTAGGGACCTCTCGAGAGTTCTGGTCTTCTTCCTGACCACCGTCAGGACCACGGTCCGGCCCGTCTGCTTCATCACCTCCACAACTTCCTGATTGGTCAGACCGTGCATACTGACGCCGTCCAGCTGTGAGAACAAAAAGAGAAGAGAGGACAAACTAGCACTCAAAAGTTCTGATGGTCACATGGTTCAGTTGTCTTCTCCTTTACGCCAATCAATCGGTCGTGCACTCGGATGTTCCCGCTGTGATCCGCAGCGCTTCCTGGGACCACATGCTTGATGAACACGCCCACCGCATCTAAGGAGGATTAGAGATGGGATGTTGCGTGACTTTCACGCAAAAGCTCTAGTGTCTTCTGGCAAGCTAACATAAGCTGGAGAAAGTTCTAGCTATTGACAACATGGCGGTAGTGGCAGGAGGCTGCCGCCCTGTGACGTCACAGGAGAAGAAGATACCTTGGCTGGTGAGGGGGTTGTGGCCAACAATGGAGATTCCCAGGCTCTGTCCGTCTTTCTTGATCAGCGGAACCTCGTGGATCTCATACCCTTCCAAGTTGGGCTGATACACACAAACAGGAAGAAGGAAGTAGGAAGCAGGAAGTATCAAGAGACTGACGTGCTGCTCACCATCTTGTTGACTCGTCGCTTGGGAGGCTGCTCCGGAAGTGGAGGGGGTAATGCAGACACTGGGGAAGAGTCTGGTGGTGGCGGGGGAGCCGGGGCATTTATCCTCTGGCTGTACGGGTCCCTAGCGATCAGCATGGTCACATGACTCCCACACGCTTGCAGCACCTTGACCACCTGATCACTGGTGAGACCACTGGTGGGTGTGGCCCCAATGCGAAGGATGTGGTCACCTGTGCGGAGACGCCCGTCCTGATTCAAGGACAAAAAAGACAGGAAGTCGCCATGAAAGCTGAGGTGGAGGGTTGTTTGTATGTGACAAACAGGATGAGACGATATGGGGAAGAGTGCGTTCAATTCCGCCACACTCCAGTCCAACTGCCTCATTCAATCCGCTGAGCTGCACTGTCCTAAACTTTGGTTGACAAGTACACGCTGCAATGACAAAAAACTCCTGCCTGACCCGGAAGGAGGTGGCGCAGCATCGGAAGAAGACCATCAAGTGGTGCCCTCTGCAGGACCATACATACCCTGTCAGCCACGCTGCCTGCGATGAGTGTCCTCACCACCACGCCAGCGGTCTTCCCGCCCACGATACCAAAGCCCAAACCGGAGCCGTCGTTCACCAGTTGGATCTCTTCCACGTGACCCCACTGACCCTTAGAGGAAGACAGGACATTAGACAACAGAGTATATTTCTACAAGAGTCACATTAGCATCTCCATTCAAATGTACTTTTGTCGCTAATCCTTGCTGTGTCACACCCAGGAGTCTTCATTCGTAACAGTGTTTGTCCTGGGCGAGATGCTAACAATTCTAATGCTAACACTGTTGATCTACACACGTCTTTGTCTGTGACCTTTTACATGTTAGGGCAGAGTGGATCTATCAGGTCTCGACAGGAGACTTTGGGACAAGACGTTAGATGTGACGGCAGGTACAAGTCACAAAAACTAACAAATCTATGGTTCAAAGTCGAGTTGCTTCATGTGACCTCAATAGAGGTCTTGGTAGAAGAAAGGAAGGCGGTCGGGAGGCCAGGAATGCGGGACGCGGTTGGGTCTAACCAGCAAGGACAAATAAGAGGGACAGTGTGCGCGAGCGTACTAATGAGGAGGGCAGCATCATTAGACACAAAGCTGACATCACATGACCATCAATTAGCATGAGGGCTGCTTAATATCTAGGTCACTCTCTGAAAGATGCCAAAAGTCAGCAGCACCATGTCCGCCTACACATGAGGAGTGCCGACTCTGACGCTCACTTTGAGGTCGTGAAAAAAGTCAGCTGACTTACAGCAGGTGTCTCTGTGATGTGGGGGTGTGATCTCCACATATGACTGACTTACGTCTTTTGGAGTGCCAGAAAGATGAGCTGTTTAACAATCACCTACCGTGTTTTTATCATCAATGGTAGAGGAGGCAGGAACTGCTGCTGCTGATTCCTTGGGTGGGCGGTCCCTCGCGACCAGCAGGTCCACCGTCTCTCCAGGCTGCTGCAGCAAGGCGAGGGCCTGCTGATGGCCGATCCCCGCCTCCAAGGGGCGTCCGTTTATCACCAGGATCTGATCCCGCACTTGGAGCCGCCCGTCCCTGCCAGTGCCAACACATGGCCAACATCAGCACCATGGAGACGCTGCTCCAATACTTGCTAACAATTTATTAAAAGCGCTGACTAATGGGTCTGAAAAACATGAGGTAGCATTAGTGCTGCTAAAATACTGATGAATGAAGATGAAAACACAGAGAACAAGACATTCAGCGAGCTGTGCTAACGTTACCTTGTTATTGTTAGCTTTACTTTTTACATACAGTTCAGTGGTTCAACTACACGGAATCCCTAAAACTGAAAAGGTCCAACAAGAATCCAGAACTTGAACAAAAACTCCCACCTCAGCTCATCTCCTTGCCTCTTTTTTTTTTGTTAACATGACATATTCTGTGGACAGGTGTTTGAGGGGCGTGTCACCTGTGGGCCACGCCTCCAGGCTGGATGTGTTTGATGAAGACGTCCTGACTGCTGCTTCCTGGATGAAGACCCACCACGCTGAAACCAAGACCGCCTGACTGAGGCCGAGTCAGCCTGATGCGTTCTGTGTGTCGACCCTGAGGGAGCACACACAGATTGGTGATTGAGGTTTTTCGTGTGAGCAATGCTGTGCACGTTCACGTGCACGCACCCTGGCAGCGGACAGGATCCACTCCTGAAGGTCGACAGGTGGGGGCGGAGTCTGATGGGAGGGTGGAGCCGAGCCATTGGTCAGGATGGCTGAGGAGGCGGAAAGGGTGGACGGAGCTGAGCCCCCTGCGCTCATGACCAGCTGACCCTTTTTGGAAAAATTGAACTCGCTACCGGCGGCTGGGGGCATACTGCTCAGCTGCAGACAGGAAGGGGAAGGATGGAATATTAGGAGGACAGTTGCAGGAGTAAAAAGTGAAGCAATTGAGAAACATTGAACTTGTGTCTTATTTATTGGTCTTTCAGTGAACACTAACAGTATTACTAATATTAAATGCTCATAGTAAATGCTAATAATAAATGCTAATGGGAAATGCTAATGGGAAATGCTAATGATAAATATCAAACAGTAAATGCAAATAGTAAATGTTAATAATACATGCCAATGTATTATGTAGGTAAATGCTAATAATAAATGCTAAGGGTCAATGCTGATGCTAATGCTACATGCTAATAGGGAATGTTAATGAAAAAATGCTAATAGCAAATGCTAAGAGTGAGATTGGTGTGTGGGACAGAAGTGGACAGAACAGGACAAAGTGTGGTCACACAGAGACACAAGGACGTGTTGGAATAAGAAGTAATGAAGCAGAGAGTGAGCTGTGTAGAAAATCAATAGATTGCTGTGCTCCGTGAGCAGGTAATCTATTAATGACCTTTACTCTCACATTGTAGAAGCGTATCAGTCTGAGGCTTATTTGGGCCGGGCTGACGGCGCACCATCCAGCGCCATTTCATCAATAGCGGCGGGACAAGGCCGTTAGTCAAAGCGGGACAGCAGATATTAAAGCTTGATAGATCCGTGCACAGGTGGGGGGATGCGAGGGGGTATAAATAAAGCTTCCAACAGCTTGGGCGACGCCTTCATAGACTCCAGTGTGACCTTCGCAGCACTTACAATATGAAGCCTGCCATTATCTTAATTTGGAGCGCAGCTTGTTTATTGTCAAGGCTGGCCGCTGCAGAATACTGATCCACACACACCATGTCCTCAGTGGACCACAGTCTACTTCCTTCATGTGCGCTGTGCTGGCTGGGTTCTGACCTGGTTCCTCAGCTGCCTGATGGAGTGCTGCAGAGTCAGGATGTGCGTGAACAGAGGACTCTGCAGGGTCTCCTTAAGGGTGCCCACACGCTCGCTGTGGTTCCACTCCTCCCTCCGTACCAGCTTGGACTGCAGACGTTCCAGAGCGTCCAGAACCTGCTGGCGCTCGGTCGGCGACACTGGAAGCAGAGTGACGGAGACACACAGGAAGCACTTTCAATGTGGATCATAGTCCCGTGTCTACACTGAATAAAAGTTAGCTCTTCTAAAGTGATGTTACCTTCTCCGATGTTCTCAAACATGGTCATTCCCTCTGGAAACAAAGATGGAAACATAGTTATTCCTCATTCAAGTCCACTTGGAGCCTGACAGTTTATGGTAAAGCTAGCAACGTAATCCGTGTCATAGAAGGAATAAGAGGCCATCGCAAAGTCAACATTGTCTTCCAGTGTTTCCTATAATGTACATTCATTTGTTTGTGGCAGCCTGCCACAAATACATTTGTACCGCCACAGATAGATTTGGCGGTAACCTTTTTTTTTTATTAGATTTTTGCCCTTGCTCACAAACACATTATAGTGGGACTGCTTGTGTGGCTTGTCGTTACAACTGCGTACAGTAGATGGGATTGTAACTTTGCTTTTGAACACACCTCATAAGCATTTAACACAACTGACTTGGTCGCGCATTATAACACATCTGTTCATCTTTATAGTGTCATATTAGACAACTAATGACGTGTACATTATTCAGCGTACACTTAGGCTAGGATACGTCATGATAGTTTTTTTAATCGTCTGTGCGTGTTATAGGGCGTATGCATGTGCATGTACCGGTCCACAGAATGAAACCAACATCCGTAAGTCAATATCTTCATGTTCTGTTGTTAAATAAGGTTTACAAATAAGAGATAATGTTGCACACAAATACTGAGTCCCAGTTTGTGAAAATTCCCACTCTGGTGGGAGTCTTGCGTCATGATCAATTATGCAAATTAGACGATGACGACGTCTACCCGTCGCCAACCCAACACCACAGATAGATCGCAGTTCTCTGGGAAACTTCATTCAAATACTTTCATGGCTACACATTGGGTAAAAAGAATCTAAATCTGTTGAACCTCCATTTCAAATATGGATCACAAGCGGATGTGGCAATTTTAGTTTTAGGACTAAACTTTATACGACCCTTTTAAAACTTAACCTCTGAGCACTTATGATGAAACCAATGTTCTTGTTCACAGTTTAATCTGATCCTTTCAAGAGAAAACTATGGAACAGATTGAGTAAAAAAGTCAAACAACGCGCTAACGAGCCAGTTTAAGACACAGTATACATATATGGTTTTTACAAGGTGTAAGGAAGAATGCAGAACCACAGTGCCTGATATTATTATCCTGAATCCTATTATTTAGTAAGGCATTGTGTATTATCTGTTACATAGTTGTCTGTTTTTTATACAATTAAGCGTACAATAGGAATGTCCCGAGACAGTTCATTTTAACATTACTTTTAAGAAAAGTACAATGAAAAATGAAAAAAAAAATCTATGACAATATATTGCAATCTACTAATTCAATTTCATTGCCTCGCATTAGGTTTTCACTCTTCTGCACTGTGTCTGTGCTGAAGGGCTCACTCTGTTCATGCCGTTGTTCTATCAAACAAACGTGCTGAAACAAATGCACAGCGTGAACTTTCTTCCTAGCTGTTTGGAGGCGAGAGACGAGGAAAACAGACATGCGTGCACATGGTAATATATTGAAAATGAAAAAAAAAAGAGTTAATTTTCATATATTGTGCGATTAATTCATTAATTAAAGGCCTAGTGCCCGTGAGGCAGTATTTATCTTCTGTTTTAATCTCACATCTTGTGACACAGGATCTTGTGACACCCCTAGCATACAATGTTCATTTTGCTCCTGTACTTACTAGTTACTATTCATTCTTTTTTCTATTAATTACGGCATTATTACACATTTTCAATTTACTAATTTCCACACTTTTACTCCTTTGTTTATATTACTGTGAAAGTTAACTACAAACTCTACTATGACATATTTTTATCCTTTCCTTTTATTATTAAAAAATGGTAAACCGGTACATATTGAACACAGGATGTGAAAAAAATATTAGTCATTTATGTGAAACGGAGAAGGGGTAGGATTCAATAAGCTCTGCTTCTACCTACTCCTTTTCGGACATGTTGTATTGTGAAACTGTACACAGGTGATGTACTTTAATGTAACCTTGTTGTTCGAAACAAACTGAACCATTCACAAAATAATTGATTTCATGCAAATGATGTTATATTGTTTTGCCTGTTCAACACAGATCGTTGGCTTAGCATGTAGCGTCATTGTTAACTCACACCGAAACGTTCAACTTCATCATCAGCGCGCACACGCACACAATGCGCGTGCTGCTCACCTATGGACACCTGAACGCAGGAAGTGAAACTGGGCATGTTGGGGGAGGGGCGAGTCTCGGAAAACAATTTTAAGCTAGAAATAAAGCTTGACTGTCGTGTACATGTTACATACTAGTAATGTTTACGATGTTTCTTGTATGTGTCATGCACAGCAGCAGGTTGATTACCAGCAGGTGCATCCGCCTTCTAAGAACTACAACAACCACAACAACACAATAAACACAACCCCTGTGTGTGTGTGTGTGTGTGTGTCAGTGTGTATGTTAGACGTCAACATTATAACATTATAACTTTTCATCTTCAATCACTTCAACAACTTCTCCGTCGACTAGCTGTTAGCATGCTAACTCCTTATCTGAACCCGCCAACCAAAGTATGTTTCGGTTCCATTGTGAAGCTAAAGGCTAAAACCCTCAGACAACAAAGCCTCCATTCAGACGATAGTTGGTTCATCAAGAATTTAAGAGGATTCGAACTGAAATTAAACTTACTTGAAGTGAATCCAGTTTGATACCAGTGTCGCTTTAATGCTGCATTCGCTGACTGTTGCAATTACTAAAACTACACTCCATCGCGTCAGCAGAAACATGTCATGTACACTACACTACATTATCCTTTTCATTACATTGTACAATAAAAAACAAATATAACGATTACAATAATTAAAACGAATTTTAAATATGTGTATGCTTTTGTTTTCCAAATGACAGATTTAACTAATTATTAATCTTATAAATTAAAGCATATATTGCGACTTCTGAAAAGTTGCCTGTGATCAGAGTAAACCTGGTATATTGTCGAGTTCTATCTTTTCCATGAGCCCTGAAGGCGGCACATCGTGACGTCATAGAAGCAAACATGTCGTCCAGTCGGAAAAGGATCGTTTGTTTACGCTCCGGTCTATGGGGCATTTTGTTTTATTGTGTGTATTCCCATTTAAAAATTGTTGTGGCGGAGGACGCGGACAGCTGCGACAACCTGAGACTTGGACAATATCCTTCACATGACCTGTTTGTGTCCCCCTCTCGGAGTTGATGCAGCTAATGCTAACACGGCCAGCATGCTAGTTAGCTGACAGCTAAGCTACGTTAATTCGCGGTGCAAAATAGTGTTGATGATGATATACTATGTGGCAATTTAAGGTGTCATGTGCACATTAAGATGTAATAAATCAGATTTTTGTGGGAATATTTAAAGTGAGGATTCGGTTTTGACTTCCCTTGTGACTCCTTGACTCAGCTCACATATTTGTGTAACGATCCCAAGATAGACGAGAACACTCAGGAGCCTGAAAACTGCAGAGACACCACAGCTTGGGGTAAGTATCAGCATGACTGCCAACATACATGCTCTTCTTTTTGCTAACCAGAGTGTGCACAGTGGAGTGTCTACCAGCTCCAAACATCATCTGTCGCCTGTCCAATGGGACGGAGTTCAGGTTCAGTGGGAAGGAGGTGGGCTTTAACAAAACCATTCCCTGCAGGAATGTGTGAGTATACACAGAAACACACGCACAATCTGATGTCGTGCACATTTTGTCAACACGTGTGTGTGTTGGTGCTGTCAGGAGTGGTTACTCATACAAGGTGGCAGTGGCATTGTCTCTATTCCTCGGCTGGCTGGGGGCCGACCGCTTCTACCTGGGATACCCTGCACTTGGTACACACACACACACACACACACACACACACACACGCCCACACATTCTGTGGTTGTTCTTTTATCTTCTGGAGATCGACATGATGTTGTTCACATTGGCACTTGAACGCACCATAAAGATGTCAGCCAGCTTTTTGTGTTTTCCTCTCAGGGCTGCTGAAGTTCTGCACGGTCGGGTTCTGTGGCATCGGAACGCTCATCGACTTCATCTTGATCGCTATGCAGGTCAGTCGGCAAGTTGGCCATGTTGAAGGGGAGGAAATGGTGCTTCCGGTGTGGGTGCTGGGGGTGTCCATCACCGTCTTACAAACTGTACTGTTAGCCTTTAGCATTGCAGCTAATACTAACACTGAAAGTGTGTTTATGCAAGCGCTAACTAGCATCACGTGGCGTTCAGATTGTAGGTCCATCAGATGGATCCGACTACATCGTTGACTATTACGGTGCCCGCCTGACCCGCCTGTCAATCACCAACCAGACGTACAGGAAGCCGCACCTGTGAGGTCATGAGAAGACGCCCGTTTTCAGATGTCACTTTGTATATGAGAGCCAGCAGACTCGACTTGATGAGATACTTCTTGTTGTTTCTACTTTACAAAAAGGTGATATCGTCACAACATATGATAGCAATGCACAGATAGCATGCCAATGCACCCTGAGTGGCTGTGAACGGTATAGTGATGTCACTATACAGTAAGTGCTATGACCTTCTGACATGATTGTGATTCATGCTGTCTTTAAAATGTAAATTATGTCTTCAAGTTCCTCCATAAGAAGTAAAATGTCTTTTTTTTTTAAAGAAACGACTTTAGTTACGTGTAAAGTGTCATTTGTTAAGTTATAAAAGTGTAAACAAACTATTTAAATCATGTCCATGTCGTTTATTGGACACTAGAGGGCGCTAACACTTAGTGTTGTGCTACAAAATAGGTCTTTCATTTTAATGCTGGAAACAATTGAATACAATCATTGTATTTCAAGATGAAATGAGCAACAAATATAAAAAAAGTCTATAATATTCACTGTGTGTTTATGTGTGAGCGTATGAAAAGACATCCTGTCCCAGCTGGGAAGCAATTGTTCTTTAAGAAATATGTCCAACAGAGTTTGGAAGGTCACATGACCTGCTACAGGAAGAGGAAGTGCCCTCCCGAGGGAGGAGTCAGCCTGTCAAAGTAAATGTCAAAAAGATGAAGAATCATATTTAAACTTCATTTGAACAACCTTGAAGATGTGACTTCTCACTCACCTGGCCGCCAACTAGTGTGTACGTGCCGCATGAATAATTCAAGAGCTGATGACATCATCAGCCATGATCACACAAGTTGTGTGACCATTTGTCTTGATAACCACATTGCATGATGACCTTTGACCTGCCGGAATCACAGGAAATGGCATCCTCAAAGCGCACACACACAGCCTGAGTTCACACCAGGTCACTGTGTGCGTGTGAATTATTCAACTCTTCTTCTGTGGTGGGGAAACTTGAGAGTTGGGAGACTCCAGACAACACCCAACGGTGGGGTGGAACGGGGTGGGGGGCAGTGTGTGGGCGTGTTTATGCTAGCTGTTAGCATGTAGACGACTGCTGAAAACAAGAGAGAAGAATGAGAGAGACGTCGTCTGCGTGTTAGTGTCTTTATTCTGTTGTGGTTCTGTTGCATAGAGACGCTTCCTGTTTGGACAGGAAGTCACTGATGGACACAGGAAGTGGACAGTGGGTGGCGTAAAAGAGGCACAGAAGAGTCTGAGGATGGGCGGATGAGGAAGTGAAGAGGTGAGCAGTGCATGCTGGGATGTCGCCCTCATGGTGACAATGATGATGATGATGTCACATTGTCCCACTGCTTCCTCAAGGGGGCGACACGTTGGAAGTATTGAAGGTGCAGGTTTAGGAAACACAGGTACCCCCCGCACACCCCCACCCCCCTCGTCCCCCCGCCACCATGCTACTGGTGGTGCCCTTCAGCTTCAGCAAACTTTGTGAGCCAAACTTTACGGCCTTGTGGAACCGATCAAAGCAGCATCGACATGGGAGGGTGTTTAGGCGCGATAGTGGTAGACACCCCCATCGACCCCAACTGGACTGAGGGGCGTGGGGGTTTCTCCCAGGTGGTGGGCAGCGCTGGCTCGTTTGAAGTGTTGCCGTGGCGACGCAGATAGACCTATTGAGGGGTTGTGTCAGGATAATGCTGAGCTCAGCACAAACACAACATTGATTGGTCTCCTGCAGGAAAGTATTGGGGGGCGGGGGTATCTGGTCGATGGACAATACATGGTGGGGGTGGGGGGGTGCAGGGAGAGCTTTTCACATAACACTCTCGCAGGGCTTTATCTGGAGGCGGGGCTTTGACTTGTGGTCGTATTGCCATCATGTGTCGTTGTGGCTGCAGGTGACAACGTGCACGCTCACAAAGTCGCCATCAGAACTGGTCACGTGACAAACAATGTGGGCAGCATCCAATCAGGAGGCTGCTGCGATTGGTCGCTATGATGTGGGCGGGGCCACCAGGTGGATGAGGATGAGGAAGAAAGAAAGATGTAAAAGAAAAAAGAATCTTGATCTAATCAAGCAGTTTATTTCCGCATGGAATGAAGAAACACAAAGGAAAAGAAAGATGCTGAGCCATCTTCATCACATCATCATCATCATTACAAGCACACAAAAACAAAAAAAAGAGTGTGTGTGTGGGGGGGAGGGGCAGCATCATGAGTCCAGGTACACAAAGGTGTGATGTCCTCGCTGCCGCACCACAACAACTACACAACAACACACAACAACACAAATATTGCTTTGACCTGTTTTTGACCTTGGCTCACCAGTCGTCGTTGGTCACGACCTTTAGTGACCCTTGAATGTGATCCCTTTGTGGGCTTTAGTGCACGTCAGCAGGAAGGAAGTTCGTGATCACATGACAAAGTGTAAACACCTTTTAGGACTCGTTAAGGCTCGTTAGCGACCGCAGAGTCAAAAGAGGAAGTAGAGTCCCCCGAGCGACGGCGGCTCAGCTTGGCGAGATCGTCACGAGGGGGGAGGGGGGCTTCGTCGTTATTATGGGTTTCTTTTTTTTAGGGACCGACCACTAGGCGGCGCCGGTCGCGTGCTAACTTTGGTTGACAGGAAGAGAAAGAAAAGCCGACAGGAAGTGCAAGTTTTGCATAATGAAGTCAGTAATCAATGTTGTCGTCCCTATCAGGAATTAGCACAACAGGAAACAGGAAGACGTTTTTGCGTCACATGACCAGCACCATGGTCCAAACCCGCCAGGTGAGGAGATTTAGTGAAATAAGCACACCGCCTTTCAAGGTTCTCACAGCCGGTAGCTAGCTGACTTTATTGTCATCAGTTCACTCAACCACTGATTGTCTTCTCCTTTCAGAAAAGTTGGCATTTAAAGTGGCCAAATTCCATTTTACTTGTTGTTACGTGTTAGCTTGTTAGGCTAATCCATTAGCCCACGTAGCTGTCTAGATTCAATTGACTGTTTTAGGCACTACGTTGATTGTTTGGCTGAAGTCCGCGTAACTACCAAATTGTTAGCTTACGACGAGACCCATCGTCTTTAGCGGCCGTGTTAGCCGTTAGCTTATATGCTAATTTGAACAATAAAGTAAAAGCGAACCGTTAGCAGAGTTTGCTCATTTCACAAAAAGTCATCAGTCGGGAGTCAGCGGGTGGTTTGCGGCATTCCTCAAGGCACGTCCACGAGGAATCTAAGCCAATATGAGGATGGCCAGGGGCGGGGCCAGTGGGGGAGGAGGAGTTAACATGAGATAGAAAAGGAAGCGGTGACGTCATGTGACTAACTACATCATCTATATCACTAACACTACAACATGCACGTGTATATATTCTATATGTTCATATTTACTTTATAGTCATATACATAGATAGTAGAGCGTCCTCACCAGGCCACACCCCCTGATTCTAAGTGCTTTGGATTGGACCAAGCCTCTTGGAGAGCCAGCCAATCACGGAGCAGCCCGTTACCAGGCCACGCCCCTTAGAGATTATCTTGCAAACATGAAGCAAGAAGGAAAAAGATCAAAAGTCACATTGTCGTGGATTTAAACAAACAAAACATGTGCTCGTTTAGCAAATAAGTTAATTTCAGTCCGATGAACGAGGAACTTTTAAAGGGATTTCCACCACGAACAAAGAATAAGAAGAATAGTAATAATAGGAATAATAATAGGAATAGTAATAGTAATCGTACATCTTTTGTACCTCACTAGTTTAGAGTCCAGAGGTGTGAGCGGACTGGTGGGAAAAAGAAGCAGCTAGCTTACTAACAAGCTAGCCAACACAATTGCACTTTCCTCACGTCGATATTCCACGTGACTCCGCCCCCTAGCGTCACCGCACTGGAGGAGGAGGAGCCAAAATGATGTGAAGAGAAAGAAAACTGAACAAGCCCCGCCCACTCACAGACTCTTCCATCAAGGGGCATCCTTGTCCTTGGAAAGACCCTCCTCCTGCTAGAGGAGAGGTGTGAGGACTGAGCTGGGAGGGGGGTCCACAGGAAGAAGCTCTGTCTTTCAGTCTTGTTTTCCCCCACCCCCAAAAAAAGAAGGGCTCAGGAGGCGGGGCTGGCACCAAACAAAGTCATGTGACCCAGGCAGTCACCTTACTGGACCTTTGGACCCGCCCGAGCCATGCTGATGCTGCCGGGTCTGGCGCTGGTGGGGGTGGAGTCAGGCGCGGGGAGGGGGAGGGTGCAGGGGCGGGACATCTTTCTTGTCGGAGGAGGAGGGGCTGCAGCCATTGTTGTACAGGTGCACGCAGGGG
This sequence comes from Dunckerocampus dactyliophorus, assembly GCF_027744805.1. NCBI lineage: Eukaryota > Metazoa > Chordata > Actinopteri > Syngnathiformes > Syngnathidae > Dunckerocampus > Dunckerocampus dactyliophorus. The sequence goes on from NC_072828.1 coordinate 9,220,680, forward strand.
GAGGGGCCTCTAGAGTCGTTATCCCAGGTACCACTGTGGAGAGACACACATCACATGACTGATGACATCATCACGGCGTCACACCTGCCCACTGCAACCCTGAACTCAGCACAATGCTGCAACTTCCCATTGTCTTGAACTCAGCACAGACACAGACAGCCTAAAAAGTGTGTGTGTGTGTGTGCGCGTGTGTGTGTGTGTGTGTGTGTGTGTGTGTGTGTGTCCAATTTCCCTCAGTCCTCTCTTCCTCACTGTCCCACAGTTCGGGGTTGGTCATGTCTGGTTACTAGGGGCAACCCGACGGCCAAGGATGTGACCACCATAGCCAAACCAACACACACACACACACACACACACACTTTTAAACAATACACACTACTTAGAACATACATTTACGAAAAAGTTTGTTGCGAGTGTGTTGTTGTGTGTGGCTTTGTGTATGCTCCCGACTTGTTGTGATTCCCTTGCTGCGTGTGTGTGTGTGTGTGTGTGTGTGTAGTAGTGAGAGGAGAAGAAGAGTGGAAGGTTAGTTTTTAATCAATACAACTTGCTGACGTCGTGACTTTTCTTCCTCGCTCTGCACTGCAGACTGTCCTCACAACACTCTCGCTGTGTGTGTGTGTGTGTGTGTGTGTGTGTGTGTGTGTGTGTGTGCGTGCGTGTGAGAGATGGTCATCCCCACCAAGAAAGCAGATATCAACCTTACAACATGAAGCCAATGAACATACTAATGCAATTATCCATGTCACATGGTGTGTGTGCGCGTGTGTGTGTGTGTGTGTGAGAGAGGCACCCACGTGCACGTGCACGCTCACACAGACACAAACACAGACATGCATGCGTGCGACAAGTGAAGACAAACAAAGATGGCCGACAGGAGTTTTTTTTTTCTTCCTCTTTCTCCCCCCCATCCCCCCCCAGTGTTCAGTTGAGTCAGCACAATTCACACACACACACACACACACGCACGCGCACAGTCACCTTGAAGATGTGCATGTCGGACGCACACTAACATCACTTCAGAGTGAACTTCACTTCCTGGACGTTACCATGTGACGTGACGGACGCCTGCCTCTAGAGCCGAGGTTCCCAAAGTGGGGTACGCTAATTGTGAAAGGGGGTACGTGAATAAAAATGAAAAACAATTAGCACTTAACACTCAAAATTACGAGTGCACCTGAACGCCTCACGGCGCAAGGAGAACAGAGCAGGAAGGAGACAGAACGTGAAGTTGATGATTGCTCTGCGTGCATCATATGAACAAATAAGTAAGTTTGATGATTATTTTGTGCATTAAGAGTGTTTAGTTTATTTCTATTGGTGTTCCAATCCCCACACGGCGCAGCGGTGAAAACCTGGCACTGTGAGTGGGCATTCCCCCGAAAATTACATTATCTTTGTTTGTATGTATTTTTGTACTTCAGATACTGCTTTACCGTGATTGTTAAACTTTCCTCTTCAGTTTGGTATTAAACTCAGACGCAGACTTAAACCATAGCCATCGTGAGTGGACAAAAAAAGCGAAGCTCACAATGAAGCCATTCGAACAGAAGGATGCCAACATCGATCTATTTATCAGTGCTCATGTCAAACTTTAGCAAAATGTAACCATGCAGAATACAAACATTTGATCCGGAATTACTATAAAATGAATTAACCAATAAATTATCTTCAATATTTCAAGTTAAGATAAAAAGGTGTATGTTTTTTAAGTGTGCAGGAGTAGGGGGTACATGGCTTCAGGTCAAATGTCTGAAGGGGTACACGAATGTAAAAAGTTTGGCAACCATTGCTCTAGATCAGGGGTGGCCATTATGTCGATCGCCAGCTACCGGTAGATGGCCAAGGTAGTTTGGGTCGATCACGTAAATGTCACTTTGTAGTTGTTATATGACATCAGTCAGCTGACAATAAGCTCTGCTCCTGATTCGCGCTTGCTCCCCGCAGCGTTTCCAGCTACACATGAAGATGCAGCTTTCATCTTTATTATTGTGATTATGAATGAACTAGGGCCGCACGGTGGTCTAGTGGTTAGCACGTTGGCCAACACAGTAACAGCTTGGAGATCAGGAAGACCTGGGTTCGATTCTCCCCTGGGCATTTCTGTGTGGAGTTTGTGTGGGTTTTCTCCGGGTACTCTGGTTTCCTCCCACATTCCAAAAAAAACATGCATGTTAGGTTAATTGGTGACTCTAAATTGTCTCATTTGTCTAAATTGTCCATAGGTATGAATGTGAGTGTGAATGGTTGTTTGTCTATATGTGTGCCCTGCCATTGGCTGGCGACCAGTCCAGAGTGTACCCCGCCTGTCGCCCGAAGTTAGCTGGGATAGGTTCCAGCATGCCCCCGCGACCCGGAAGAAGCGGTATAGAAAATTGATGGATGAACCAACTCTGTGGTAAGATGTCTATATCTATAACAAAAGTTATCTGTTCACTTGTAGAGGCTACTGTTTACTGGCTTTGCTTGGCGTCATGAACTCCACCACAGAAATCAGTGTTTTCTACACGTTGGCTTCTTAAACTATTATTTTATGATGAAATGAAAAATGTGCCCATTGGTGAAACCTTTTCAATATGTTGCCTTGACTTCGGCTGCATTGTCTTTTGCATCATCATTTTAAATTCTTGTACATGGGTAATGTTTGATAGCAAATGCTAACTGGATGTAATACATGAACTGTGTGCCCTAATGAACGTTACATAGCTAATTTGACTGACATGTTACCAGTACTCAGGTTATGTACACAACTATTTAGGAGTTATGTGGAATTATCTTTATTTCCATATTGAAGTGAATTATGATAGCAACTACTTTGATTACTTGTCAACTTTGAAAATGTGAACGTGAAATACTAATCATTAATATTTACAATAGAATTTCAGAGTTTACTGGTTACATTTTGTATATGTTATATGTTTTATAGAAAGAAGTAGATCATTTTGACTTATACTTGCATGCTGAGAAAGTGCGTGCACTCCAGATATACATGTATAACCTACATAAATACCTACTCATATTTTATTAAAATAAATATAGCAAATATATATACTTTCTATATTTATAGTAGTAGGTAGATCTTTGGGACTTGGTCATTTTAAAAGTAGCTCGGAGACTAAAAAAGTGTGAGCACCCCTGCTCTAGATGATACCACCCGCCACCCCAGTGTGTGTGTATTGTTGACATGATGACGCCCTCCATCTTTGTCTTCTTGGACAACCACCATCGTCGTCCACGGCAACCACCAATGTTGACCACCATGGGCACGATGCCCACCCTCACACAAAGCTCCAAGCTGCTGCCATCTGCCCCCAACCACCACCCCCCACCTACACAGATACACACACACTCATACGGTACATACAGGAATGCACAGACAGTCCAGTTGATCACCATGGCAATGAGAAGCACGGGACTATTTACTATATGCTCCCTGGGGGGCCCGCTTTCACAAACACTTTAACTGATGTCTGTCCCCCCAGGGCCACTTTTGTTCCTTTTGTTGTGTGTGCTCGCTCGCGCTTGTGTGTGTGTGTGTGTGTGTGTGTGTGTGCGCTTACCTGTGGCTGCTGCGGGATGTTGAAGGCGGGGTCTCGTGGTCCCACGCTGACGAATCGCTGAGCAGGAGATGTGGTGGGTGGGGCCGAGTAGGCTGACGACAACATCAACACCATCTTGTTACTTTCTGTCTAGATCATTTCTATCGAGTCACTTTCTAGTCACTTTCTGTTTAGCCATCTAGTCACTCTGGAGTCACTTTGTATCAGTTTGCTTTCTATGTGGCTACTTTATATCTAGTCACGGTCTATCTAGTTGATTTCTATCTAGTCACTCTGGACTCACTTTCTATCCAGTCACTTTCTATCTAGTCACGTTGTATGTAGTTCATTTCTACCTAGTCACTTTCTATTTAGTCACTCTGAAGTTTCTATTCTTTCTAGTCACCTTCTACCTGGTTACTTTCTGTCTAATTCATTTCTATCTAGTCACTTTCCATCAAGCCACTCTCGAGTCACTTTCTATCTAGTTACCTTCTATTTAGTTACTTTCTATCTGGTCACGTTCTATTTACTTAATTTCTACCTAGTCACTCTGTAGTCACATTCTATCTTGTCACTTCATATCTCGTCATTCTTTAGTCACTTTCTAAGTGGTCACTTTCTAGCTAGTGACTCTGGAATCAGTTTCTATCAAGTCACTTTCTATCCAGAGTCAGTCAGTTTGTGTGTGTGCGTGTGCGTATGTGAGTGTGTGCATATGTATATGCACTCACTGGGCGAGGTGGGTGAGTTGCCTTCTCCCTCAGTGGAGGAGGTGGAGGGCGGCTTGGCGTCGACTGGCAGCGGGACTGGCCGAGCCATGGGGGGAGGTGGCGGGGGTGGCAGCATGGGCGTAGGCAGAAAAGGATTGTGGACTTTTCCCTGGGAGCTACCATTAGGCTGGGGGGGCACAAGGGAGGGCAGGTGTTAAAGAATGACTCACGAATTCAAAAGCCACAGGTCTCTCAGAGTGTGTGTGTGTGTTTATTGATGAAGTGTAGATGCACACGCACACGTGCGCACACACACACAGGCCGTCCCTCCAAAGAGGGATGATTGTGTATTTGACTTGCGTGCGCTTACGTTGAGGAAGCCCACCTGTCCGGCCTGCTGGGCGGAGTCAGGGCACACCAGCTGCACAAACTCCTTGAGGGTCTCCTGGGGGTGGTACCTGATGGCCGGGTGCGAGAAGTAGGAGGCGGGCTGCTGCAGGATGGGGGAGGAGGAGAAATGCAGGCTGGAAGGGGGGGCGTGGGGGCTTGCTGCGGGGAGGGCGGGACAGAGAAGTTATAGGAGGGGGACAGAGGACAGAAGGACATTTAAAAGGGGGCGTGGTCTCAGAGTAACACAAATAAACAGTGACTGACACATGACACATCAGCCACACGTGTCAATCAAATGTAGTCTAACCAAGGCTGTAATTGGACCAAAAGCGTGTGATTGCTCGTTAGTGAAGAGGCCTCGTTTAAAGAGACACTGACAGTCTGCTCACATTTATCATTCTGTCTATGGGGGGGTTGGGGGGTCATGTAGAACACACAAGTCAGGATTAGTTCCACTTTGCAAACTGCATCGCTTCACTGCCTCCTCCTCCTCCTCCTCCCTGACAAAGATGTCTTCCATGGAGGAGGATGAAGAGAAGCTGTGGAATCTTCTGGAGAAGATCCAGATGAAGCAGATGAGCTTTCCTGATTGGCTACTGTAGTGAATGTAATACTCACTCACTCTTCGTTCTAATATGTTTGTCTCGCTTATTGGCTACATTTGAACTTTACACACACACACACACACACACACACACACACACACATAAACACACTTTCCTCCTCTCCTGACGGGGTGGTGGGGGTGTGAGGTTGACAAGCGAGGGTGGGGTAGGGGGGGTACTGGACCTCACCTCGAGGTGCGGTAATGACGGGGCGATGATGATGCGTGAAAGCCGTTCGGGGGGAGGAGTAAGAAGAAGAAGAGGAGGAAGAGGCGGGGCCAGTAGGTGGAGGCGTGGCCTCGTAGAAAGCTGACCTCTTTAAGGCGCCGCCGGCCAACGCCATCCCTGCCAAGAACCACGACCATGAGGGGGAGGAGCTTGTCAGCATTTTCTTTAATACATGAGGGAACTTGGGAAGGAATGGGTACAGAGGGTGTGGCTTATCTTTAGGGGGCGGGGCCTGTGTGACAGCTGCAGCCAGGTGCATGCTGGGAGGATTCTAACACGACTTTCTGTGTCTCTTGATCTGCCCTTCACATCCAAGTGACTAATAAGAGAGGAGGACCCTCCCACCAGACATCCACTTCAACACACAATACAGCCAATGAATGAACAGCTTGAAGATGTCACCAGCACGCTGCCAGATGGGCGGGGTCAGGGTGGAGTAGGCGAATGAGGAGGAGAGTAAAGAAGGAAGGAGGAGGTGACAGAGTGTTTACCTTGTCGGGAGATGAAGGAGCTAGCTAGCGAGCCGCGCAGCTTATATCCTGCTTTCCAACACCGGGAAAGTCGGAATGACAAGCAAAAGGAGGAAAAGAAGGAAGAAGAAAAAGAGAAGCAGCGTGAACATTCCAAAGAACACCAGAGGGGGCACCGTAACGTCACCTTACACACACACACACACACACACACACACACACACACACACACCCACACAGAGTCAGCAGGTTAAAGTTGGCATGAAGTGTGTGTCTGGTGGTGAAGGGGGCATGGTGGTTGCCATGGCGACAGAGTACCTGGCTCCTCGTGCCAGCTGCTGGTCTGACTGCCGCTACCTGGAGAACGACCCTGAGCGGGATAGTAGGACTCCTCCCCTGGACTGTCCACATCCTCCTCCATGCACTTGATCCTCTTGGCTGAGCTGCACACACAGTCACCTTTTAGACTGAGGTCATGATGGACATCAGGTCATGTGTGTGTGTGTGTGTGTGTGTGTGTGTGTACCTGGAGGAGGAGGTGCTGGGGAGGGGCCTCCTCATGGCTCCTGGACTCATGCTGTAGTAGGAGGAGCTATCCAGGTCAGCCAAGGAGAAGTTTGGAGCGCTACCAGCAGCAATGGGCGCTGATGGAAAACAATAGTAACAGTCAGTGATATCATAACTATCATTATATGCTGTTCACTCAACTGCAGAGAGCACCAGGCCATTATTTGTATATTGCATCATTTTTTACAATCATAACTCACAATAATATGTGTATATTAACTAGGGCTGTCAAAAAGAATTAATGGTGGTAACTAATTTATTTTGTTAATTACGTTCCATTGTTTAGTGTAATTGATGCACGCGCACCAGAGCAAGCACGCCTCTTGTTAAGACGGCAGACGGAAGGACAGTGGAGCGTCCCCACACAGTCACACAGAGTCTGACGCTCTTTAATAACTTCATTCTGACCTGAACACATCAACCGCAGTACAATTCCAACACCGTATACGGTATGTTTCTCCAACTCACGCACGTCTCTAGTCCGTTCATCCTGGGAACGACGCTTCTCATTCTCATTACAAGAACGCGAGATGCATTCAGGGACACTCCGAACATCACAAAAACGGCTTTATAATGTGAGTGTGTGTGTAAATAAACAGGAACATAAAGAAAAACATGAAGTGGATATTCTTATCACTCACTTTGTAACTCTTAATTCAGATATACAATTTAAGTATGCTGGAAAATACACTGAAAACAAGTTAATGGACCTTAAATTATGTCAAGTATTTGAATGCAACCCCTCATTGTTCATAATAACACAGTTTAAAGTGCGATTCAAATGTTCTGCTACTAGACTAGTGTTAGAAAAAGAGATTTTTAGACTTGTGTGGTATCTTTTAGCTTGATTGACATATTCAGTTCATTTGGAGAGTTAATACACACAAATATACACTGCTCAAAAAAATTAGAGGAACACTTCGAAAACACATGAGATGTAAACTGGGGTAAAAATGATGTTGAATATCTTTCCTGATAATAAGTGGGTGATGTATTAGTAACAAAATGATGCCACATTATTTGATAGAAATGAAAATGATCACCCTATAGTGGGGGGAAATCAAAGACACCCCAAAAATGAAAATGAAAAAATGATGCAGCAGACTGGTCCATTTTGCTAAAATGTCATAATAGCAACTCAAAATGACTCTCAGTAGTTTGTGTGGCCCCCACGTGCTTGTACGCATGCCTGCCAACATTGGAGCATGCTCCTAACGAGACTACGGATGGTGTCCTGGGGGATCTCCTCCCAGATCTGGACCAGGGCATCAATGAGCTCCTGGACAGTCTGAGGAGCAACCTGGCGGTGCCGGATGGACCTAAACATAATGTCCCAGAGGTGTTCTATTGGGTTTAGGTCAGGTGAACGTGGGGGCCAGTCAATGGTATCAATTCCTTCATCCTCCAGGAACTACCTGCATACACTATCCACATGAGGTCGGGCATTGTCGTGGACCACTGCACCAGCGTAGGTTCTGACAATGGGTCCAAGGATTTCATCCCGATACCTAATACAAGTAGCAGTCAGGGTGCCATTATCTAACCTGTAGAGGTCTGAGTGTCCTTCCAGGGATATGCCTCCCCAGACCATCACTGACCCACCACCAAACCGGTCATGCTGAATGATGTTGCAGGCGGCATAACGTTCTCCATGGCATCTCCAGACCCTTTCACATCTGTCACATGTGCTCAGGTTGAACTTGCTTTCATCAGTGAAGAGCACAGGGCACCAGTGGTGTAGTTGCCAATTCTGGTGGTCTATGGCAAATGCCAATCGAGCTCTATGGTGCTGGGCAGTGAGCACAGGGCCCACTACAGGACGTCGGGCCCTCAGGCCACCCTCATGGAGCCTGTTTCTGATTGTTTGGTCAGAAACATTCACACCAGTGGCCTGCTGGAGGTCATTTTGTAGGGCTCTGGCAGTGCTCATCCTGTTCCTCCTTGCACAAAGGAGCAGATATCAATCCTGCTGAGTCTTGAAGGACCTTCTACGGCCCTGTCCAGCTCTCCTGGAGTAACTACCTGTCTCCTGGAATCTCCTCCATGCGTCCAGGTACCCCCAGGACACCATCTGTAGTCTCATTAGGAGCATGCCCCGACGTTGTCAGGCATGCGTACAAGCACGTGGAGGCCACACAAACTACTGAGAATCATTTTGAGTTGCTACAATGACATTTTAGCAAAATGGACCAGTCTGCTGCATCATTTTTTCACTTTCATTTTTGGTGTGTCTTTGATTTCCCCCCCCCCTCTATAGGGTGATCATTTTCATTTCATTTCATATTCAAGATAATTTTTCCCCCAGTTTAGATCTGATGTGTTTTCGAAGTGTTCCTCTAATTTTTTTGAGCAGTGTATATACAGTAATCCTGTCTTGGCCAAGACGTCACATGACACCATCACCTGTCACAGTAAAGTCAATACTGTCAATACAATACTAGGGGCAACACCTGGTATTTTCATTTATTTGAGGTGGGGTGAATATTTATTAGTAGATGAATTTAGGCATGGCGTCTGTTAGGTCACATCAGGTCTGTGAAGAGGACCTCCTTTTTTAAACTTTATTTTAAAGCTGCTGAACAAAGACAACAATCAGCGTTAAACCTCAACATCCGTCTAATCCCGCGCCTCCAGACAACCCTTCCTTCATTCTCCCCCTCCACCACCTCTTCATCGCTTTATTGACAGAGAACAAGATGGCGGGATGAAAGGAGGAGGAGTCCTGACAAGACCTGCTGGCTAGTCGGACTTTTGTGCTGAGCTCAGCACTGTCCATCTATCACACACACGCACACGCACGCACACACACACACACACACACACACACACACACACACACACAAACACACGCGCAAGCACATTCTTTAGAGTTTCCTTCTGGAAGTGTGAACATTCCAAGTGAATTATGTCATTTATACGAGACTGAATGTCAAAATATTTATCTTCTTGTCACCTTTCATTCCATCCATGTCAGTGACATCACACTCACTAGCTCAATGTAAATACACTATGTTAAATGTTTGTAAATTAAGTACTTCAGTCTAATTAAACAATGTTAACTGAAATTAACTTACATTAACTTACATAAAGTACTTCAGTGTTAATAAACTATTTTTACTGTTTGTACAGTAGTACACAATACTTTGGTGGGAAATACAGTGGTGTGAAAAAGGGTTTGCCCCCTTCCTGATTTCTTTTTTTTTTGCATGTTTGTCACACTTAAATGTTTCAGATCATTAAACACATTTAAATATTAGTCAATGACAACACAACTGAACATAAAATGCACTTTTTAAATGAAACTTTTTGTTATTCAGGGAAAAAAATCCAAACCTACATGGCTCTGTGTGAAAAAGTGATGGTCCCCTAAACCTAATATAACTGGTTGGGCCACCCTTAGCAGCAACAACTGCAATGAAGCGTTTGTGATAACTTGCAATGAGTCTCTTACAGCGCTGTGGAGGAATTTTGGCTCACTCATCTTTGCAGAATTGTTGTAATTCAGCCACATTGGAGGGTTTTCCAGCATGAACCACCTTTTTAAGGTTATGCAACAGCATCTCAATAGGATTCAGTTCAGGACTTTTGAGTAAGCAACTCTAAAGTCTTCATTTTGTTTTTCTTCAGCCATTCAGAGGTGGACTTGCTGGTGTGTTTTGGATCATTGTTCTGCTGCAGAACCCAAGTTCGTTTGAGCTTGAGGTCACCAACAGATGGCCGGACATTCTCCTTCAGAAGTTTTTGGTAGAAAGCAGAATTCATGGTTCCATTTATCACGGCAAGTCTTCCAGTTTCTGAAGCAGCAAAACAGTCCCAGACCATCACACTACCACCACCATATTTTACTGTTGGTATGATGTTCTTTTTCTGAAATGTTACTTTTATGCCAGATGTAATGGGACACACACCTTTGAAAAAGTTCAACAAGTATTTTCCCAAAGGTCTGAGGGATCATCAAGATGTTTTCTGACAAAATGAGACAAGCCTTATTGTTCTTTTTGTTCAGCAGTGGTTTTCATCTTGGAACTCTTTTTTCCAAGTTTCTTTGTTATGGTGGAGTCATGAACTCTGACCTTAACTTAGGCAAGTAAGGCCTGCAGTTGTTTGGATGTTGTTGTGGGGTCTTTTGTGGCCTCTGGAATGAGTCATTCCTGCGCTCTTGGGGTAATTTTGGTTGGCCGGCCACTCCTGGGAAGGTTCAATACTGTTCCATGTTTTCGCCATTTGTAGATAATGGCTCTCACTGTGGTTCACTGGAGACCCAAAGCTTTAGAAATGACCTTATAACCTTTTCCAGACTGGTAGATCTTAATTAATCTCAGTTAAGTTACGTTTTAACGGGGGGACCTTTTCACACAGAGCCATGTAGGGTTGGATTTTTTTTCTTCCTTAATAATAAAAAGTTTCATTTAAAAACTGCATTTTGTGTTCAGTTGTGTTGTCATTGACTAATATTTAAATTTGTGTATGACCTGAAACATTTACGTGTGACAAATATGCAAAAAAATAAAAAATCAGAAAGGGACAAACACTTTTTCACACCACTGTATTTCCCACCGAAGGACTTTGCACTACTGTACAAACACTTAACATAGTTTATTTACAGTACTTTGTACTACTGCTGTGAAAACACTTAACCTGAAATGTCTAGATGGCCAGAGGGGTGGCTGGAGAGTGACTAGGGGGGCTACGGCCACCACGTAGCTCCTCCACCGCGTGCAAGCTCACCGCACAATGACACAACAGTCCGAGCACAATGAGGGGAACTACCGCTGCAGCTACAGAGTCGAATATCCATCGTTCAACTTGAAACTAACTTCACCCCGGTACACCGTGGACATGTCTGCATGGTGGTGTTGCGGGTGGCGGGAGTCGAGTGGCAACCAGCTTTGAGGCGCATTACTGCACCTACCATGTTGGGGTGTGGCCCAGAGTTACTGATGTGTTACGGCAACCGGATCGGCCCAATCATGTGGTGGAAGCCGATGTTATACGATCTTCAAAATACAGCGGATCGGCAGCCGATCCCAATCCTGACGATCGGATCGGGACAGCCCTAGTACAAAGTGCCTCATTGTAAATAATTGAATGTTTGTGTACAGTGGTACAAAAAACTTCAGTGTAAAACAATTTAATGTTTGTGAAATATAAAGTAACTATGTACTTCAATTTAAATAACTATGTTTAGTGTTTGTAAAGTAGTATGTAGACAAACAATGTTAAAAATACACAATTGTACTGTATGTCTATAACATATCTGGTGGCACATAAATATACACTCCTGAACTTTTAAGACCAGTTGAAAAATTGCAACAATTTACATTTTGCACTGCTGGATCTTAAAGAGGTTCTAAGTAGAGCTTCAAAATGCAAAAAGAAAAAATGGGAATGAGACAAAAAATGTTTGAGTATTGCAGTAAATTTATTGCAGTAAAGTGAAATAGGCTGTTCATCAACTGATCAAACGTTTGAGACCATAACCTTTAAAAGCCAAAATCTTACCAAAAATATGGTTTCAATGTCATTTTCTGTCAGGTATTCACACCGTCATGATCTCTTGATGGCTGAGGCAAAAAAGCTTTCTCTCTTTGAAAGCGGTCAGATTGTTGAGCTGCATAAGCAAGGCCTCTCACAGCGTGCCATTGCTGCTGAGGTTGGATGCAGTAAGACAGTCATTTGAAACTTCTGAGAACATCCTGAGGGTTATGGAACAAGAAAGCAGAGATGGGAGAAAGTCAGTGTTTTACAAGTCTCACGTAAGTCTCACGACTTTAATCCCAAGTCTTGAGTCATACTCAAATCAAGACATGCAAGTCCAAGTCAAGACTCAAGTCAGGACAAGACAGGTTGCGTCAAGCCCGAAGTCAAAGTTCAAATCAAGTTGCAAGTCTTTGATTATACACTAAGTCCCCAACCAATGAACACAATTGGTTCCAGACGACCGTTCTTATGTCGAATTGTTCTTAAGTAGGGGAAAAGGTAATATTACCAATGATATAGGTACTACATGTACGGGTATACATATATACATATATGCGTATGTATGTAAATATGAGTTTGGATGCAGTAGTAATATTAAACAAGGATAATTAATTTAAAAAATAATAATAAAAATGATATAATAATACGTAATGATAAATGTTATTTACCTTTGAAGAGGAGTGGTCGAGCATACGTCGTCGTGGTGGAGATAGAGGAGGAATTATTGAAAAAAAGGACAAATGGTCGTCGTCGTTAGACTCTTCTAAAAGAGGTAGTGTTCTGTGGGTGGTGTAGAATTAAGCAGGCCTATTAACTCTTCATAAACTTTAATAACACGCTCTGTCCGGGTTGTATCATACGGCTACAATTTAGCTTTACATTTAGCTTTCTCTCACCAGTGGCTTCCTGTACCTGTTGGTCCCATTAGCAGTGTCACAGTGCCCTCTACTGGACAAGCACGTAGCAGTATAAATATGGATACAAGGCAAAATAGATGAAAAAATAGACCAGTCGGCTTGTGTTCGTATCTCCGAAAGTTCGCATGTCGGATGTTCGTAAGTTGGGGACCTAGTGTATTGTCAATTCAAATCCAAAGTCATCAAAATTGTGACTCGAATCCACACCTCTGCAAAACATCAAGCGGTAGACCCAAAAATCGTCTCAGGGCCGTGACAATCCTCGGTCCAAATGAAGGTTGTGCAGTCCAATAACTATCAGACGGCATCTGCGAGAGAAGAGTTTTAAGAACAAAAAACATCTTCAAATGCCCCGTCTCCTTCGATGCCACAAAATTGCCTGTTTGGAATTTGCACAAAAGCACCAAACATGAGACATGAAAGGTGTAAAAAAGTTTTATTCTCTAATGAGAAAAAATGTAACCCTGACGGCTCTGATGGCTTCCAACGTTAGTGACATGACAAGGAGATCCCACCTGAGATGTTTTCCACACGGCACAGTGGAGGGGGCGCCATCATGATCTGGGGTGCTTTTTCCTTCAATGGAACACTGGAGCTTCAGGTGGTGCAGGGGCGTCAAACGGCAGCTGGCTATGTGAAGCTGTTGCAAGGGGCATCCCTCATGACTGAAGGCCCTCGTCTGCGTGGTAATGAATGGCTTTTTCAACAAGACAAAGCTGCACTTCACAATGCCCGCCTGACAAAGGACTTCTTCCAGAGGAATAAGCTCACTCTTTCGTGTTCTCCCTGATCTTTAAATCCAATTGAGAACATGTGGGGATGGATGGCAAGGGAAGTTTACAAAAATGGACATCGGTTCCAGACAGTGGATATCCTCCGTGAAGCCATCTTCACCACCTGGAACATTCCCACCAGCCTCCTGGAAACACTGGCATCAAGCATGCCCAAACCAGATCTGAGGTGATTAGAATGGCACAACTACTCCTGTTTTGAATGATTTGAACTGATTTTATTTCTATTTTAAGGAGGGGTGGGTTTTTTGAGCTGCGGTCTTAAACTTTTGATCAGCTGATGAACAGCCTATTTCACTGTAATGATTGTTTGCAATACTGTAAATTTCTTACTCAATTTTTGTGTCCCACTCTCATTTGCTCTTTTTGCATTTTGAAGCTCTCGTTAGAACCTCCTGAACATCCAAAAGTGCAAAATGTAAATTCTTGCAATTTTTCAACTGGTCTTAAAATTTTGATCAGGAGTGTGTGTGTGTGTGTGTGTGTGTGTGTGTGTGTGTGTGTGTGTGTGTGTGTGTGCGTGCATGCATGCACGTGCATATGTATGTGTATGCGTGCGTGTGTTGCCAGGGGCGACAGAGGGAGGGCAGAAGGAAGCAGAGCAGGATGAAGCATGCAGGATGTCTTTGTGTGTGTGGTGGGAAAGGCTCCAGAAGAAGGTACTAGAAGGTGCCAAGTGGGTCATTTTCCTGCTTATCTGTTTACATGGGGGTGTTTTCCTTCCTATCAACTTAATCCCTAAATCCTTACCACCATCAGCTCCGACTGCAACAAAAACTTTGTGTTTATGAATTTTGTGTCTCTGCTACACAGTTTGCGTGTGCGTGCGTGCGTGTGTGTGTGTGTCTGTGTGTCGAACTGTTGTAAATATACCATATTGACAGCCAGTAAAATGTTATAAATTAAAAAAAAAAAATCTAAATGTCTGCTAAAGCAAACATGAAGAAAGTAATGACTTCAACTGAAGAACAAGAGCGTTCTCGAAGGGTCCACATCACAATTGTATACAAAATATGTTTTAAACAGAATTGTGAAAGTAATTTTTATGATGGTATATATATAATGATGATGTGATGATATATATAATAAAATAAGTTTAATCATTTATAATAAGTTAGAATGTTTAGCACTGTCAAGATGCAATACGTTTTACATCACTAGGATTTAAACATCGCTATCTTGTTTAGATGTTGTGTTCGGTTGTCATTGCGACGTCGCTAAGAGGAAGTTGAGGACATGAAGAGGACCAGATGATGATGTAGCAGTGTGCAGTATTCAGTCAAGTGACCAATTACACTAAGTACAATACATCACTGACCCCGCCCCTATCTGCCCCCCCCCCATGTGTGCTGCTTTAATAGAATATTGATCCACACACACACACCCATACACAGTGAATTGTGTAATGGCTGCACAACACCAAGGTCACCTGATGCATCTGTGTGTGTGTGTGTCTATTAAATTGGTGTCCCTATTCATGTGTGTTGACCTCATGTTTGTCCATGCTGAACAGGAAGTGAAGTCAAGTCAGCAAAGCGTTGTCATGGTTACCAAACTAACGAGATGTTGTCTTCTTTAATGCTCATTTGTGTTGTTGCACCTGCACACACGCGCGCACACACACACACACACACACACACACACACTAATCTATAAGACATTCCTCCACCGCCGCATCGCTGAAAATCTGCTGACACACACAACACGCACACACACACACACACACACACACACACACACACAGGAGAATGTGTGCGTTGTGTGTGTCAAAGTCAAAGTGGTCCTCCATCACGCACGCACGCACCCGCATGCACGCACACGGACTTTAAAAGAATTAGTGTGAGTAAAAAGTTTTGATCTGAATAGTCGTCACAATGACGATGCAGTGTACTTTGTCTCTTTTATGACGACACTGTACAGTAGAAATGGTTATGATGTCATCAGCCGCAGCCAATCATTACCCAGGAGGGGAAGAGGGGGTCTGGGAGGGCGAGTGAGGATGTGACCTTTAAAAAGTGCCGACGTGCACGAGTGAGTGAGCGAGAGAGAGAGTGACAGTGAGATCTATACGAGGATGTCGATCGCTGCTGCTGCTGCTGGAAAGTGCCTGTCAGCACACTCAGAGCCCCGCCCCCTGGCCCCGCCCCCACCACAGCGCCATCCATCACATCCACATAGTCACACACATACATACACACACACACACACACACACACACACGCACGCGTCGACACGCACGCGTACACACGCACGCGCGCCTCTGATGTGTGAATTGATTATTAAAGTTTTATGGCTTTATTTGGAAGGGTGACATGACCACACTTCCTGACAACACTTGACAATAATTGACAGCATGTGTGTCTAAGTGTGTGTGCGTGGACTTACTTTGCGACACTCGTACAAGTTCAGCCACTGTAAACACTCCTGGTGTGACAAAACTGTCCTGGAAGCCCAAATGACCTGAAAAACACATACACACACACACACACATTAATATCATAACATGCTTATTGTGTGTGTGTGTGTGTGCGCGTGCGTGCACATGCAACTCACCGTTCTCTGCCTGCTCTTTGATGTCTACTTCATTGGACTGGTTAGGGCTCTCTGACTGGCCGCTTTCTGCAAGGATACAGAGACACCTGAGTGTCATGTGACATGTGACCTGGCCTTGACCTCTGACACCCCCCACGGCCGCCCGCCACATCGTGCATACGGAGGCTAGGCCATCCCTTCCTGAACCCCCCACTACCCCTCCTTTCCCAGCATGCACTGTGCTCCCACGCAGGCACATGATTTAGCGGCGGGCGGCGCATCGATCGGCGGCCCTGCAAAGAAATATGAGGCGTCCTCCTGAGGCTGCAGGCCGTGACTCAGGAGACGAATGGCACGCGGCCGGCCGGGTCGCAGGTCAAATTTATGATCACTTCTTGCACTCGTTCATCCCAAAGCTCTTTTTAGGCCAACACCTTCTTTTCTGGATGCTACACGGAAGCAGTGCTCACCAAGAGATCACAGGTCAACAACGGAACACACACACACACACACACACACACTTTGCATGTGAGCAACCTAAAACAAAAAGCATCAGACTGAAACCACGGCAACCAGCGGAGGGATGGAGGGATCGGCGAGGGGGATGATGATGGGTGTGTGTTGGAGGGCACTTTCACACACTGCCCCCCTACCCCTCCACGCTCATTCAGCAGTCATCCCCCCCAGTCCAGGTTAATTAAATATGCAAATGAGGCGTGGGAGCCGAGTGGCCCGTCTGCACCCACCCTCCAAACAGTGATACCACAAACACTTCAAATTAAAAGCCTTACTGCTGTCTCTGGTGGACTTCACAATAAAAGCACACTCTGCAACTTCATATACTGTGTGTGTGCGTGTGTGTGTAAGTGCGTGTCGTCTCATGTGACTGGAAAGGAAGAAGATAAAGGCTTCAGTGGGAAAAGTGCGTTTGAGCAGAGAGGTGTGTGTTGGGCAGAGAGTGACGTTCACACACATTTCCAACATTTCATACAATCATGTTTTTTCCTGGAAGAGTTCCTTGGACGTTCCCACCCGGCTGCACGACTCCGAGCACAAAAACAAGCTATCGATCCCGTTGAGCTTTTAATGAAATGAGGAGACACAATTCATTTTGCTAAGGGCCACAAATCAGACGACGGCCGTCGTCCCTGCAGACAGAGAATGAACATAGCTGTCAATCATGGCGCCAACCCCGCCCCCTGCAAGCATCACGTTCACACTGTAAACTTTACTTTTTTATGCTCCTGAAGCTTCTTTAATTACTGTACAAATGCACAATAAAACTACAATATTAATGATTCTTAAAGGAATAAATATTAGAGGAATAAAACACACATGAATATTGCATTCATTTCAAAATGTTTACCAATCATTTATCACGCTGCTCATATATTCTGTTTCTTTTTTGATCTAAAAATGTCAAGTTTATTCACAAATATTGTGCTAATTGTAACTATTAACAAATAATAAATTATTATTTGAATACGAATACATTTATATGAAATAATAATAATAATGTAAAGAATAATTACGCAGTTGTTAAAGGATCTTCACAACTCAACCACCACGCCGCCATTTTAAAGGAACCCTCTCGCCGTGTGTGTGCGTGTGTGTGTGAGAATCCTGTTTGTCTCCATTGTTGGATGCTGCCAACTGCACCCCCCCCCCCCCCCCCCCCCACACACACACACACACCCTCAAATAACACAAACAGGGATTTTGTCACACTCACTATCACACACTTACCCCATGCCCTGTGTGTGCGTGTGTGTGTGTGCGTGCCCTCTCTCCAGTCTGGCAGCCATCTTAAATCGTTGGCAACCATTTTGAAGCTTCTGTGTGTTTCCTTTGAGCGGCTGCCATGTTGCACCTTCTGCCAGAACAAAAGACGCCACACACACACGCGTACAAATACACAATCACGCATACACACATGCAGTCGTAAACCCACCAAAACCCTTCCAGGACCTTCCAGACTGACGGCCCAGTCACAATGAGAGCTGTAAACTGGAAAGCAGCCAGCTAACTGGTATATGGATGTAAATATGTGTGACCTTTGACCTCTGCTTGGTGAGCAACTAACATTGATTTTCCGTACTTTTCTCCTCAAAGATCCTTCACGCCTGGGAGACGCTTCACTTGACAGTTAAACGAAACACATGCAACATTACATTGATTGGATTTAAATGAGTATAACATAAAAACACATTTAAAATAACCTATTTTAGTTAAGATTTGTAGAGAAGTTGTATAAAAATAAGTAATAATAATGACGATGATGCTAATAATTATAATAATAATAATAGAAGTGACATTAAACATTTATTTTTACCAAAAGCTGACATTTATTAATAGATATCAACTTGAAACGATTTACTTCTTAAATGCTGACCCAACACAAGTGTGCGTGCATGTGAGCGCGTGCACATGCCTGTGGTCAACGGTTCCGCGTGGACGGCGGTCCAAAGCAGTGTGTGTTGAGTGGGCGGAGTTACACTGATGAATTGCTGTATCGATTGAGCGCTGCCTCACTTTCCATAATTATAACTCTCTAATGGAGCATAGCGCGCACGTTCACGTGCACTCGCTTTTAACCATGCGACATTTCCTCTTCCTCTCGTCTACTTCCTCTTTTGCCTCCTTAACTTTAAAGTGAACTTCCTTTCTCCTCACTTTGTCAGTAAGACAATTCACACAATCCTTCACACACACACACTGCTGCCCTCCATCATGTCTCAGCTTACTTGCTATGCCAGACCAGGCCAGACCAGGTCAGACCAGGTCAGACCAGGCCAGACCAGGCCAGTTGTGGTCATTTGTGGTGACCAAGAAAACAAGAAAACAAGAAAAAGACACAAAGAGCAGCAGCGAACATGGAAACGTTGTCATTTGTTGTCTTTGCCTGAGAAGTACACACACACATACACACACACACGCATGCAGACACACACGTGCACTGCAAACAAACAAGAGGAGCGACGATGTTGGCAAAGCACATCAAAGAGGACGTTAATCCTCGTCCTCGTTACTATTAATAAAACAAACATGGCCGCCAATTCAACGACGCCTCGTCGCCGCCATCTAGCTCACTCCTTCACAACAATGTTCCGCCTCTCTGACCTTTGACCTGGACTTACAGGAAGAGGATCACATGTTCATGATGTCACCATACCGCGGCGCCATCTCGCGGCTGTTCTTAATGAGCGTCACCATGGCGACGCATGTCAACGACTATCACAATTCTTCATCACTGAGGAGAAGGAAGAAGAGCACGCTCACATGAACACATGCGCACGCGCACACACACACACACACACACACACACACACACACACACACACACACACACAGAGAAGTGCTGCAGGGAGAAGAGGTCAGCGGTCACAGTGGGTGGGTGGGTGAAGCCGAGTTAGAAATGTAAAGAAACAATCAACGTGCAAGTGTTACGGCGTCCATGTACATGACACCGTAAGAATAAAATACATTTTTATTTAAATTTATTATTCATTCATTTTGCTCTCAGATGATGACCCGAGACGTTTCTATGGCGACATGCATCATCAGCTGGGCCCAAAAGTTAAAGGGCGACATGGCCATGAGGAAAAAAAGACGTTTATTTATATGAACAGCGCCCCCTAGTGGTGTCATGGCGTAACTTGACAGTCTCCTGATCAGTCATGACATGTCATGACTGCTCACCAGCGTGTGTGAGTGTGTGAGAATGAAATGAGACCTCAGTGACCTGTGTGTGTGTGTGTTAATGCTGGCTGAGTAGTGGGCGCTGACTGGGAACAGAACATTCCTGTTTATCCTCTTTTCTTGCCTGATTCACTCAGCTTGAGACGTCAGTGGACACCATATTAACACACACATACACATGCAACACACACACATCACCAACATCTTTTTATGAATAAAGTTGTCATCTTGGAGTTGGGTGAACAGGTGAACAGGTGAAGTCGTGGTTAAGGTAAAGGTGCGTAAGCTGCCATCTGAACTGATTGGTCGGTCTGCCCCCTCCTCTCATGGTGTCACATGTTAGCTTAATGCGTTGTTAATGACCCGCAAAAACACAATAGCACACGTCTGCTTCTCATATGCATATTTCATGCAGACAGATGAACAAATTACATATTTATGGATTAGAAGATCAGGAGGGGAGGAAGTGTGTGTGGGGGGGTGCAGTGCATGCAGGTACGAGGGTCCCATCTGCAACGGCATCTGTACAGCAGGAGAATCCCTGAGGCCCAGTGGGGCGGGAGAATGCCTGTTAGCAGCACCACCAATGAAACAACAAGGCCTAAAACTAAAAACTACAACACGACGAAGGTTTCATTATGCTACAGCATAGTCCCTACGCCGACCCTTCTGAAGCCGTCTTGGTCCTGTTGCAGCTCTTCGGCGGGGGCTGAGCGTGTGACTTGCAATTCTCCTTGACTAGCTATTTGGCTTTCTGTGTAGTAGAAGTGAACCATGGGGACGGAAGCGGCACCCAGATCGTTGTAGAAGCTGGAACTAATTGATGTGGAACGTCACACACCTTTATTGTGAGTTTTATTGTGAAAGAAGTATTATATGCAAGGCTACATACAGGGAATGATGTAGAGTGGAAGCGTGGCCATGAATGCGTTCCAGAAGGTCTGACACTAACCAAAGCGGATCCTAACCAAATAAAGAAATAATGTAAATACAATATATCTGTTGCAGAAGGCAAAAAATTATATCATAAAACATGTTTTTATAGTTTTACAATTATAGTTTACATGTATAAAACAATTTGAAAAGGATATAAATACATGTAAATGATGAATTAAATGAACATTGAAGGTTACTTTTACCTTCACTGAACATGTGACACCACCCTTGTGTTTTGTCATGAGTTACTTCTTGAATTCAATATTGTTTCACCTCAAAAACCCAAAATGGAGTCCAAGAAAGTTGAAAGTGCCAGCATTTGAAAAAGAAGGTGAGAAACACTACAATGTATGCAAACCGAGGCAAAATTATGGCAGAAATTTTAACCCGCTAACCGAGGTTCCACTGTGCTAAAAAAAAAAAAGCCGACCAATCACAGCTCTGCAGTCCACGTCGCCGTTCACACGCGGTTAGATTGAGGGTCACCCTCAGCGACATGAGAGCCATGACAGTCTAACTATGAAAACATGAGAGCAATGAGGGCCAACCTCACAACATGACAACCATGAGTCAACTACAGGAACATGAGATCCATGAGAGTCAAAAGCAAAACTAAAGCAACATGAGAGCCACGAATCAGCCTCAACAACATGAGAACCATGAGTCAACTACGGAAACATCAGTGAGCCTCAGCAACGTGACAACCACGAGAGTCAACCTCAAAAACTTCAGAAGCGCAGGAGTCAACCTAGCCAAACTACGACAACATGAAAGCCATGAGAGTTGCCTACATCGACATGAGAGCAATTAGCCGACCTCAGCAACGTGAGAGCAATGAGAGCCAAGCTCAGCAACATAAGAACCACAAAAGTCAACCTCAGCAAGATGACAACCATGACAGTCAACTACCAGCAACATGAGAGCCACGAGTCAACTTCAGGCGAACTATGTCAACATGAGAGCCATGAGAGTCAACTACAGCAACGTGAGAGCCACGAGTCAATCTCAAGAACATGAGAACCATGAATCAACTACGGAAACATGAGAACAAGAGTGAGCCTCAGCAGCATGAGAGCTGTGAGAGTCAACCTCAGTAACATGAGAACGATGAATCAACTATGGGAACATGAGAACATGAGTGAGCCTCAGCAGCATGAGAACTGTGAGAGTCAACCTCAGCAACGTGAGAAACGTAAGAGTCAACCTGAGCAACATGAGAAGCGCAAGAGTCAACCTCAGCAACATGAGAAGCGCAAGAGTCAACCTCAGCAACATGAGAAGCGCATGAGCCAACCTCAGCCAAACAACGACAGCATGAAAGCCATGAGGGTTACCTACATCAACATGAGAGCAATGAGCCGACCTCAGCAACATGAGAAACATGAGACTCAACTAAGTCAACCTTAGCCGAACTATGTCAACATGAGGGCCATGAGAGTCAACTACAGCAACATAAGAACCATGGGGAGTCAACTGCAGCAAAATGAAAGGCAACTATGTCAAAATGAGAGCCCCGAGAGTTAACTATGTCAAAACAAGAGCTATGAAAGTCAACTGTGTCAAAATGAGAGCCATGAGGTCAACTAGGACCTGAGAGTCAGCGGGGAAAAGTGATTTTGTTAGCTGTGATGAGTCTGATGACGAGTGAGGTCATCAGCACGGCCATGTTAGCGAGGCTGAGCATGAACATCTATCTTGTGAAGTAGGCGCAGCAGTGGGAGGCGGGGAGCGCTAGGGGGGTGTCAGTGGGCGGGTAGCGGGCTGCGAGTGACTTGTTCTGGAAGCTAACAACCTTAGCGAGGATAAGGTGGCTGATCCTCCAATGCTAGGCTCATTATTGTTGGAGGGGATTTGGAACTGCTTTTTCCTGTCTGGTTGGGGGGGCAGGATGGGGGGATTACGTGCTGTAAAGAGGGGGAGGTGGGGGAAGTGTGAGAGGGAAACATTTATGCCATTGAGATGATCCATATTTTTAGTTTGCATAGCTGGCTAATGCTAGCTCATGCTAATGATACTAATAATACTAATACCATGATGCTGCATTGGTGGTAGTCTTCATGAATTGTACATTTTATAGCCGCTGTAAGTGCTAGTGCTAATACAAATGCTAAGAAGGCCTCCAATATTTACATACATTACATTATAAAATGCATTTGGCTAGTAAGCATGCAGGGTAACACCAATCATGTTTAGTCAATTAAAGTTCATTAACACATTTGTTCTACAAACTTCATAGTCACATGGTGCGTCAGGAGGCAAGAACACGTATGACACCTTGATGCTGCACTCATCTACTTTCTGTTGGGTGTTGACGCGTCCCTACAAGCAGCATGACTGCTTGTTGTCGCAGTGGCGAGCTCAGTGACGCGAGGCATGCGGGTGGGGGTGTGCGGGGGCGCACGGTGCACAGTAAAATTCACAATCATAAAGCGGCGGCGCTTAAATAAGTCAATGGACTGATGTGCTGCATCATGAGATAAGAGGCCGCATGAAAGCCAGAGGCGGGCGGCGGAAGGGGTGGGGTGGGGTAGGGTGGGGGCGACCGGGGCGTCTGAGGTGGTGGGGGGGTGGGGTTGGCCCTCATTAACATTCCCGCGCTGCAGTGACTCAGCCCATTCTGGTAATGGAGAGCCACGGCCACCTAAAGATGGAGATGGCCATTTTTCAAGACGCTCACACACACGTGCACACTTTCTATATAAATGATGCTCAGCACTTACGAGCGCTGCAAGGTCGTTGTGTTATCTGTGAAACTCTTTTGACTTTTCCACCATTTTTCACTGTTTCATTGCGCTGCGCTGTACAATAACGTAAATTCATCATTTATATGTATAATAACAGTGTACGGTATATGTACTGTACATGTGATCATGGATAAGAATAATGTAAATGTATAATAATGAAACAGTAATTTGGGATGCTCCGATCAATATCAGGCGACTTCTGTAAAAAACACGTGATCGCCTTATGCCGATAAACGCCTTTCAAAGGCGATCACAAAAAACGATCGGCATGCAGCGGCAAATCCTACATGTCTGCTGTGTCACGGAGGGTTATCAACAAAATGACGCGTCTCGTATTGAGCTTGACACAAGCTACGCCAGTCCATGCCAGCGTGCTTGATCACTCCCTTACCAAACCTATTGTCATTCGACTATTCTTGCATCTTTGTTTACACGCTTTGCCTAGCTGTCACTGGCTGTACTTTACATTGGCAGTAGTTAGCTAGAAGCTAGCTGGCATTATCTGCCTAGCTTCTGGTCTTTTTACCACAGTGACATGTTGTTTTTAAAACAGCTTGTTTTTGTCCCACGGGGAAGCCACAAGTGGACATCACATTGACAGGGTACGTACTAAATTTTCAAGCGTCGCGGAACAACTTTACTCTCTTCTTGTCATTACACTAATTACGTCTTGTCCTCAAAACACACATTTGTGTGTGGTTGTTTAATGAATATAAAGACGTAGCGTGTCCAGCCTTTTGATGGTGATGCTGTCACAGGGGTCTCCTATCTCACCAGCTGATTTTGAGTAGCTCACAAAGAGTCAAAGAATATTTGCTTCAACTTTTAGTATTTTTTTATTATAACTGGTGACTGCAGACTTTTTGCCTTTGAATAATGACAAATCCCACATTCTTAATCTCACCAGCCCACATTTGTTCTGCCAGCACTGTGCGCCTGTGTAGGAGTGTGTCAGGGATACACATTCGTGACTGACATGTTTCATGTATGTCCATATGTATATGTGAGTATGTCTGAGTGGGAGATGACAATGAATGAACTGTGCATGGGAATACAGTGTTTTCCACAACGTCAGCAAATTATGCTCTCAAAACGAAGTTATAAAGGCCAAATCATGCGGTCTGTGGGCCAAATACTATCAAAGGTAATTGTTGTCTTACCTTTGAAAGGTAATTCCTTGGGATTTGGTTTGGGCAGTAAAACGAGTCAATCACTTCCATGCAGCACATGAATGAGGCATCTTCTCCGCTCCCACTCTTGCCACATCCAATATGGCGGCGACGGTGACGTACAGCTCAGTGTAAGAAGAAGAAGCGAACCGACTGTGTTTCACGGCTCCACTACAACTCCTATGACCACCACATACCCAGAAGACGATGACGTCACAGACAGGCAGACTGAATTGAGTAACATCTAACGTCTTTATCATTAAAAGTGCTCAAAAAACACACATCCATATAAAGCCTGCCGTGCTTAAAACCAGTGCTTCATTTCCTAGCATCGATTCAATCGATTGATTACCTTTTAAACAATGTTAGATCAACACATATATGTCGTCCTGAATGGAAACTTGAGAACCCAGATCGATGTAGTTGAATCGTAGGAATACAAATCGATGCATCGATGTAGTGATGTAGTGAATGGATCTTTACAATTAATGGAGTAATCAGAGGAATCGGTTAGGCCATAGATGGACCAAATGAATATGAAGCAAACACCTACAGTTAGTGGTTGGGTCCGCAACACATCAGAAAAGAGGCAAAAATGCGCATCACTGTTTTCCAAAGTCAAAGCTGATGTGTGTGAATATCTTGTTTTGACTAAAACACAAGGATAATAGGCCTGCCTTCATGGATGCCGAAGAAAATTTAAAAATATTCACATTTAAGAGGCTGAAATACATATTTAAATAAAAAAAAGATTAATCGATGACCAAAATAATTGTTGATGAAATGGGTAATCGATTAACCATCGATTAATTGATTAATTGTTGCAGCTCTAATGACAAATAAGCACAAAATAGCATAAAGACCATGGCCATAAGTTGAGGGTTCTAATAGTGATGAAAGTTGGAGACCCCTGCAACCTGGACACTTTATTTATTCTATTTTAAGTTAAGCAGGACACATCTCTATTTAATACAGATATTCATTTGTATTACTGGTATTTTATTCTGATAATTTTGTTATCTTGAGCTAAAACTAATTACTGAACAGTTTATTTCCCATGTATTAATATTACTCCAAAACATGCATCAAATTAAATTCAGGTTTGTGTCAAATAGTACCAAAATTGTTTCACACTAGGGCTGGGTGATATATCGACATTTTTAATATATCAATATTTACTTAAAGCACGGTATCAAAAACAACCATATCGTTCATATCGATATAGACTGGATTTGCGCTGTATCTTCCTTTATCTCTCTGTACTGTGTGTGAGCTCCTGGCCCCGTCCTCCTCCATGCATGCAAGAGGAGGGAGGAGGGGTGGAACAGAAGCCCGGCTGCTCAGTCAAACCAACATTGCCTGCGGTGGAAGAATGTGGCCCTAATACGCTGTCTTGCTCAGTAATTTGGAGGTACTTTGAATACAGAGCGTAAGAAATCTTTTTCACCACCTTAAAACTTGGCACGAACTCCAATACAAGGAATGTGTGAAGCTGCGCGCTGCCACAACACAAAGCGGTGTCCTATCACATTGCTAAAGATATGGTCCCCGCTGCAACAGTGGAAAAAACAGATTTAGAAACCTGCTGAAAACAATGGACTCGCAACGTCCAGCGAGCTTCACAGTCACAATTATTTAGCACGACAAGCTGTACCACAAATGTAAAAGGAAGTCAGACAGTTGCTAAGCCTGATGCAGTTGACAGGTTGGTGTTCCTGGAACAAAATAAGGACATGCTTGTGTCTTCTAAAAATGTTTACCTAAAAAATACTACTGGGCACTCCTTCATATTTTGTTCTTTTGTGCTTTTGTTATTAGCTGAGGATTTGATCATAGCTAAAGATTTGTTAGAAAAAAGAGTTTATATTACTTTTTCTATATTTATTTAAAAAAGTGAATGGCCTACTTTATTTTAGTGGCTATTTTTAGATAAGATTTTTTTTATGTGCATCTTGCATGAAGCTTTAAAACTTCAAAAAAAACATCCTCATGTTAAGTATTTATTGTAATAAAACACCTTGACATGCATATTTGGCTTTGATTTTGTCTAAACTCACTTTGAGGAAAAAAAATATTGGGATTTACAGGTATATGTATATCGATATTCAACCTAGATATATCGGGATATGAGTTTTGGTCCATATTGCCCAGCCCTATTTCACACAAACAAAGGCAAAAAAAAGACAATCCGCCCAAACGTTTATTTTTTAATAATTACCTATTTGCCAGGGGCCCTTGGAATTGTCTAATGGCGCCCCTGACCAATAGTACCGTAATGTATAAAGATGATCTTTAAAATGTCCACATCACTTTGTCATGTTACAAATAAATAAAGTTTAATGTCTAGAGCTGCCCGCATGGAGCCGCATAGACCCCTGTTTATTGATGAGACTGAGGTGGAGAGGGTGAAAACCTTCAAGTTCCTTGGCACACACATCAGCGAGGACCTCACCTGGTCTCACAACACCCAACAAATTATGAAGAAGTCCCAAAGGAGACTGTACTTCCTGAGAAGACTGAGGAAATTTGGCATGTCCACCACAATCCTGAGTTGCTTCTACAGATGCACTATCGAAAGTGTCCTTACCGCCTCCATCACTGTTTGGTACGGTAACTGCACAACACGCGATAGGAAGGCACTCCAGCGGGTGATCAAGACCTCACAGAACATTGTTGGGGCAGCCCTCCCCTCACTGCAAGACATTTATAAAACTAGAGTCCTACGCAGAACACACAACCTCATCAAGGACAGCACACATCCACAACACTCATTATTCACACTCCTACCGTCAGGCAGACGCTACAGGAGTTTGAAGTCCAGGACCACAAGGCTGGCAAACAGCTTTTACCCACAGGCCATCAGGCTCCTCAACGAAGCACTCGCACACGCCGCACGCAACACACGCACACACTCATAGCACTTTATTTATTTATTTGTATTATTTACTTGTATTAATGTCTCTTCTGTTGTTGTTGCTTAATTTATTGGTATATATGTTTATGTGTTTATGTTTCTTATGTTCTTATTCTTTCATTTGTTTTCTTTCTTTTCTTGGGAGAATGAACAGAATAAGATTTTCATTGCATAGTATAACTGCTGTTTTACCATGCACATGACAATAAAACACTCTTGATCTTGATCTTGATCTTGATGGTGGTCTAGTGGTTAGCACGTGGGCCAACACAGTAACAGTAACAGCTTGGAGATCGGGAAGACCTGGGTTCTATTCTCCCCTGGGCATTTCTGTGTGGAGTTTGTATGTTCTCCCCGTGTGCGTGTGGGTTTTCTCCGGGTACTCTGGCTTCCTCCCACATTCCAAAAAAACATGCAGGTGAGGTTAATTGGCGACTCAAAATTGCCCATAGGTATGACTGTGAGTGTGAAAGGTTGTTTGTCTATATGTGCCCTGTGATCGGCTGGCGACCAGTCCAGGGTGTACTCCGCATGTCGCCCGAAGTCAGCTGGGACAGGCTCCAGCATGCCCCCGTGACCCTAGTGAGGAAGAAGCGGTATAGAAAATGGATGGATGTTTAGAGCTGTACAGTGGGATATTGGGGAAATATCCCCCGCTGACTTTAGAAGTTTATCAAAGATATGAACAGTGCATCATTTTTAATGGTAGGTTTATTTTACCAGAGATATACTAAATGTAACAAAATCCAGAAAAATAACATTTAAATAAAGGTTAAACATTAATTTGTATTTTATTGCGGGAAATAAGTATTTGATCCCAAACCAACCAGCAATAATTCTGACCCCCAAGGACCGGTTATGTGCCCACCAAGAACACAAACTAGTCGTGTCCCCCTATACTCGTTATGTGGATAAAAGACACCTGTTACAGAAACAGTCTCTTCTATTCAAACATCACTCCACCACCATGGGCAAGACCAAAGAGCGGTCAAAGGACCTCAGGGACAAGACTGGAATGGACTATGACATCATCAAGAAGAAGCTCGGTGAGAAAGAGACCACAATAATTTCTAAATGAAAGAAGTACAAGATAGTAGTAATTCTGTGCTTGCAAACAAGGGTTTCTCCACCAAGGACTGGGCCATGTTTTGCATTGGGATCAATTACTTATTTCTCTCGATCCAATACAAACTCATTTCTGGACTGTTCATGCCTTTGTAAGACGATAAACTTAGTAAATCAGCAAGGGATAAAATACTTATTTCCCTATTGAATTAAAGTTTTAGGAGATAAACAGGAAGTGATCAAGTTCTCCTTGTAGTCCAGTTTGCCAGCTTCCTGTCCAACGTGCGCGCGCGTACATGTGTGCCATACGAGGACATGGGAAGGGATCAGCCACTCTGAGAAGGATCAGGTCAGGTCCAATTGAACACACCCCGTGACGCAGGAAGAAGCAAACGACTCTGTCTCGGTCCAGTTAGTCAGGTGACCGCCAGCAGACTGATGGCGTGCGACATCGTGGCAGATTGACGCCAAAGCGGATTTGCGGCCTGAAAACATGGCGACGTGAAAGTAAAAACCATCTGTACACCTGAAACTGAGGTCACCCGAGGTCACCTCCATCTTTCATCAGACCACTTATGACCTCTGACCTTCATGTTCGTAATGAAGCAGATAATAATAATGTTGATGTTTGTAGACAACATGATGTCATAGTTTAATGAGATTTAATGAGGATTGCTGACGCTAACAAGGTGTTAACGAGGTAAAGTCACTCTGCTGTCACCTCACACGACTTTGTTCATCAGATCACTACACACAGACACACACATCTAAGCGAGCAGCTCAACCCCCATGTGACCCTCCCCAACAGAACAATGTGGGTCAGTAGTGGTCAGATGTACAGCAGCTAATTAGCCACATAGCAAACATATTGATCTGTAAACACAGGACAAACTAGTTCCTCCCCACCAACCCCCCTTCTGTTTTTTTTTTTTCACTTCCTGTTCACAAACATGGCCGCCTGCTGTGGTCACATTGATCCTCGCTCGCCACACCACAGGAGGTCTGGGACGTGTCACCTCCCACTTTGGTGCCTCGCGCACCTCGCTTCTTCTCTCTTTCACTTTCACTTCTAACACAATTTTGTGTGTGTGTTTGTGTGTGTCAGTCAATAGTGTCATTAAGCTGCCATGCAGTCAGCTGCTGGTGCGCACACATGCACACACATACTGACACACACACGATTGGCTGAGAGTCAGGAAGTTAAGACACACACGTGCACACTTAGAGACCAGACCAATATTTTACAAAACAACCCCGCGTTCCATTCTCACGTGTCCAACATGCACCCCCCCGTCAAAGAACTAGTCCTTTTTTATTGTTGTGGGGGCCAAAGCACCCACTCCCCCAACACACACACACACACACACACACAGTTGAACTGCAGAGAAGCATCACAATTTTAAGGAAAAGGAGGAGGGAGCGCCCCCCAGGAAGAAAGTGCAGAAGAATTCCTTCATCCTTACGGCCTCACAGGGATGAGAGAAAGCTTTCTTAAAGAGGGTGGGGGCAGTATGCTGTAGGCAGTGGGATTTAGGGAGGTGGGGGGGGTCGTGGGGGTATAATGGTGGTCTACTTCCTGTGTCTGTCAGCTTACATCTTCCCCCGGGTTTGCCCTCCTGCCCCCCTCCCCCTCCTGGCTAAACACTCTTCTTTATTGACAACAACTTCCTCTGTCTGGATGCTTCCTTACCCCGCCCCCCAGCTATGATCTGCTGCCTCCAGCACCGCCCCCCCAAGAAAGGCCCCTGACCCAACACAACAAAGATTGTTCCACATAAACAACATTGAGATGAGGACTCACTCTGCCCTGTTTGGATGACCCCCAACCCCCACCCACCCCGTGCTCTCCGCGGAGTGAGCGCGCTGCAGGTCCTCCTTAAAAATGGAGGCGGTGTAGTCGGTCTGACATTTTCATTTATGGCTGAGCTTTAAAAGCAATATGGACGCAATCACTGCCCCCCCCCTCCTCTGCAACGGTAGGCAGCCTACTCATGTGACTCGTGCCAGCCAGTCACAGCCGCTCATGATGCTATTATTGTGATTGCCATGATGACAGAATCACAGCTCTAAAGAGTAGAGTTCATCTGATACACAAAAATGAGAATTCACTTTTTTAAATGATTGTTTTTATGGGGGTGGAAGTATCTCTCTGTCAATGTTCTCATGACAGTGTCATATGTAATTAGGCTTTGGTGGAGGTCTGCATGAATGAAGCTCAGCTCCATATTGTCCTTTTTTAGGCAGCACGAGCAGGACGAGTACATATTCTCATGGAGGTTATTGAGTGCACATGTGTCCTCACATGTGTGTGTGTGTGTGTGTGTGTTTGTGTGATGACGTCTGTGTCTAAAGTTTCACAGCTCAGCAGGAGAGACTGCATGCGCACACACACATACACACAGTAAGTCAGATAGCGTGTCACGTAGCATGTGTGTGATAAAGTGTGTATGTAGACGTGACATGTATTCATGATGAATGATTGTTAGCAGGACAGAAAGATATCGACTTCCAGCGTGAACACAAACACAAAGCAGTACACTGCACCATTAAAAACTGAAAAAGTTCAATAGGTGAACAGTTTGCCAGCATTTACACAACTTCTGGTTTGCACTACAGCAAACCACAGGGCGAAAAGAAGCAGATGTGAAAGAGAAAAAGTCCAACAACACAACCTTGAGGAACTCCAAACATCCGCTGCTCTGATGTCACATGACCACTTGCTCTCAGGTGTCTCATGTGTTGACACCCCCCAATCCACCCCCGTTCCGCTGTCCAGATGGAGTGGAGCTTTGTTGCTGTGTGGACACCATAACAAAGATGGCTGATTAAATATCAGGAGGCGGAGTCAAGTGCCACAGTGAGAGAGAGATGACTGGACAATACTGAAGAGAAAGATTAATCTTCATCGCCGCTCTGACTTGCACGTATCTACTGTCTTCAGAACAACGTGTGCTCTGTGCCGCTAAGCTAACCATGCTAGCAGTTAAGTGTCTGCGCGCACTGCAGCACTGCCGTCACTGCGCACACACACACAGCCTGCCAGAGAATGTTTGATGAATGTAAAAGTCAATAAAGAATCTATCAAAGTGCCAAAGCAAGTTTTAATCAGTCTTTGTAAGCGGGGGGGGGGGGGGGGGGGGGGGGGGGGATGAAATGAAAGTTCTGGTCCAGTTGGATCAGGGAGGAGACTGAAGATAGAAGAGTAGGAAGAGGAGGAGGAGGAGGAGGAGGAAAGAGTACCAGCACCTTAAAGATGGCTGTGTGATTTAAGTGCAGGGGGAGGAGGGGTGCGGGGGTTAATAGAGCCTGCAGCTAATTGCAGTGGTGACATCTTTAAGTCCAACCCCTCTCTAAAAGACCTTGGACATGCTGACACAGGACGACAGGAAGGAGACAAGGAAAGGAAACGATGGAGGGACACAAAGAGGAGGGAAGAAACAAGGAGGGGAGCACGGAGGGACAGGATGGGCGCATGTGTGTGTTGGGGGGGGGGGTCAGGTTCAGAAAGAGGAAATGAAACTTTTCATGGAACGTCACTGAAGTGGTGGAGCCTGAGCCGTACAAGCCCCACCTCTAGTGTTGCATCATGTGACCAGCTGGTGTAATTTTGTCACATTGAACCTTTTGAATCGGTGGTTTAGTGGAGGCCTGTGGGGCTTTTCTGTCAGCATGGTGGCGCTGCGGAGGAAAAGTGTCCACGTCGTGGTGGCCAATGTTGGGAGACCAGCAACAAGTTATGCAAATTAGATGCTAATGAGGCAAAAAGTCAAAGCCAGGAGGAAGACAAATGTGGGAATGAGGAAGGCAGCTTCCTTCTCTTCCCCTTTCATCCCTTTTTCCATCCGTTCATGCCCCCCCCCCCCAAAAAAAAGTAGCCATTGACATGCTAATGCCGATGTTGCTTGTTGTTGTTTCTCAGTTTGTTGAGTCTGCAAGGAGGTGTTGTTACGGCAACCTCACAATGGAGGATGAAGAGGAGGACGAGGACGTGGGAAGACGTCCTACACTACCCATGAGCCTCAGCGACTGTTGCCATGGTGATGGAAGACCGCAAATGCCTTCGCTTAGTGGGCGGAGTCAAACACAGAGGGGAATCATGAGGCGGGGCCTGTTTGCTAAGTCAACACTGACTCTGCTAACGAGGTCATAGGTGAGCAGCCCCTCCTCAGTGGGCGTGTTCACCTGCAGGGTGAGAACACTCCGCCCTCCCACATTGAGCTGTTGAAGCAGCCAGTCAGCATACCCCTCGTCACTTCGTCATTGTTTACTGGCTGTCACTGCCTAAATTGTTCTTGCAGTGACCTGGGGGGGACTGGGCTGTCGGACTGGGACACTCGTGCCTGATGCAGTATGTGTCTGTGTGTGTGTGTGTGTGTGTGTGTTGGGGGGGGGGTCAGGTGGTTCAGTGAGTTACAGTGAGTCGCCAGGCAGAACCTCACAAAGTCCAACTTGGAGGACACGTCTTTGAAGAGCGTCTCTTTAAGAATGAACACTATTACCTTATAGACACCCCCCTCCCCCACATCCCAACTGCACCCTTGAAAGGCGGCGCTGACCCGAGGACGTAAAGCGCGGGTCCAAATGAATTGCTCTGCGGACCATTACGACGAGGAGCTGTCCTACCTGTGCTGAGTCAGCAGCTCCGCTCACTCCATCCGTCTAATGGACAGCGCCGGAATTTCATTAGCGGGAAGCCGCAGTGCACGTGTACTCTGTCTGCGTGTGTGTGCGTGCGTGTGTGTGTGTGTGTAAGTGCACGTACGGGGGGACGACCCCTGCTGTCCTTCCGTGGAAACCCCGTTCATCAGCAGGACGTCTGTTTGTTTGTCCTACACATGCGCACGTGCACATTTCCATCCATGATGACATCACTCCGTGCATGTCAGGTCAGACTTGGTACTGGGCTAGGACGTAGTCTGGGAATACCAGTGCTGTGTCTCAAATGGAATACTTCAGTAAGTTTACTTGAGTGCGCTTTTTAATGGTGAATTGCAACCACTCGATGGAGCATTATTGCCAACATTTGTATCAGCCCATAAAACAACCGCCAGCGTCTCAAATGTACAATCATTCAAAATTAATTTGTTATGACTTTTTCTCGTTTGGTGTACCCCCGGCTCAAATGAGGCCGAGATCACGACGTCGCTTTTTGTTTGGTAGGCCTTCCCCTTCTGCTACGTAGCCAAGATGGCAACTATTGAGGGCGGTAAGTGTCCATCACTGCACATTTTGACCGTGTTGAGTGCAAAATCCGGGTAGTGACAGTGAACTGCATTTTGCTGTACTTCTCAGTGTAAACAAATTTAACGTATGTACTCAAAATTAGGGGTGTCTCAGAATAGTCGACTAATCGCCGATTCAATTCGGAGGAGTCTGATTCAACTATCAATCTCACCATTGAATCATATAAAAATGTGATGTGATCAAGAGTGTACCATTCTGACTACAGTCGTCCCTTGCTATATCGCTCCAGCACTCTATTGCATTTTTTTTTTTTTAATTAATAAATGATCGCTGTTTTGTGGTTGACTATGGCCTATTATTCCACGTAGAGGTGGTAGGTTTTTGGCTGCCTATTTTGTCCTACTTCCTCACTCAGTTTAAAACCCATTCTTATGTTTAGACTAAATAAATCGGAGGCTAACTAGTTAGTATATTGCTATGCAGTGGCCGTCTTTGGCTAGCAGTAGTGTCAGAGTGTACGTCTGTGTATGCCAGATTCGTGTCAGACTGGCATGAAGTGACAAATGTCATAGTGAGGATGGATGATGAGGCTAATGTCAATCTTTTTTTTTTATGAACGATCAACCAACATTACATTTGAGATAATACAACTTTCCCAATGCTAACGTGTGAGTTATTATGTCTTATTATATCTTATCATACTTACTTATCATACTTATCATATAACTTATTATACGAGTATAAAAGTGACTATAGGGGTGTTATTTCATGTTTACAGAGCTCTACTAATGGTTAAAAACGTTTTTAGAAGGTCATTAATAGGTTTCCTAAGCTCTAACTATGAAAATATTCCATTGATTAATATTGAATCCTACTTTGCGGAAATTCACTTAACATGGTCAGGTCTGGAGCCAATTAAATGCAATAAATGAGGAATGACTGTTGGAGGGTGCCCATGGCTTTTGCTGAGCATACATTTTTACAAAAAATGTCTGTTTTTGTTATAAATAGCCTATTTTGATACAAAAACAGCCTAATTTGAGTTAATAAAGAACTGAAAATGATGTGTGTGTTTAACAGAAGAACTATACTCACCATGCATGACTAATCACCCACTTCACAACAAGGTAAGGCAAGTTTATTTATAGAGCATAATTTGTACCGAAGGTAATTCAAAGTGCCTCACAGAAAAAAAGGATAAAATGACTTCATAATATCATTCCATAAAACATAAAATCATTCTGAAATCATTACATAAAATGTAAAAAAAAAAAAAAAATCATTCCATCCATCCATTGATTTTCTATGCCGCCTATCCTCACTAGGGTCACGGGGGTATGCTGGAGCCTATCCCAGCTGACTTCAGGCGAGGGGCAGGGTACACCCTGAACTGGTCACCAGCCAATGGCAGGGCACATATAGACAAACAACCATTCACACTCACATTCATACCTATGGACAATTTAGAGTCGCCAATTAACCTAACATGCATATTTTTGGAATGTAGGAGGAAGCCAGAGTGCCCGTAAAAAACCCACGCATGCACGGGGAGAACATGCAAACTCCACACAGAGATGCCCAACGGAGAACCCAGATCTTCCAGATCTCCTGACTGTGTGCTCAACATGTTGAAATCATTCCATAAAACCAAAAAAATAATAAGTGAAGAGTGCAGATAAAATACTTTCAGTTGCCATACGCACAGTAGAGCCTTTTCAGCCCGGATTTGAACATTGTGAGTTGAGGATAGTCGCACATCTTCTGGAAGAATGTTCAAGATTTTGGCAGCATAAAACTGAAACGCAGGCTCACCATGTTTAGTCCTGACTCTGGGCAGGGGTGCAGGAGGACCTAAGGCGAGCGCTAGCTTTGAAAGCTCGGAAGACCGTCAACATCAATGGGCTTATTGGCTCATAATGGCTCCTAAAAAATCCTCCAAATTGCGGAAGTATTTTGAAAAGGTGAAAGATGACTCCAGAAAGTGAAGTGCAACTTGTGTCGGCAGCTTCTTACGTATCACATGATAACATCCAACAGTATATCATATGAAACAGGTAAGGCTGTTAGGCCAACCTCATTTTATATCCCGACATTTTAATACAATAAATTAGGCTAACAAGGGTTTTGGCAAGTTGTTGTTTTTCAAGCCATGTTGTTCTACTTTTGTGTGCACTTATCTGATGTGTGCCATTTGACTATTCCTTGACTATGGACAAAAGCGAACAAATCACGTTTGACTATGAAAATCCCTCGTCAAAGATAGCTACTAGCCCATCCCCAGTCCCACACTGAACCGCTGATTCTGATTGTGGTTCTAAGGAATCATGACACCGCCTCGCCATGGTCGCTGGCAGCACCTCCGAGTGGCGAACGAGAGAAAGACGTGAATAATTCAGTTAGTAGCTCAGCTAATTGTTGACTTGTCAATAATTAAGAACATGTGACCAGCAGCTGCACAACACAACAAGCAGCTCTTTGTGTCTTTCACCTCCTGGACACACGCCAAGCAGTTGTGCACGTCCCCCCATCAATACAGACTGGCGACCCACGACCTCTCCAAGCGAAATAAAAAAAAAAATGTCAAGGCTGACTGATATTAAGTAAGTTGTGTCTTCGGTTTGGAAATATGCAATTTGAAACCACCGTACAGTGCTCGGAGGAGGGAGTAAGTAAGGTGTCTTTCTTTAATACTTCTAATCTCATATCACACCTCAGGAAGAATCACACGCAGAATTACACACATCTAGCGTACCTGCAGTAAATTCATAAGCAACGGGAGACGTGTTGAATGAGCCCAGTTTATAATTTTTGATTGTACTAGTCCAGAGTTTCATACTCTGCGCTTCGTTCTTATACGGAGGTTTGTGCCACATACAAATGTGTACCTTTCCAAATTGTATCGTTGCCAGCATTATATAGGGCTCTATGAAATACGTTTTATTTTTCCCCAAATTCCGTTCTTTCTGTTTTAATTTTTTAGAATTCTGTTTTTTACCTTTTCCACTTACTTTACCAGCATGGAGTGTGTGCTATTTGGGTTAGTGAATAAAAAGTCCATTAATTAAATGCAAAAATCCTTACATTTATTGATGCAATACATCATTGGCCAATTTTGTCCAGTAATTGAGAAATGGATGTAGTTTGGCTAACTTTTCTAATGGGATGCCAGCCTCTGCACACATTGCTACAAAATGTTCAACAAACTGTAATGCCCGTGCTTGTGATTAAGGAAGATGTAGTCGCCGATGTAATTCCAATCGCGTTACTAATGTAAGATATTTTTATGACACCCTTATTTTGTTCACACAATTAGACAAGATGTGGCCAACAGTGCTCTTATTTTGAAGGCCGGAAATGTGTTGTGTGTGTTAAGAATATCGGTTTATGGTTAAGACGAGCCTCTCGTCTTTTTTCACTCAGAACCTGCATGTCGTCAGCAGGCATTGTAAAATGGTCCTTACATTAAAGCGGTAAAACATAGACACATCGGTGAAAATGTACTCATCCAGTCTTGAGTCGCACACACACAGCTGCACTAGCATGCTGTGCTAAACTAAGCTAACCCCGCTAGCTTCTACTCACGCTCTGTAGGAGAGGAGTTTCCAAGGTTTTTTGCCTCAGTTTCGACATGTTTAGTGGTTTTTGTGACGAGACTCCACCACGATTGAGCGGTCTGCCGGGGAAAATACTTCCCCACACGAACTTTCCCTCTCCTCACGATGACATAATTTCATTCACATGTCACTTTCCAGTAAATTCTGTTTTTATTCCGTGTGTCCCCTCCTGATTCGCTGCTGCTCCCCCATGGCAAAGATTAAGTGGTGAACAGACGTCCCAAGCGACACATGGAGATGCAACTTCCATCTTTATTATTGTGATTATGGATAAACTATCTCAGCGGAAAGACGCCTATGTTTAGAACAAAAGTTGTCCATTCACTTGTAGCGGCTAGTTATCTAGAAAAAAACAGTTTGTTTGATGCCTTTGCTTTGCGTCCTGAAAGCCATTATAAAAATATGGTTTTTACACTTCTGTTTGTTACACTATTTTTTCAGAATTGATTGGAAAATGTGCCCACTGCTGAAAAAAAATTGTTATATGTATGTTTTATAGTAAGAGATTATGTCAATTTGTAACTTGCATGCTGAAAAAGTGTGTGCACCCTGATATACATGTACGACGGTATAAATACTCATATTTATAAATGTAGTAAATATATGTATTTTCTATTTTGATAGTAGGATGCAGATCTTTGGGATTTGGTCATTTTAAAAGAAGCTTGCAGGCTGAAAAACTGTGAGCACCCCTGATATAAAAGGAGTCTTCGGTGAATTTATTGTGTTCTTTTAGATGACTTTTGGTCATGATTTTTTAAATGACTTTTAGACGAAATGCTTCAAGTATATATGACACTTTTTCTATAACTTACGTTGCATGCTACAGTATTTGTCTTATTAGTTTGAGGGAAGAGCTGCTGCTAATACCTTTATCAGTTGATTTCAGTATCTGTAATGAAGACCTGGACATAATCGGTATGTCAGGTATCGGTAAGAAAGACAATATCGAGTATCTCTAGTTTTCACTTTCTATCAGCTAACAGCAAAAACACACATACAACGAGACGGTGTAGAAACTTTCTTTGTGTGACACTTGATGGATGAACATGCAGCTCATTGACACTATGTGTCTGTGCGTGTGTGTGTGTGTGTGTGCGTGTGTGCACTTCAAGAACCACAACACAGTCAGTGCGTCATGACGTGATGGCAGCCATGTTGTGTTCTTCTCAGTGCAAAACACACACACACACACACACACACACACACACACACACACACACACTGCAGGCTACGATGGAGCTCATCATTTTAGCGTCCTCATTCAAGAATTTTTTACAATGTTGTCTGAATACCTGTCACCTAACATGACCCTCTGTCTGTCTGTCTGTGTGCGTGCGTGCGTGTGTGTGTGTGTGTGTGAGAGAGAGATCCAGCTCCCTTCTGAGCTCTTAACGAGATTTGCTATCGTTAGCCGTGACCAGTCGTCCCAAACAACACACAGGACTCCTCCTTGACGACAAGAAGTGAGCGGTGGCTTGCACATTCATGATGAATATCATCAGCTGTCATTAACATCTTTCTTTTAAACCATTGATCAGCACTTGACCTTTCACCTTTTCTTCTGTTCTCTGTGTGTGCGTGCGTGCGTGTGTGTGTTGGGGTGTGTGTGTGTGTGTGTGTGTGTGTGTGTGTGTGTGTGAGCTAATGAGGGGCGAGACTATCAAACAGTCACATGATAGAGGTCTCAACCTCTGACCTCCCAGCACGTGCTGTGTGTCGCTGGGGCCGCTGCCCCTTGTCAACTCATAAATTAGAGGGGGCAGAGGGCACGGGGGTTGACCTTTGACTCCAAGCTTGTCTCTTTCACACACACACCCACACACACACACGCACGCACACGCACGCATGTCATGACTTTTCCAGGATGTAATTTCTAAAAGATCCAGTGCAAGACAAAAGGCGTATTCGGTACTAGCTGACAGCTCATTGGTCATATCAATCTGCCAATCACATAACTGCCCCGCCCCCTTCCTTTAGCCTCTTG
The DNA here is from genome assembly GCF_027744805.1 of Dunckerocampus dactyliophorus. NCBI lineage: Eukaryota > Metazoa > Chordata > Actinopteri > Syngnathiformes > Syngnathidae > Dunckerocampus > Dunckerocampus dactyliophorus. Next base: position 9,260,225 of record NC_072828.1, read on the forward strand.
ACCAGAACAACACATTGCAAGACGTTGTGAAGTCTGTTAACAAAAGTTTGACAGCTAACAAGAAATTGCCCAGATTGCACTCACCTGCGTGCACGAAGTAGGCCAGGTAGAGGTCCAGCTCCTTGACGGAGACGCCGATGTGATGCGGCTGGACGCACAGACTGGGGTTGGCGCATTGTGGCGATTTGACGAGGCGCTCGCCGTCTGTACTTTCCAGAGGAATTCCCTTGAAGAGGATGACCATGACTAGGTCCAGGCGCCACACCTTGTCAGCCTGACGCAGGCAGTCGATGCGTCGCATCTTGCCCTTCTGGTCGGGGTTGGACAGCACGCAGCACGGCGCCTTCTTGGCTGTCACCGTCAGCACGAAGTCCTCGCGGAACTCAGGCCGGATGTCCTTACGCAGCTTGGCCAAGAGGCGCGACGCCCACTTCTGTTTGACTTCGGGTTTCTCGCCGAGCAGCTCGTCCTTGACGGCACGTTCCTCCTCTTTGGACATCCTCTTCTCGTGCTTCTTGAAGTACTTCCTCTTCCTGGCCTGCAGGTTAAACCACGTGTAGGCGAAGGCGCGCACGTGCGGCAGCAGAGCCTCGATGAACGGATGGAACTCATCCTGGGAACAACAACAACGTCAGTCAGCATGATTGTAAGGCTGCGTTCACATTGATTCGGTACTCAGTATTCCCAAAAGCTTCTAAAATATACTTTTAAAGAGCCGCATTGTCATGCACACAGAGGAAGAGAGCAGAGCGGAGAGACAGCAATTCCAACCTATTTTCTGTCACATACAGGTCATTTCTGCATGCTGTCATGTTAACACAGGTCTGTCTTTGGTCCGTGCAGCGTTCACATTGGAGCTCAACTGAAACAAACCGCACCGCACGTACCAGCCAAGACACATCTCTCAAGCACGACATGTGAACACACCCTAAGAGGCCAAACAGACCAACGCTCTTCTGGTAAAGTCAGCACAAAAGGTGTTGAATGAGAATGTTTTTGTCATATTGCTACTGATGCTTCTCCAGTCAGGAGGTCGCCTGCGTCTTCAATAGCTTCAGACTGCAAACAGGACAAAGTGGTGAAACGTCATTCAGGTGACGAAAAGAAGCAATCCCTAGACAGCGTGGTGGCACAAACACGAACGCGAGAACGCGTTCAGATGCCACGTTGGAGACAACAGGTCGTTTGGGGGCCCTTGCACCTGCTCTTGTCACAAACACAGCCTTCATTCATTACTGTGCTTAATTAATCATAAGCACGCTAACACTTTTTATTTTCATCTTGGGTTTTTTTTCCATTTGTGATTTTTTTTATTGCTTCTTGTGTGTATTTCTTGTTTTTATTTAGGGCAGCTGTGAACATTGTCAAGCCTTTTGCCTTTTCAATCCTATTGATTAATTAGCATGGCAACATTGTTGCTGTATTATTAGGATGTGAACATTGACTTGTAGCAACGTGCAACAAAATGTTTCTTTTTTTTTCTGTGTTCCATCTTCAGTTGTTTAAATTAAAATTTGAACTTGAAGCGTCAGAGCGCCAGCTGCACGGCGTTCTTTAATCTAACACCCCCCCCCCCCCCCCCCCCCCCCCCCCCTCCGCCCAGCCCCCCTGGTCGCGGGCCCTGAATACAACACATTGTTTCTTCTTGGAGGCGCTCCAAGTCGACGGGTTTGTCTCTCAAAGCTCCTCCAGCGGCCCGACCCGCTTCACCGGCGCCGGGTTCTCACTGCAGGACGACCCCAAACACCGCCACAAGAGACGTGTGTGTGTGTGTGTGTGTGTGTCCTCAGGCGGCCATTAGGAAACACACACATTCCAGTGAGCGCTGCAGTTGTAGATGTTGGTCGGAGGAACATTCCAACATTCCTTACAGTGTATCACTTTTTACACTACACTCTAACGAGTCAGCCATTTAATAAGAACAAATCCTATCAATAACTATTACAGACTAACAGACTATTTTTACAATAATTTGTCACATGAACACTCTTTCAGCAAGATGGTCAAAGGTCGTATTTTCCTTAAACGTTTAATCATTGCTCTGATGTCACAGCCACCAGGAAGTTAAAAAGAACTCTTCACCACTCCACTGTCATTGCTATGATATGCTGTGATGTAGTCATCAGCTTCTTCATTTTTCTTCATTTTGATGAAGTTTCACTAATGTGACGCTCATGAGGAGATGATCTGATGTTCTAGAATGTTCTGGAATGATGGAAAACAGACAGCTTTGCTCGTCATCATGAATGACACATTCAACAGTAATACATGGGGACATCTCTTTTTTTGCAGTAAGCCCCCATGAAACACACACACAGCAAGACAGGCAGCTTGCACGGGGGACACACTGCGAAACGTGCACGCCAAGTGGAGTTGAGGACCACCAAGAACAAGAACAGGACATAAACCCCCCCAACCACCCACCCACCCACCACCCCGACTGCTGTTACTTTTTATTTTTTATTTTCAGTTCACGCCTACACCCCCACAACTAAGACATCATCAGTCTTTTATTGCCAATCAATAAGAACGAAAAAAAGCAATAATATACGTTCATATTCTTTACACCTCAGTCTTTTCTTTTTACTTATAAAGATGAACATTTATTTTCATCTGCTTTGACTTTGACATTTTACATTTTATTGTAACACAAACATTTTAATTCATGATGCTAAATGTTCTTATTAGATTCTTGCTGTGGAATTTCAATCCATATATACAGTAATACAGTCAATATTCATAGATGTCAATTAAAACAGGAACACAGAGTAATAATACATTATTTGAAAAATAAACTCATGTATGTTTTAACCTACATTGGGGTGAATTTGAAATTTGTTTTGTATTTTTGTTTTTTACTGCCTGATCCTCACATAAAAAATCCCCAAATTAATTGCATTAATAATCACATAATTAATCACATTAATAATCACACAAGTGTCTTCATGCAGATTATTCAAAAGGCATCGCATGAAAAACATGACAAATGTTCTATTTATGGATGCTTATGATTTAAATGAAAATACTATTTTATAAGTGATAAATCAGCTGCAGGCCGAATTTGACACACACTTGTAAATGTTGAAATGAAATAAAATTACTTGCTGGCATATTTCAATGAATGTCATTTCATTTAAATTGCACAATTGCAATTTTAATTATTGCAAATAAACATGCTGCAGTCTGACCTTTGACCCTGAATGCGAACAAGAGGACACAACGACAAGTTCAATTTCTTTACGCACACACACACACATACACGCATACACACATACACACTGCAGGTCGTCTGCGGTCTCAATCACGCACGTTTACACACGCAAGAATGGCTGTACACACGCACGCGCATCAGGGGGCCGGCACGTCAGCAAAGTTTGACACAAAGTTGACGCGCGTGTCCGAACTTCAACGGAGCGTGTGTGTGCACGTGAACTTCAGCAAAGTTTGACGTGCGTGAGAAGAAGCGCGTGCACTCACCTGCGTGAGACATAGAGGAGAGTACATGTCTGGTCCACTGTGCGCGTGCTCGTATGTGCGTGAGAAAAAACTGGTGGGGGGGTGGAGCCCTCCTGTTGCCCCCCCCAAGCTCTCACATTTCCAACCTCGGCTGAACTTTGACCCCGCCTCGGCTTACACGCGCTCTGCGGACCTGTTAGAGGCCCAGGGCCGTCCAGCGTCAAACATGTCAGCTTCAGGACAAAAAGTCCCGTTAGAGAAGTCCAAAGTGTCGCGGAGGAGGACGGAAAGTCCGCTGAGGCGGGACCGAGCGAACCTCTACAACGTCCCGAACCAGCATGTCAAAGCGCCGGTCCGCCGCCACTCGCCTATTCGCCCTGCGGTGCGCTGTGGTCGGCCTGCGGCACTGCCGAGCCCCGGGAAACAGGAGAGAGCGGGAGCAAGCGAAGAAGGCAGCCGGGATCGCCGCGCTGCCGCTCGGCCGCCTCGCCTCTGAGCGCCCGCTGACTGCTCGGAGGATTTATAGGAGGAGCGCCGCCTCCTCTCTCCTGTCCTGCCTGCTGCTGCTCCGAGCTCCGGGACCGACACCGGGACCGAGACCGAGACCTCCGCTCTCCGCCAGAGGACAGTCTGAGTGAAACCTCCGTGCGCGCGCGCGAGCCCTGCAGCACGAACTGATCACACGCTGGCTATCGATCTAGGGTGTGCGTGTGTACGTGCGTGTGAGTGCATTAAGTGATTGTGGCCGCACGAGCAGACTGCTCAACTTGGAGAACAACACCAAGGCCACTCAACTGCTTTTGGTTCTGGTTCTGGTTCTGGTTCTGATTTGTTGTGTTTGTGGGTGACCACACACTCTTTTGTCAACAAGTGGAAGACCCTTGATGACTTCTAACCTCTGGCAAGTCTTGCAAGTGCATTATGGGACAAGTAGTGTTTCACATGTTTTTACTGAGGTCATACAATCAGAGATGACATCACAGGGGGCGAGGCTAACAGACAGGAAGCGGGTGATGATGTCATGAACAGAACATTTTATAATCCTAACCGGACAACAGGACAAGGAAGAAGTAATCTAATTACAGCAGTCCACCTGGACTCATGTGACTTTCACTTCCTGTTTGTGTCATGTGACACTATTTACTACTTTAATAGCAGTTTCTGTTGTTGAGGCACTTCCTCAACTGTTGTGATCAGTCATGTCACAATGACATCACAAGTGCACACACACCATTTAGAGGCTGCAGCGAGTGAAGAAAGTGCGGACGTGATTACATCAACTTCCTGTACGGAATCCTGCATGGTAACACAAGATGGCGGCTTGTCAGTTCAACGTCATTCTCGTTCTCGGTAACAATGATGGGTCACGAAGTCACAAGTTGGTAAGCTTCTCAAAAGAAAGCATGTGTACAAACTGCAAGCGTCGCAGTGACAGCAAACAAACAAGCAAAGAAACAAAGGAGAAGAAGAGTTGACGGTGCAACTCCCACCCTCCAACATGAACCAATCACATGTGCACAGCAATGTAAAAAGTGAGCATGGACGTCGCCATGGAGACGGGCTGATGTTGGCAGCCTTTTGGGCAAAAAGATACACAAAGTGTGTATGTGTTTGTGTGAGACGGGGGATGGGCTCCACCTGCTCCCACTGAGGCGCTGCCAGGCTGGACCGACGCCAACAGAACCAGCGGGCCTGAAGCCTCGCCAAGCTCGCTCGCCCAGAGAGAGAGAAGAAACAAGGGCGAGGAGGAGGAGGAAGAAAATAAGGTCAGGAAGGAGGAAACGAAAACAAGTCCAAAAGTAAAGACGAAGAACTAAATAAGAACAAAAATGATTGACAGCTCAACACAAGTTAGTGTGAAGGCTAAAGGCTAAAAACAAGACCACATCAGCTTGGTGGTCCAGCACCTTCCCCTGAGAACCAACACACACACACACACACACACATACAATGTCATCAGCGCATGTGAAGTCCACTTCAACCAGTCCACCACACTGTGTGTGCGCGTGTGTGTGTGTGTGTGTGTGTGAGGATGAAACAGGAAGCAGTTGTGTGGTGAAGTGATGAACAGATGGCCTGGCAGAGCACGGGGAGAGGCCGGAACACCCCCCACCCCCCGACTGAATTTCATTGATGAGAGTCTGTGTGTGTGTGTGCATCACATATGTCCTCACACAGAAACATCAAGCGAGTAGCAGCCAATAGGATGGCAGCATGTCAAACTGTGACACGTCTTCATGTTTGACACAAATATTCAAATCAGCTTCGTGACCTCTGAACAAACATGTCTCATTTACTCCAGTTAACTAACTAGCCAGCTAACCAGCTAACTAGTTAACCGCATTGCAAAATAAAGTGTGTACATTCAGTTTAAATGAAACGAGGAGGAAAAGAGTTCAAAGAAACATCAGCTAAGACTTCAAGCTAACAGGAAAAGTGTGACGATACCCATAGAAGAGGAGATGGAATGTGTGCAATGTGTTGATATTTCCTCTTCATGCTCATCACCTTGTTCCTCACACACACCTTTAACCTGCTTCACTTCTTTTTACACTTAATAAAGCTTTTATGATGGCCACAGTACTTATTGATTATTTCCCGTGGAAAACATTGTTTTGAAACTCAAACACTTCATAATCCCTGAACAACCCGTGTTCCACCTTTGAGGTGCCACTGTAGAGTAACTATTGTAGAGTCAGTTCTGGTCATGTGATCTGGCGTACATTAACAAGCCTGATGATCGCATGACACACAAAGGCTTCCACCAGCAAGAACACACACAAACACACACACAAATAGTAACAGACGTGCAGTCACTCCCCGAACACGAGTGAACGCAACAGAGGACACCTGCCAGCTGTTCACGTAAAAACAACGTGCCCACACAGTTGGAGACACACACACACACACATACTACCACATACACATGCTAAAGTATTGTGATACAATTCCAACAACAAAATAATTCACATTATTTGCGGGTTGTTGACGTTACTGTCAAGTGACCAGCGACCTTTAGTGACAGGGAGGCGATGCAGGGATTTCAAAATAAAAATAGAAGTGTCCTTCGTTTCCAATGATGACACTCTGTTTACGTGATCAAGGTTTTTACGTAGCTTGTCTTTACGTAGCATGTGTGTCTGTCTACGGGGGGCGGGGCCTAGTCTCCTGCGGCGTGACTAACGTGAGGAGACGGCGCCAAGGTGGCCGCTATCTCCCTGCAACATGCATCGCTCTTTGGGCCTCCAACTCTCTTTCATGTCTTCACACTGCACTGCAGGGGAGTCATAATAATATAATAAGATTTAGTCCAAAGCTGCTCTTTGCTGTAACTCATTTCTGTGTGAGAAATGCGATATATAAAAATGTCTAAACATAAATATTTACTAATGACAGTTGACAAGAATACAAGCTAGTTGACAGAGGGTCGCCACTGCTTCTATTTTCAGTGTAATGTCTCCCTCTAGTGGTCACTTGCTGCTATTACATTACATTACTGTACATTACGCTCCAATACATTACAATAACAGTGGCTGCTAGACAGACCAGACACAATCAAGAACACCACGCGGTTACATGTAACCATAGCTACATAAGGCATCACTGAAGAGACCACGCCCCTTTAAAGTCCTCAACAAAGTTTTTTCTGTTTTTTAACAAACAAGTGAAAATAAACTGTTACACGCAGGAAGTCCATCATCACCGCTCACCATGTGTGAACGTGTGTGTGAGTGTGTGTAGGTGAGTGATGAACATGGCGGGGGTGATGAAAGATGCTAGGAGAGGAAGTAGGACACGTGGGGGAGGTGGTAGGGGGCGCCATTACTCATGGTTAGGTCCAGGGAAGATGGAGGGCGTGGACGATGCACCTGGGCACGCGTCCAGACATGTTTGTCAGGAAATCTGGATCCTTCCATTCACGTCCTGCCACGGGGGCACAGGGGGCGCCGTCCTCAACCCCCACAGAGGCCAGCATGTCCTTGAGGCAGGACACTCAGGCTGAACACATGACAACATGAAGGACATGTCCTCATGTGACACATGTCATGGGGAGGGGGGAGAAGAAGTGTGTCCAGGTGTGAACACGAATGGCTGAGCGTTGCCCCACAGGTCATATGTTGAACTACACATGTAGACAAGACAACAAACTACACTGATGACATCATCCTACAGCCCCTACCACTTGAACATCCTCCTACTACCCCCTTGACCATCTGATGCGCCTCTTTCACACACTCACCCTGTCTCTGGTGGTCTCCTCTCCCACATCCTCCCTGCACACGCACACACAGGCTGGGATTCCCGCCTGTGGGCCGGATAAATAGATGTTCCCTCCCGAGAAGAAGTGGGTCAGAACTTATTTCCGCAGAGCTTAACGAGAAGCACATGGCTGCTGTTTGCTCTGTAGACCCCCCCAAACACCGGCAACCCCCACCCAGCCGGCCGCTCCCCACAGGCATCGTCATGCGGGATGAAGACGGAGAGGGGAGGATGTCCAGCACACAGCAAAAAGCATCACATTTAAACACAACATCTTCCTGGGAATAACAGCAGCCCAGGACGGGTTAAGGGGCCTGGTGGGTGGAAAGGGGGGTGTTGTCCTGTGAGATTGTGTTCATCATGTTTGCAGCCGCCAATCACGGTCTCGTTCGCTGTGACGAGTCAAGTGTCAATCATCTGAACAAGCGATGATGTCATGTCACAGCAATGGGATGGTCACAGTGTTGACCTCTGACCCTTCAAAGATGGCGTCTGAGCGGCGGCACGCAGGCGGGACCAGATGGTGGGCGTTAATGAGCCGCCATGTTGCTGGCGTGAGGAGAAAGCGTGTGATCAGATAGCAGCAGAGTGCTTCCTTTGTTTACGGCGCCGCTCCAATAAAGACCACCGTGCCCCGCCCACTTGCTGACTTTTATTAGTGCCCCCCCCACCCTTACCGTGCCCAAAATGCTTTTAGGGGAAAAAAAACTTAGTTGTGCTGAAACGACACAGCGGTGACCACAATATCAGCAGTGAATTCTAGAATCTCTCTGAGGAGAACATCTCCCACTGAGCACAGCTGCAGTCATGTGATGTTCTCGAGCATGCTAAAGTGCTAATATGTGCTATATCACCAGGGTGGGGGCGGCAGGAGAACAACAGCCCACTGGGGGGGGTCTCAGGGAGGTGAGCAGGTATCCATTGCAGTCACATGACACCATGACAACATAGGGGGGGAATTGTGATGAATCATCACTGCTGTAGGGGTCGGAGGTCATGGAAGAGTGTGACCTCTAACTTCATGACCCCACCCACATGACCTCATTCAGTGAGCACGCAGAGGTCAAGGGTGAGTGTGAAGGTAAGCCCGCTGTCGTTGCTTCTGATCTCCAGCTTGGCCTTGACCTGCTCGACAGGAAGCAATCAAGAGCTTCTTTGGAGACCAAAACATCCTGTCTGACCCGGTCTGGTTCTGCTCCTCTTTCCACTTTATTTGACTAGCCTAAGAATAAATAGTACTCACCTCCATGTTTTCAAACTCAATAGGAGGATTTCTTCCCAAAGCCACAGTTGGGCTGTAGTCCTGGTGCTGGTGTGGACCATGAGGTCCAAAGTGGATCCATGCTCTAATCAGTCACACATCTGCACATCCCAAATTGTTTCCATCTAACTTCCACGAAGGCTTAACTCTACACACGTGAACAAGGTAATGCTGATCTTTCTGCCAGGACCTCCGGCTATGAGCCTCGCTGGTGTTGCAAGCTAGCAGGCTAACTTGTCTGCTGACTCACAAGCTAATTTGTGAGCTAGCTGAAGCAGAAACTAGTTAGGAACAACTCAAATAACTTGTGAGCTAACCTGCCAACTAAAAAGTCAGCCAGTTCGCAAAGTTTTGAGCTAAGTTTATGTGCTTTGACAACGATTGCAATGTGAGCTAACTAGGGTGCTAATTAGCTGAAAAGATTAGGTTTAAAGGTTTTAAAGACGTTTGATAAGCAACGTTGTTGTCGTTATCAGAGCGACCAATGGTGTAGCATGTGGGCGGAGCCTAAGCGTGCAGGTGAAACCAGAGAGGAAGCTTTAATGAAACAGATTGGGTGTCGCCAGGACAAACTGTCGCCACGGAGACCAGAGAACACCATCATGGTCTCACATGAGCGTGACCCCCGCTGCAAACCTCCCCCCTTCCTCATGTGTGGGGGATTAAGCAGGGAGCCAGCTGTAGTCGTGGGGGCGAGGGTGGGGGGAGTTGTACACGATGCCATGGCCTCTTCAAGGTGACCTGCTGCAAAAGCTGCCGTGAACATCTGTACACAGACCCGGCCTGACCGCCATCAGGCAAAACTCAGACCCTCGTCACCCACACTGGGGGGAGTCATGCATGGGACAGGGGGTGGGTGTGGGTGGGTTGTCCTAGAGACATTTTAGAGACATCTACACAAGCTTTCAACGGAAAACATTGTGAAGAACACCTTCACCTCATATGCTATATGTGCAGCTAATGATGCTAATGATGCTAATAATCCCTCCCACAGTGGCCCAGGTGACCCTTGATGCTGCTACCAGCTGCTCGTCCTCGTCTGCCCTGGGGGGTCAACTACAGTGTGGTGGTCTTGCTGCGAGCCCCCGACTGGACAGCTGGAAGCAATGTGCTCCTAACGTATTGTAGCGTACATGCTAACTAGCGCTGTCGTGCTAACGCTAATCAAGGACTGGTAGGAGGTCGCACCCTCCCAGAGTAAGCACAGCTAATGCACGCTGCTATATTCTAATGGGGGGGGGGGGGGGAATGGGAACATCTGGCTGCTGGGCTTTAACGAGCTAAGTAGTGGCCGTTCTCATTACTGAATGAAACACTATGAAAGCATTACTGGAAAAGATTCATGACATCACCACGTGACCTACCAGGTCAAAGGTCACTCAAAAGACAGCATTGGGACCACAAGTACAGTCACCAAGAAGACCTTCATCATCATCATCATCATCATCATCATCATCATCATCATCATCATCATGCTATTGTCCTCCCAGCAGGCCGTCAGCAAACAACAACAACAACAACAACAAGGCCCGAAGAAGAAGAAGCAGCTGCCTTGGCTGCTTGCCATCTTTCTCGTGGGGGGGGCAGGCATCAAGCAGCATGAGGAGGAAGAAGGGGTCGTTTAGGACGTACTTAATGAAACATTCAAATAAAGACAGAAGAAAATGTTAAGGGATAGTTCTGATTTTTTGACATGAAGTTGTATGACATCCCCATCAGCAGTGTAGTCCATCAACAGGGACTTACCCCCCCCACTTGGTCCTGCGAGCCCAGTTCTGGTTGGATTTCGGTGATGAGAAACGTAGTTCCGGTTAGTTATTGGAGTGGCTTAAGAAAAGAGTTTGGCTTCTCAAAACAACATGCGTTCGAAAGAGTACATTTGCATGACAAAAATGCCTCCTCGAAAAAAATCAGACCTCACAAATCGCTCGGCTTTACCTTCTCTGACGTCGTATTAATGCTCGCTACCGGTTGTCCATTGCTGTGTGTGTGATGGAAATGCCTGCGACCCTCCATCTTCATCCGCTGTGGAATACATAAACAAGGTGGCTGCAACGTTGCAGCGGATGCATCTCCATCACACACACAGCAATGGACAGACGATAGCAAGCATTAATATGACGTCAGAGAAGGTAAAGCCGAGCGATTTGTGAGGTCTGATTTTTTTCGAAGAGGCATTTTTGTCATGCAAATGTATCACACTTTCGAATGCATGTTGTTTTGACGAGGCGAACTCTTTTCTTAAGCAACCCCAATAACTAAACGGAACGACGTTTCTCATCACCGAAATCCGACCGGAACTGTCCTCATGGGACCAAGTGGGGGGGTAAGTCCCTGTTGATGGACTACACTGCTGATGGGGATGTCATACAACTTCATGTCAAAAAATCAGAACTATCCCTTGAAAGTGTTCTTAGCCTTGCTTGGCACCAGGCCTTAGCTTAGCATTGAAGTCTAGTTTATGATCATAGCCTATCTTAGCATCGGAGTTTAGCATAACATCTTAGCCTATCTTAGCAATGGAGTTGTAGTTGTAGTTTCAATGCAGCATCACAGCCTATCTTAGCTTCTGGTACCATGTTGGTGACCTCACAGTGACCTCACAGTGGCCGCCGGCTGCTGGGCTCACTACTGGAAAGTCACGCTCTGATTGGACGGCTGGTCGTGCGCCCAGAAGAAAAAGAAAAAGCTTGGTTGTCATGGTTACAAAAAAAACAGCCTGGGGGAGGCAGTTGGGGATGGGGGGCAGCAGACAAGTTAAATCTTCAATTTCCTCCTCTAATCTTTCGAACATGACAACGACCTGCGACTCACCAACCAATCACATGACAGCTTACACATCACATGACCACACAACAAGATGAAGAGGATTCTGACAAGAAAGTACAGCTTTTTGGTTCTGCCACCTCACCAGGCAACGACCAATCAGATCCAACATGATTCAACTTTGTTAACGAAATAATTTCACCAATCAGGTGATGGGGGGGGGGCCCTGAATGCATGAAGGAGGGGCCAAACGATGACTGACAGCTTGACACCACACACATGCACACACACCATCGTCACAAGCTGATTACATTTTCTGCTTAGAAAAAAATACGATTTAGTAACTAATTATAATTAATTTGCTGCCACATGACTTCATCCCTTGCATGTGACATTTTTAATGATGGACAATATAAATGTAAAATAAACTCATGTGTCAAAGTTGTCAAAACGTCTCGCAAATTTGTATTTACTGTGAAAAAACACAGACGCACGCGCGCGCGCACACACGCACGCACACAAGCAGGAAATAAAAGGCGTTCAAATGTGATGAATTTAAAGTGAGTTAATATGCTTTGTTCCTTTAAAGCGCATTGTACAATATTTTCATGAGATTAAGTAATAAATGTGTGTGTGAATAAAAACCTTTTAAAATGTTCATTTTCACGTTGCTGTCAAACCATGAAATACTGTTATAATAATATTATATATTCCCTATTATTACCTGTTGTTAATATTGTTTTTAGAATTACTTTGTTATTTAAAGGTGCACACATTAAAAGTAATTTCATGTTGTGGTGAAATAAAATGTCGACAATTCAAATTAAGTACATGTAATTCAGCAAAATAAAGTGCTTTAGAGACGTCTGTTTGGTCTGCTTAAAAGAAATGTATTTTCAATGTAATTGAATTGTATGTAATAACCGAACACACGAGCATTACAATGAATTAAACGTCATTTAAAAGTCAGATAACAACAGAACATTTTCAAAATAAAACTCCACTTGATTGTAATATTTCACGCAAACACCCACACTTCAATATAAATAATTTAGACTTTATTAATGCCGTATAAAAACGGATTTTTATGGTAATGCACATTTAAATCAACTTTACATAATTATTTTGATGATTAAATTAACACCGGATTCTAAATAATAATGCTAACGATTTTAAATCCGAAACTAATAATGTCAAAACACAAAAACAAGACACTTTTAAAGAAGACAGAGACAGCCATTGAGACAGCCTCGCGCAAGGTACCGTCCGGCGGACATGGACCTGCTGGACTCGGCCGGCGCACGCGGAACAAAGCGGCACTTTGCTACGTGTTTGCTCAACTTTTACTGTTGATAAATAGAAAAAAGTCAAGGTTCTGACTCACCATCCACCAGGTTCTGGCTGAGATGTCGTAGCACAGCTGCCATTTGATGGAACCTTCTGCGCTTTTTCCCGCCATGGCGCCGTCAGTCAGCTTCATGTGGTGCGCTCGCTCAGCGGAAGTCACACACCTGATTGACACGAGGACATGTGCACGTCCGCTCCAGAACATATGGGCCGTGCACGAGCCACGACCAGGACAACTACAACTAGAACTAGAACTAGAACTAGAAGAAGAAGAAGAGGAGGGGAGCTGCTCAGCAAGGTGTGCGGACCCCCCCCCCCTTTTCAATAACGCCCTCCTCCCACACAAACACACACACACACACACACACACACACACACTAAGAATAAGTTCTATTTTTCTGTGAAATTATTTCAGGCGTTTCACTGCTGATTTTGTTGACCAAAATATTCCATTTTAGCGGCAACAGTGAGTGTTAAAATAAAACAGTAATTTACGAAATGAAATGAACGCAGCCTGGACATCTTTGTATTTATTTTATAGCAATGGTATGATTTATACTTAATACTATTTATTTGATTTCAAAAATGTTTAACAAAGTGACATTAAACAACCTTTACACTTCAGTTCACATGAATGGAAATGTAAGAGGAAAAATTATTTAAAAAAATCTAAAATCATAAACAATAAACAAACAAAAAATGACAAAAATCAAAAACTATTAAAATAGTAATAGTGACGCTGCGTTCTTTATTACAGTATTTCCTGCGTAAATGTTCTTGCTGTTTTCAGAATTTCAGTAGATTCCTGCTACTGACGGGGCTTATGCCTCGCGAATAGCAAATCCTGCGAGGAAATGAGTCGTTCATAAAAAATGTCTATTTTTGACCACTCTTCCTCCTCCAAACCCTCTTGCTAGCTTGACATTGACGTTCTCCTCCGATTTTGGATCAACATTTGCAACAAAAGTGAATGTTGTAATTATTAGATTAGCTCCGGCTCCGTCTCTCTTTAATTGCCATTGCTCACTCGCGACAAAGGAAGCCATACCAAGCTAAACGCAAGCCTTAAATATACCTCACACACTTAAAAACACATTTTAAATGATAAGACGTATCGGTACTCACCACTAATGAATGATAGTGTACTGTAAGGTGGTCGCATTGGGAATCACATTCACAATCCAGCCTGGTCGTCAGACAAGCAGTACAACTACACTTCTGTCGGCTGTGATCATGCTTCCACCTCCTTAGAAAGCAGCTAGTGGTGATACACAGCGCCGCGGGCCGCTGGGTCGTCCCAGCTAACAATCAAAGATGCTTCCGCGTCTGCATAATCCACACTGCTTGCCTGTTGATCCAGCAATGACTAATTTATTAACTTGTGTTCACCTCGCTGCAAGTTTTGATTGTAAGAAAGTTGACTGTAGAAGCTCGTGCTTCCGTAGCTACACAGGACGCCGCCATCATCGTTACGCCGTACGGTATATGTATATTGTATTGTAATCTGTATTATTATGTTGTACATTTTAGACGTTATTATCCAGTGTTTATTAATTACTTTTGATGAATGACATTTACTTTTGGAGAAAAAAAAATATTTTAAATAAACAAGTTTTTTTTACCAGAAATTTGCAAATTTGCAATGTTACGAAGGCTGAATAACAAACATGCGTGGATACCTCAGTCAGTACCTCAATACCTCAATTTCCGCCACAGTTTTACCTCATTTTGCGTGCATTTGCCGGTTAGCGTGTAATACGGCGCACACCTTGTCTTGTTGTTAATACACTGCGTGAGTCCAACTGTGTTCTTTATGTATTTTTTTATTACAAAACGGCCTTCCTTGTTTACATCCTATTAGGTAGTTAACAAAATGGCAACCGGAACCGGGAGTTACGTGTCTCGTCTATGACGTCATCAGTGGTTGACTCCAAAATGTTTACACAAAACATGTGTTTACAGTGTTACAATTATGGTTTGACATGCATAAAACAAATTTAATTGCATATACAAGATCAATGAAGGGGATAAATGAACATTTAAGGTTACTTTTAACTTCATTGAAGACGTGACTGATAAAAGTAACCTTAAATGTTCATTTATCCCTTTCGTTCATCATTTATATATGCATTTATATGCATTTCAAATTGTTTTCTGCATGTCAAAACAATAAAAATGTGTTTTGTGTTAACATTTTTGGCTTTGTGGAACAGATGAATTGGATTTACATCATTTCTTATAGGACAATTTGATTTGGTTAACGTCCGTTTCGGTTAAAGTCAGACCTTCTGGAATGAATTAATGAAGCTAACCGAGGCTCCACTGTATTTATAAAGTGTTAATTAGACGTGGTGCCTTCATCACGAGAGGATCAGCGGGGGCAGCATGTCACCAGGAAGATGCTAACTTTCTTAGCACTGTTAGCATCGATAATGAGCTCGCGTTTGCCGTTGAGAGCACCGCCACCGGCAGGTCGCTGTCCATGTTTAGGCTCAGCAGTTACCCTCACATTTAAGGTAGGTCATTGTTTTGTTGTCATTTTCATTGTGTTGTTCGCTAATCATGCACGCTAAGTCTTAAAAACAACAAACATCAAGAAGAGACACTATTGTTTGTGTGCGTGCTGCGGGGTTCAGGTGCAGGGGAATACCTGGCTCTCCATCACACAGAGCCCCCTTTGTGGCGACACAGCAGGAATGTGATTGGGAGGGGGGGTGAGTAACGTGAACCTTGAAGACGTGACTCGTCTATGTTGCTGTTACCTCCACCAAGGAGCTTTTTGGGGGAGGGGGGGCTAACAACTGGTAAATGACTGTGTGTGTGTGTGTGTGTGTGTGACTTTTGTTAAAGAGAAGTCATTAGTCTGTGAATTATTCATAAATATTCATCCTACAAATACACATCAGCTGTGTGATTGTTCATGAATATTCATTGGAGCCTTGGCGGAGGTCATGAAAGTATTGCTACAACATACAATGTCACGTAAAAAAGGTTGACGCTTTGACGTCCTCTACAGCCACACGGGATGACCTTTCGCCTTGTGTCAATCCCGTTACGGTAAATTAAAACGAAATAAAATAAGTACATGTGTTGACCTTCATGTTGATGTGACCTTGACATGTTCCTATAAAGGCGCACACACATACGCCCATGCATGTGAGCGCGTGGTCCTGATTTGGACATCTGTTTTGTCTTTGGTCCTTGTGGGGGCGTCGCCAGAGGGCGTCACGCCGGCCGCACGCCACCCGGCGCCGTGTCCCGCCTCCTGGACGACTCCACATGACCACACACTCGCCACGTCGGCCATATTTAACCACCCTCCCGCATCACACACTCAGGACGGGCCTGAAGTGTCTCTGACGATCAGACGCGTTTATTTTAGTTTTGTTAAACATGCTAATTTGTCTAAACATGGCTTTGATGTCAGCTGACAGGAAGTTGCAGTGACTTTTTACTTTTGATTGACAGCTAGTAAACAACAGTCAGTGTATTAAATGTATGTTAGCGTCACTAATTAGCATACCGTAGCCTAGCCTTACATAAAGTTAGATAAACCTATCCATAAACGAGGTGACAGAGGTCACATGTCAGGTGTTTGATAGATGAGCGTGACTATTTCTGCTAGTGACCTTTGGCGGCGTCCTGATGAATTACCAGGCACCGCTCATCCGTTGTGACGTGCACGTCGGTGTCCGGCGTTCCCGCTTCGAAGCCGTTTGAGTGCCGTGCGCTCCTCGCGCACACAAACATACGCAGGCAACGCCGCTTGCTACAAAAGGCCCCGAGGACGCCAGGAACGGCGGCCAAGTGGCACCGAGGCGGATGCTCCTTGCCAAAAGCGCCGTCGCTGCTTCCCGACAACACAATGTTGTGAGGCGGCCTTGGAGGGGGTGGGGCCACACGCCAGCGTCCATCTTGGCCCATCACGACCCATCAGGAGGAGAGACGCTGAGTGGCGGCCAAGTCCATCATCTTCATGGCCTCTGACAGCCCCCCCTCAGGCCTACGCCCACTTCCTGCTCTGAGCTCAGGTGGGCAGGGCCAGCCGACATTTCCACAACTTTGATGCTGAATGACGCCTGCTGACACACACAGCCAGTGGATCAATTAAAAGTCAGGTGAACGTTAACAAGGTCCATATTGTACCTGCTATCCTCAGCTCCTCCCGCTTTCTCCAGTCAGACTCACCGTTAGTGCGTGTTTGCTTGGTACCCACATCACTTGCCCACACACTGACAGCAAACAAAAGTAGCTTGATAACCGACTACATGCCGACTTGATGCTAATGTCTTTGCTACGGCGCGTGTTAGCCTAGTTTAGCACACGTTCCAGATAAGGTGCAGGATATGGAAACATCAAGTAAAGTTAAAACATTTGATTTGATTGTTCAAATGTTTGATGTGATGGCTGCCAACAATGCCACCAGCCTCCTCCCATCCAGACCCCCACTCCTCACCTTTACTGCTACTTAGCATAATTAACTTGATTGGCCCACAGCCACAGCTAACTTACTGACACTGGGAATCACCTTCTTACACTTCAGGTAATTTTACATCTACGTGTACTATAGCACAGAGGAACCTTGGTGAGCGCCATGAATTCCTTCCAGAAGTTCAGACTCTAACCGAAACAGATGTTAACCGAATCAAATTAATGTAAATCCCAAAAAATGTGAATCTGTTCCAGACCGCCAAAAACACAAAACACATTTTTATAGTTTTACAATTATAGTTTTACATGAAGACGACAATTGAAAATGCAAATAAATACAGCGGAACCTTGGTCCACCCGGGATAACATGTTTTTCGGTTAACATTGAAAATTTATGCCACGATTTTGCCTCGGTTTGAGTGCATTCTCTGGTTAGCGTAAAATATGGCGCGCGTCTTGTCATATTATAATACACTTTGTGAGTCCAACTGTGTTTTCAATATATTTTTTTTATCCTTAGTAGCATCCTGATAGCTAGCTAAACAAAATGGCAACCAAAAGTTATGTTGCCTGTCGATGATGTCATCAGCGGTTGACTCAAAAATCTTGACACAAAACACACTTTTATAGTTTTACAATCATAATTTTACATGCAGAAAACAATTCTAAATGCATAGAAATGACGCACGAAAGAGATAAATCAACATTTAAAGTTACTTTTGCCTTCATTGAAGACGTGACTGTTCCCAAAGACACCATGTGGCACCGAGATCAACCCCCACCACCTTCCTGTTTCCAGTCACGTCAAGAATCACGTCTTCAGTGAAGGTAAAAGTAACCTTAAATGTTCATTTATCTCTTTCACTCATCATTTATGAACGCAATGGAACGTTGCATAGCGTCATTAATTCGTTCCAGAAGGTTCGACCGAAACATACAATCAATTTTTCCCATAAGAAATAATGTAAATCCAATTAATCCGTTCCAGAAAGCCAAACGTGTTAACACAAAACACATTTTTATAGTTTTACAATGATAGTTTTACATGCAGAAAATGCATATCCATCCATCTTCTCTATCGCTTCTTCCTCATTAGGGTCGCGGGGGCATGCTGGAGCCTATCCCAGCTGACAGGCGGGGTACACCCTGGACTGGTCGCCAGCCAATAGCAGGGCACATATAGACAAACAACCATTCACACTCACATTCATACCTATGGACAATTTAGAGTCGCCAATTAATCTCACCTGCATGTTTTTGGAATGTGGGAGGAAGCCGGAGTACCCGGAGAAAACCCACACGCACACGGGGAGAACATGCAAACTCCACACAGAAATGCCCAGGGGAGAATCGAACCCAGGTCTTCCCGATCTCCAAGCTGTTACTGTGTTGGCCAACGTGCTAACCACTAGACCACCGTGCGGCCGAAAATGCATATAAATACATATAAATGATGAATGAAAGACATAAGGTTACTTTAACCTTCATTGAAGACGTGATTCTTGACGTGACTGAAAACAGAAAGGTGGTGGGGGTTGATCTCGGTGCCACATCGTGTCTTCGGGAACAGTCACGTCTTCAACGAAGGCAAAAGTAACTTTAAATTTTGATTTAACTTTTAATGTTATTTATGTTGAATTGTTTTCTGCATGTAAAATTATGATTGTAAAACTATAAAAGTGTGTTTTGTGTCAAGATTTTTGAGTCAACCGCTGATGACATCATCCACAGGCAACATAACTTTTGGTTGCCATTTTGTTTAAATTAAATTAATTAATAACACAATAAATGAAAATGAACTCAATAATTTTGAGATGTATATGATGTATGTGACATATATATATCTATATTGTCTATATCTATATTATCTAACTATAGTATATCTACATCACCTATGACATTGTTGTCCATGTATACTATGAGTCAAGTTGAAGTGACGTGACAATGACCTTTTGACCTAAAAGTCCTTAAAAGTCACTGTTGGTGTTTCTGATTGGACGATGTCAGCTGGTCGTCTTGGTGGTGATAGTGGGGGGACACATATGTTCACCCCCCCCCCTCGCCACAGCAGATGTCCAACACACGAGTGTCAATCTGCTTGTGGGGAATGTCGGCCATGTTTAACGGAGCGCTACAAAGATGGACGCCTCTTTTTCCTCAGGAAGTTCATCAAAGTGGAAGATAAAGGACGAAAGGACGAAGAGATAGAGATGAATGGATGAAAGGATGAAGAGATGAATAGATGAAAATAAATATGAAAAGACGAGAAGGTGAAGAGATGCAAGGATAAAGAAAGAGATTGAGAAGAGGAAAGGATGACAGGATGAGGATACTTGCAGAGTTCTGATTGGCCGTCATCTGGCTAAGCAGAAAACACATCTAGTACACTTGACTGTGATTGGCTGCCAGCGGAAGAAATTTGTTAAGGCACAACATGTTAAACATGCTCAAAATGAACATGTTGTTGTGGCTGGTCAAAACTTCAAAGCACTTCCTGTTTCACCGCCGTGAGGACATCATGTGACCTGCGACAGTGAGCCTAGTAACGCTACTTTAGCTTCTTGCACTGTCCTTAGAAAACGTCTGTCACATAGAACACCCACATGGGACAAAGACGTCTTTCAAGGGGAGACTCCCAACAATTTTGCCACATCAGAGGTAATATCAGAGGCGTAACATAGGTGGGACAGTATGCAAGGGAATTCTTAAGGCCATTGTCGCTGTCAATCAAGTATTTTATACGTCACACAGACGCTGACGTCATCTAATGATCTGTGTGATGTTGACCTCGGGACGCCACGTAGCTGTGCAGACAATGTCCCGCCTCACTGGGTGTGGATAAACGTTCCGAAGTCCCCGGTGGTCCTCACAAGTGGACGTTGAGGTTGTGTAAACACGGTGTTTAGCTCAGGCTAATGATGCTAATGAGAGGCTGACACAATGATATTAACCACTATTCATCTACGCTAATCAGCCACGCCGTCCCCCCCTCCTGCCCCACCCCGCCTCTGTCACAGCAGTTAGCACGGGCCGCTAATGACGGACGGGCGGCCATATTGCGGTCCCCGGCGAGCAGGTGGCGGCGGTCGCAGGCGATGACGGATGACTCGAGCATGCGGCCCCCAGGCAGAAACTCAGCGAGCCCGTAACCGCTACAATATGTCGCATTTACATCCACTTTTATATTCTGGAGAACGCCTGACCCTCAGCAGCGTAGCGGAGCCGACCCGCAGGCCAAAGGAGGCGCCGGCGTGGCCGCGCTCCAGAGTCCATTTAAATATTTCACTGTAGATTCCGCGGCCGGCAGCGGCCCGCTAACGTTCACGCTCGATGGCCTTCAACGTTTGCTCTCAGCCATGAAGCCAGCGAGCGCCGTCAGTTTGGGAATAATTTAGCTAACATGAGCACAATTATTGAAAGTGCTTTTCACAATGAAAGCTTGCTTTGTTGTTCTAGAATCTTTTACACAAAGCCTTGAGAACATTCCAGTGATGTTGTCAGAAGCTTTATGTTGAGTTGAATCACCTTCTACAACTGAACTTATTTAGTTTATACATTTAGTTTTTTAACTTTTAACGCCTGTTAGCATGTAGCATCACAAGCATGACAGGGTTTCCACTACATGTAATTGATCGTGGTGGTGCGCTACTACAAAACAAAATCCGCCACACCTTAAAAATGATTTTTTTTTTGTTGTTTTTTTTTTTACTTGAAAACATTTAGGTAATATAGTGTATGAATGAATATATATACTATATAGATACATATATATATAAATATTATTATTTACGCACATGAAAACGATTTAAAATATCATTAAATTGTTTCACTGTGCTTTATTTTGATAAGCATGCACCAGAATCGCCTGTCTGCCTTGCTGGCACTTGACACGTCATGTGTTAACTTTCAGTTCATCTTCTCACTGTTTCTTATTATGCGGAGAATGAACAATATCCCGGAAAATGTGTAGTCAACTGACGACAGCTTGTCACATGCTAAGCCTATCAATGACAGCGTGTGTGATCGCTCACGTTTCAGTCTCACTCCACTTTCTTGCATTTTTGTTTACACATAACATGACAGGCTGGCGGCATCTACAGTAGCTAACTCGGAGCTACAAGTGGCTTTTACGTTCATGGGATACATCGATCATCGATCATCATTACGACTTACTTTTTTAAAGCGTCACTTAACAATCTTGCTCTCTTGTTATCATTATAATACAGTACTAATGGCTTGTCTTGAAAACAGTAGTTGTTCAACAGAAACAGAGTGGGTACAGCTTCAGACAGGGGTCTCCAACAGGTAGCTTGGAAGCTAGCAGTAGCTCACCAGCTGATGTGGAGTAATTCACCAAAGAATATTTGCTTCACCTGTTAGCATTTTTATAAGTGTTCTATTCAAACATGACGTCTGTATTTAATGACAAATGAGCACACTGTGTGGAGATGTGTTTTATAAATAATGTACAATTTCAATTCTGGCAGTCACATAAAACACAAATAGCTCACCTCATTTCTTTTTGTCAAAGTAGCTTTAATAGCGTAGTGCTGCAAGTTGGATGCACCTGTGCTATCATAACCCTGGACTCTCAATTTATACTGTTATACTTCTATAACAGAAGCATTTAAATTGATATTTTTCTAATTGTGTTATCTGAACTAAAAAATATATTATTGAACAATTAATTTTCCATGTATTAGTATTCCTCTAAAACAGGCATCAAATTAACTTCAGGTTTGTGTAAAATAGTACAAAATGTTGTGCTTCTGTACGAGTCACATGGTACTGTTGGACTAAATAGGTCAGGTAACAATAGGAGGCTCGACATTTTAGACATTTCAAGTGCTCTCAGCAACTTTGCCCTTAAATTAAGAGTTTTGCAATGTTCTCGGTTCATGTTCTGCTGTTTGTTGAAAAAAGTTAATAAGTAATTAGTCATAAAGCCATAAAAAAATGCTATTTGTCTTTTTTTTTTTAATGCAGACACAGCAGCAGCATGAGACAACAACGGCGGCACCACCACAGCTTCAAAAAAATCCTAGACGAAAAACCTTAAAGATGCTAGCTGCCACGAGCCCACTAGAGCCTGATATCAATCACTGATCGATCTAACCTTTGACAACATGATGACATGTGACCCGGGCGGTCTTACCAGCAGGGGGCGGGGCCAAGCTGTCACAAAAGCATGACGACCGTACAGCGTCAACATGCTGACATAGCAACCATGCAGCGTGAGCTGCGTTGGAAAGAAATTAAACAAAGAACATTGTTGTTATAGTCATACAAAGTGCGCGCGCGTGTGTGGATGATGTGCACGTTTGCATGAGAAGTGTGTGTGAGCAACAGAGTAAAAAATGTGGAATAAATAAATGAAACGTGTTTAAGATGATTTAACTATTCAAGTGACAAGAACGAGCACAACATGGAAACATCTGGACTGACACGCCGCCTCAATCCCCCCCTTCATGTATCTTTAATGCGTGTGTGCGTGTGTGCATGTGTGTTCTGAGGCTTGACCAGCAGGGGGAGCTTTGCGGCTTAGCCCCACACATGAACAAAAGGCATTAATAGTTTCATGAGGGAACTTATTATAAGTTATTATTGTTTATTATTGATTTATTTATTCATGATGTCTAAGCACTGATTCTAATTAATTCAAAGAGAGATGTGATGAACCTACATCCCATAATACTACTACTACTACTACAAAATATAACCCTTAACCCTAACCCGTGGTCAAAAAGAGAGAAGGAGAAACAAAGTAGAAAGTAAGCAAAGGAAGTTGTCTGAGGGTCACTGAATGCCCCATCAGCGGCACATTTAATTAATTAGCTCATTATCATAATTTAATGTTTTAACTTCCTCCTCTGTGGGCCCACAGCTACAGCCCCTCCCTCGCACCCCCGCGTCCGTCCATCAATCAGGCGTGCGCTCTGTCGCTCTCCATAAGTCTCCGTGGCGACGGGATGCTGGTGCTAAGCAGCGCTGACGTATGCAAAGCAGCCGTCTGGACGCGCGCTAATCTATGCTAATTTGACATTTACAAGCTCATTTGCATATGTAGGCATCAAAGTCATCTTTGCGTGCACGCTGCAGCGTTACGCGTTACACTAACAGCAACAACGGCGCTCATTAGCCTCCCTTGTTAACGAATCATACTTGGACCAGTGAGCGCTTATTTTGTTTACTTGAAACTACGAAAGATGGCTGCAGTGACCAGCTTCGACCACAGCGGAAAGCGCATCCATTCACGTCAAACGACACTCTGTTGGCGCTAAAAAGGAAGTTGAATGACTTCTTTACAAGCACTAGAAGCTCACTGGTGAAAAAGTTATATTTATTATAATGAGACGTGGTCGTTGACATTTAATGAGGCTACAACGTAGCTGCGTGCGCCCCGCCACAATAAAATTACAATTTGCATGTGACCTGAAAACATCTCGACGATGTTTGCGTTAACCTCTGCTGTGATGTCGAGCACAACACTCTACAGTGTGTGTGTGTGTGTGTGTGTGTGTGTGTGTGTAACGTAGTGTGACATGGCATGCATTTTTGTGCACTCTCCTTATTGTGTGCACATTAGCTAATTAGCATGGGGCTCACCATGTAGCAAGCATGAAAAGACTCACTAATAACATTAGCAACGTGCATGAGCACAGTGGGCGGGCGTGCAGGGAGATGCTAC
The DNA here is from genome assembly GCF_027744805.1 of Dunckerocampus dactyliophorus. Lineage (NCBI taxonomy): Eukaryota > Metazoa > Chordata > Actinopteri > Syngnathiformes > Syngnathidae > Dunckerocampus > Dunckerocampus dactyliophorus. The sequence goes on from NC_072828.1 coordinate 9,284,434, forward strand.
ACTGAACGTGAATTCTATTGATTTATTTATTACTTGGACAACAACTCTGTTTTCTTTGAGGTCAAATGAGGGTCACTTGCTGACTGTTTGTATACCATCTAAGTTTAGCACGTGGTGATAGCACTACATTATAGCTTTACCGCCTAGCACGGTCTTTACATTAACAGGCAGCAAACTAAATGATAGCACTAGGTGTTAGCATCATGCACATGCTAGCATTGTGTATGTTGTTGCGAAAGCATTATTTCCATTCATTCCCACAGTGCAACAGTTTGTTGACATAGCGTCAAAGCAGCACTCACAGCCACCATGTTGGACCGGCCAACGGTCACCGTGCGCTCTTTTCACACCCTAAATCTCTCTCTCTCTCTCTCACACACACACACACACACACACACACACATACACACACGTACACAAGGAGTTTGGGGTCAGTCAACACACTTGGCAGCACCTCGTCGCCACGTGCACACCGCTGGCAGGTCACACCCTCAATACACCGCCACGCCCCCTCCTGGCTGCACATCACACACCTCCATGTGGGATGAAGGGGGCAATCCCAGCTGCCCCCCTCCCCACACACACTCGCACACCCAGTGATGTCAGCTGGCTGTGAAAGGCGGTGGCTGACCGCTCACTCTGATGAAGAAGCAACTGGGCGGCGGCCAGACCACTGGAGCGGCGCCATGGCCCCCCCCTCCACACACACCTCTAACAGCCAAGACTGTGAAGATTGTTTCACACTGACGCTTCTCACCTTTACATTTCATTGCCATGGCAATGAGGCGCCTCAGACGGATGCCAGGGTGGTACAAGGGCAATGGTGGGGTGAGGGGTTGGTCCTTTGAGCCCCACCTAGAAGAGGAGACAAGCATCCAATCAGCTGTCAGTAAATTCCATTAGATCACATGACCATGCTAACATGCTCATGAACCATTTACGTTAGTGTGTGTGTGTGTGTGTGGTCCTATCCTTTTGAGGTCACCTGACGTTTGCAGGATGTGGAAAGAACAAGAAGTGGGCACACGGGGACGAGGACAAAGTTGTGATGTCAGACTGTGATTGGCGACCTTCAGCCTTTGCATGGACATACAAACAGGAAGTGGATAGAAGCCAGCTCTTTTCCCGCCTCTAGCCACTAATGTGAAGCTACTGCTAGCCTGCTGCTTCACTGAGTGCGCTCAGCAGCACGCAGAGCCCCGACCCACCCGTACCACTCGTCCAGGCCGCTCCATCGGGACCTCCAGGGACTGAGGGAGAGCACAGAGATGTCACATCAGAGACGCCGAGAGAAGAAGGGGACACATCAAGCCCCACCCCCTCCATTGTGCTAGCTATCAAACTAAGTTCTTTGATGTCTCCACGTGCATGGTGCCATGTAGTGTGTGTGTGAGAGAGTAAAGGTCAAAGGTCATGTGTCGGGGCCAGGGCGGAAACTGCGGCGAGGCCGTGTGTCCTGCGGGCAGTGAACGCACCGTCGAACTGCTTCCTCATTTCATGTGGAAAAAGCAAGTAATTACGTGGAAATATGATAATGTATAACGCTGCGGGAGCCGCCCGCGCTGCGCCGCTTATAGCCCAGACTGCCCACCCTTTGTCCCTCACCCCCCTTTCTTGATATTTCTCGCAGGGAGTCTCGCCCTTTCACGACTGGACAAACATTAGCGGCCAGTCTGGCTTGTTTTGCATCAAAGCGACGCCTCATTAGCATAATTTGAGGATGAGCTCCTCCTTCCTCTTGGCTGCCAGGGATGCCCCCCGCCCCCTCCTCTGGAGGTGATAGCCCCCTCATTGCCTCACCTGATCCTGATGGCAAGGCTAGGGGTGTGTGCGTGTGTGTGTGTGTGTGTGTACGATCACTGTCTCTACATGATGACCCCCGCCTCCTGGGCGTCCGGGGGGTAGTCAGTCAGTGAATATGACATATTGGACGTGACAAGTTGTCAGCGGGATTCTGAGGGTCCGCTGGTCACCACTGAGGGTCTTGAATGGCGCCTGTCACTTTTATTAACTAGCTATGCTGCTAACCTAGCACCCATGCTAATATGCTAGCAACGTCTGAGTGGGCATCTGTCCTGTCTGACTCTTCTTTGATCGTGTCTTTAGGAATGTTGACACGGAATATTTGCAGACACCGCTCTGATGCTGCAACCGACAACGCTCTGGAGACGCCGCTTCTCACTATGGTCAAAGAAAGAAGGGAGGAAGGGGATCCACCTGGAAGTAGAGTCCAGAAAGTCCTTGAAAGTCTTCCCAGCCTCCAGTTAGAGCGGCCAGCATGGGGTGGGGCTTCAGCTTAAGAAAAGTCAACCAATCCAGTTGAGCGCCGACTTCCTTTTTAGGCCGCTTCAGTTGCAGGGTGACATTCCAGGTCAGCGAGAAAGGGAAATTAATTCCAGGCCGCGGAGGAGCACTAACGTCAGGCTGACAGGGGCCCGGGGGGCCGAGGTGGGCATGGGGCCAAACGCTGGAGTCACCACGCAAAGGCTAACAGTCAGAAGACATCAGAGCAGGCGGACAGTCGAGTGGAAGTCGGACACGACGCACTTTTCCTTTTTGTCAACACTTTTGTCTTCTCTGCAGCAAATACTAACATCATTGCTGTTATTCACTCAACAATCACTCACTTCTTGTTTCTCCAGCAAAAATAAAAGGACATTCTGGCTAACATCTTAGCATGTCCATGAAAAAGATGAACGACATTTTAGGAAAAAATGTAGTGTCTCTCTGTCCTTCTTCCATAAGAAGGATGAGCGTCAACAAGGGGAAGAAGAAAATAAGCAAAAAAGAATATAGACAGAAAGTTACGTTCCATTCACAGCAGTAAGTCACCAGCGTCAACATATGGCGGTGCGAAAAAGTGCTTCCTGATTCCTTATTTTTTTGCATGTTTGTCACAATCAAATGTTTCAGATAATCAAAGAAATTTAAATATTAGTTAATGACACAGAAATCTGTGTTTGTCTGGAAAAGGTCATAAAGCCATTTCTAAAGTTTTGGGACTCCAGCGAACCACAGTGAGAGCCATTATCCACGAATGGTGAAAACATGGAACAGTGGTGAACCTTCCCAGGAGTGGCCAGCCAACCAAAATTACCCCAAGAGCGCAGCGAAGACTCATTCAAGAGGACACAAAAGACCCCACAACAACATCCAAAAAACTCAGTTTAGGTCAGTGTTCTTGACTCCACCATAAGAAAGACACTGGACAAAAATGGCCTGCATGGCAGAGTAACAAGACGAAAACCACTGCTGAAAAAAAAAACATTTGTCAAAGGCTCATCTCATTTTTGCCTGATAACACCGTGATGATCCCCAAGGCCTTTGGGAAAACACTCTGTGGTCTGACGAGACAAAAGTTGAACTTTTTGGAAAGTGTGTGTCCCCATTACATCTGGCATAAAAGTAACATCGCATTTCAGAAAAAGAACATCATACAGTACCAACAGTAAAATATGGTGGTGGTAGTGTGATGGTGTAGGACTGTTTTGATGCTTCAGCACCTGGAAGACTTGCTGCGATAAATGGAACCATGAATTCTGTTGTCTACTAAAAACTCCTGAAGAGAATGTTCAAGCTGAAACCAACTTGGGTTTTGTAGGAGCACAATGATCCAAAACCCAGCAAGTCCACCTCTGAATGGTTGAAGAAAAACAAAATGAAGACTTTGGAGTGGCCTAGTCAAAGTCCTGACCTGAGTCCTATTGAGATGCTGTGGCATGACCTTAAAAAGGTGGTTCGTGCTGGAAAACCCTCCAATGTGGCTGAATTACAACAATTCTGCAAAGATGAGTGAGCCAAAATTCCTCCACAGCGCTGTAAGAGACTCATTGTAAGTAATTGTTTGTTTGCAGTTGTTCCTGCTACGGGTGGCCCAACCAGTTATTAGGTTTATTATTAGGTTTTTCACTTTTTCACACAGAGCCAGGTTTGGATTTTTTTCTCCCTTAATAATAAAAAGTTTCATTTAAAAACTGCATTATGTGTTCAGCTGTGTTGTCATTGACTAATGAAACATTTGTGTGACAAAAATGAAAAAAAAAAAGTAATCAGGAAGGTGGCAAACATTTATACTATTACCACTGCTTCACTTCTTTTTACACTTGCATGTCGCTTGAAACATTGCTGTTGATGGCCACAGTTTGACCCTGGAACAGATTTTACGGGTGGCTGCTTCTTGACGTGAGCTCCAAGGCGCCACGGGGGCCGAGTCACAACCTCTGCTGGAGTGCGTTTGCTAAGCTAACAGACCTCAGTGTGGACAATGTAGCATGTGTGTAATCATGTAGTGTTGTGTTTTATTACAATAAAGTTGTCTTGTCTTTCTTTAGGTGGGACAACAGGACAAAAGGGGGGAAGGGGTAGTGTGGGCCCAGCAGAGGTGGGGGTGGCTGTGTGTGTGCGTGTTGGGGGGGTTGTTAAAGTCTTGGAGTTTGTCAGCACACTTCCTGTCTGCTCGCTGACTCTCACGCTGCACAACTCGCACGCTCCCGACGTCCATGTGTGTGTGTGTATGTGTGCGTGAGCACGTGCACTGAAGACAAAGCAACACACACACACACACACTCAGCAAGGTAAGTGACAACTAGCCTCACACTCGCACAGCTACACAACAAAGTTGTTCTTAGCGTGCCTTTGTAGAAACGAACACACAAAGCGTGGAGTCACATGACCTGGCAGGACGCGCGTTGAGCGGTTGTCCAGCTGTGGACTCCAGCAGGGAATATTTACAAACCACACCAAGCTCCGCCTCCACAACGACAAACCACATGGCGTTACAGGAAGTGATGCGGAAGGTCGTACTGGTGCTTTGATCCTGACCACAACCCCCCTTTACCAAGACCAACCTTCTCCAGTCCAGCCCCTGAGTGGGGTGACACAGCTCCTTAAAGTTCTTTTGTTTGTTTGCAGCTGAAAGAATGCTCTATGGAGCAGTGGTGGGCAGAGCCAGAGCAAATGCATGCTGGGAGTTTTTTTTAAAACGTTTGTGGGACTTTAAAGTCAGCTAGCTACACATGAACAGGTTCAAGTTTAGCATGTATAAATAAATAGTAATAAAGAGTGACATGCAGACCTCCTCACAGGAAGTCTTCACACAAGCGTCCAACATGGCCACCGTTAGCGCCTTTCTCCTGCTGGCGGTGGCGGCAGCTGTGGGTGGTGGGACGCTGGTGGCGGTCAATATTGGCATGGAGGTGGCGAGGGGACGATATGCTTTCCTCACCAAAGAGCAGCTGACCATCAGCGTGGAGGCCGACGCCCATTGCAAGGTGGAGGTGGTCCTCAACGAGCCCGTAATGCAACGGGTGGGCCGCCTCACACCACAGGTGCAGATACGCCCACATTGACCTCTGACTTGCCGCGTCAGTACGCGCTCAGCTATTTTGTTGTCAGGTGTTCGACTGTGACTTCCTGCCCGAGCAAGTCCAGTACCAACACCATGGAAGTCCTCTGCTGGACCACGACTCTGTCCTGCTGCGGGTCTACAGGTTGGTTTTCTTTTGTCTCTTGTCTTGAATCCAGCCCTGTCCTTTAGTCCTGTCCTTTTTCTATAGTCCTGAATTGAGCCCTGTTCTTTGTCTCAAGTCCTGAATCCGGTCCTGTTCTTTATTTCTATCCCAGAATCCACTCCTGTTCTTTGTCCTGAATTCATTTATGTTATTTGTCTCTAGTCCTGAATCCAGTCCCGTCTTTTGTCACTGAGTCCTGAGCCCATGATCCAGATAAAATCCTGAAATAAGACCAAATTCTTCATGTAGTCCTTAGCCCAGTCAAGTCCAAGGTCATATTCAGTCCTAGACTAGTACACCAGTAGAGTTGGTCCAGTACAAAGTTGCCGTTGTCTCTCTATGGAGGTTCTCATCTTCAGACACATTGGTGGAGATGGTGGTTCTGCCGGTGCGGGTGGTGAATTCTGGATCCAGCCTAGTAGACTTGGGTAGTACTGGATTGGTGGTTCCTGATTTCTACGCGCTGTCAAATGCCATTGACCGCTCGGTGCTCAACATCAGAGCCAGAGGTGACGCAGTGTGCACGGTCCGACTGGTCACCTCCGGCGCTGGTGTGCTGGCTGTTGGTCAACTGGTAAGGGAGGACGACACCTCCCAGAGGAAAGGTATGAGACTACAGGTCAAACCACTGCTTGGTTCTGGTACCAGGTGTCAGTGGACCCTGACAGATGTCAACATGTAGTTTTTAAAAATAAAATCTTTTGTCACAAATGTTCCATCGTCATGCAGGTCGTGACGTGGCGGCACTCTGCCCGGGAAACAAAGCCTGCGTGGGGGGCACCAAGCAGGTTCACTTCCTGAAAACCAGCTGCCAGGACTTCCTGAACTCAGGCCTCAAGTATCAACACCTCAGTCCGCCATCTCCTGACATTGATTACATCGCCATCAGCGTGGAGCTGAGAGAGCAGGCTACCAGGGCACTGCTGGAGGTACACGTCATGTGGCCATCTGGACCACGTTTGTTGTGTTCAAAATTGCCTTCCTTGAAGTCCTCCTGAAACACATCACAACACACTAACATGCTAGCTAACCTCTGCAAATGCTACCATGGTAGCAGTGTAGCAGCAAAGATGGTTCACGCTAGTCCACATCTGCATCAACTCAAAGAGTTGTAGGAATGTGATAAGTTCTGATGTTTGTTGGCAGGCAAGCGGTGTCCCAACACTTTTCTCGCTGAACGTCTGAAGAGATTTGGCATCTATAAATATTCTTCACCGCGTCTTCACGACGTGTTGCGTGATCGTCACTTACAGCCCGGCTTGCACGTGACCACTTTGTTTTGTTTCCCCATCAAGATGGAGACGCTGTGGTTACCGGTTCTGATACGTGGAGCCATGCCCAACCAGCCGCCTCAGGCTGCCTTCATGGCCTCCTTCATCCTGGAAGTGGACCAGTTCATCCTCACCCCGTTCACCACTGCCGCCCTGGATGCCGAAGACCACGAGACGCCCAAAGAACACCTAGTGTTCAATGTGACCATCCCGCCCCCTGAAGGCTATATCGCCCACTTGGACGACCACACCAAGCCCATCGGGTCCTTCACATGGTTGGACCTCCACAATCTGAAGGTGGCCTACCAACCGCCCAACAGCAGTCGAGTGCAACGCAACAACATGGAGGTATGACGTTGCCACTCATCAAAACATCTCCAAAAGATTACTTTTGCTTGGACTGAATAAAAACATGCTAATGCTAGTAACCTGAGACAAACTGTTAGCAGGTAAATCCAAAACAAAACACCATTCAAGACGTCAAAATCTACACATTATTGCCGCCGAAATTTGTTTGTTAAGGTGACCAAGCGTACTGTTTTACCATGACAGGTCCGGTTTTCACATCCTGTCCTGGGTTTTTAGAAAGTGATGAACATGTTCTGGTTTTCATTGGTTTTCTTTGGGCCATTAGATTAACCGGCATTCGGGCACTCTGCTGCATCTGACATAATCCTGAGAGGCTGCAGTGTCAGTGTCTTTTTGAATTAGTGTTGCCAAAAAGCCCATAAAAAAAGCAAAACATGGATGGAGTAAACCCTCTGACGCTTGTCAAGTTAAAGTCTCGTAAAATTGAACATGCAAAGCGCAATGATGGTTCAAACTCCCAAGTTCTTGCGACTTTAGAGGGCACATTTTTCCTGAAAATATTTGTTACATTCCAAAACTTAAAAAGCATTTGACCTCAGGTTCCTGTGTCATTCTGTTTCTGGAATTATATTTGTGCTGGTTTTGGAACGTTATTCCTTTGAAATTTGTGTCTTTGGTTATCGATAGTATTTTTGTAATTAACAATTTTCTATCCATACAGAAGAGGCATACGTTAAATGTATTGAAATTATTAGGCATTTTTTAGTAAACTTGCAGTATCATTTGAGTATCTCATTGCCAGGCTGAGTGTCCTGGTTTTCGGTAATCAAAATATAGTCTCCATAAGTTAGGTGATTTATAATGAGCCAAATTTGTTAGATTTAGCTGAGCAAAGGAAAAAAGTTGAGCTAAAAGCTTTAAACAGGTCTAAATTTGCTTCATTAGCTACTACGCTAGCTTATAGGAATATCAGGAAGCTAGTGTGCTAGCCTGTTACCAAGCTAAACAACAAGACACACAGAGAAAATCATTATGTATACTTAGTGGAGATGAGAAAGGTGTCTCAGTTGTGTGATGTGGTCCTGTCTCAGGTGGTGTTCCAGGCCTTAGATGGTTCCTTTGCATCCAGCCCACCCATCCTGGTCCACGTGTCTATCAGAGTGGCAGAGACAAACGCACCCAGAGTGTCATGGAACACGGGTACTGTATGCAAATATCAACACAGTACACAATCACTAGAATTTCTTATGATGACGGTACCTGTGGCCACTCAGGTCTGGACCTGCTGGAGGGTCAGGCCCGACCAATCACATGGGAGCAGCTGCAAATTGTGGACAATGACAACATTGACGCCGTCTTCCTGGTGGCCGTGGACGGCCCTCTTCACGGACGGCTCAGCGTGAGAGGTGAGGATCAGAGGTCAGATTTTTTTATTCAGATGAGCGGACCTAGTGAGTCGGGGTAGCGGGCTTGTTTCTGTACTCGTGTCGTTGTTTATGCCTGAGCAGATTGGAGGCCGCAAGTCACTTCAGCGAGCTGTTAGGAGGCAGGGACCTTTGATCTTTCACAAAGGGAGGGTCTTGAAGTGAAATGATTTTATTGGACGCTACATGATTCCATGTTGACGTGTTATTTTTCTGAAAGGTCAACAAAAACTTTTAATCCAAGTTTTGTCATCCTCTTCATCACGCCTGTGAGGAACGCCACGTCCCTGAGGGATTGGCGGCTCGGCTGACCCCTGTGCAGCGACTGTGGGGGCGAGGACGGTACAGCATGGGGACTCGTCCAACGCCTTCAGCCAAATGGACGCGTGCCTGTCCCACCGCACACACGCCCCTCCCATCCCCGGCGGTCCTTGATGGGCCGGGTGCCCAACGCCACCTTTGGGCCCAATTACCAACGTCTCTCCATCACTTGGACCGTCGCTAGCGTCGCTAATGAGTTTTGGGCTTGCGACCGCTCGTCTCTCAAGCTGTCATGTGACCTTGGCCTTATGTCTCCCTGGCATGCGCACGCACACAGGAAGCCCTCCCCCCCATCCCCATCCTGGCACGCGGGCAGCCACCGGGACGGACGCCATGTTTTGGTGTTGACAGCAGCGCGGGCCTTCGGGCGCCAAGACAAACGTGTTACTTCCAGGCGGCGATGGCGCACGTGTCGCAGTCGGTAATTGAATCAAAGTGCGAAACGCAGACGCCACAACAACACATGGTCATGTGACACCGCGCTGTTAGCGTTAGCATGTTGCGAGAAAGGCCAGCCAGCAGATGAGCGCCAACAGATGACGCGACCTACTTTTTATTCCTACAGCATCAAAACACGACAAAGGAAGGATTCATCTTGTAACGTAAACGTTATAAACTCTTTAAAAACAGTACAATTATATTTGCTTTTAAGTGTCTCATGATGATGACCTCATAACGGTGAACAACAAAAAGCTTTAAGGAGGTTTTTGGGAAATGGAGTTTTCAGCTTGATCGTTTTTTTGATTCTTTGTCTCCAGGCAGGAAGGCCTTCATGTTCCGAGTGCGGGACCTGAGGGAGGGCGTGGTGGTCTACCATCACTCGGACAGCGACACGACCAGTGACCACATCGTGTTTCGCATCAGCGACGGCCGCCATAGCATCCGCCACAAGTTCCCCATCAACATTTTGCCCAAAGATGACTCGCCACCCTTCCTGGTCAATAACGTGGCCCTGGAGGTTCAGGAAGGCGGCGCTGTGCGGCTGCAGGAATCCACACTTTTGGCCTCTGACCTGGACTCCAGCGATGATTACATCCTCTATGAGATAACCACCTTCCCTCAGGCTGGGCAGCTGATCAGGAAGACCTCCCCCCAGGAGCCAGGTGAGGGGGCACTGGCTGTTGGAGGCACAGTGGAAGAAAACATGCTAATGATGATTCATCCTTACAGGACTTCCTGTGGACCGATTCCTCCAACGGGATGTGCTCCTGGGTCAGATCTACTACCAGCACTCAGGGGAGGAAAACTTTGAAGATTCATTTGACTTCACACTGTCGGACAGCCAGCAGCCACCAAACCTCTCACACGCCTACGTGAGTCACCACCGCCAGTGGACCAACCCGTTTCCCGCCCCCCAGCAATGCTTTCCTCATCGCTCTGCTCGTTCCCAGACGGTGGTAGTGAGCATTTTCCCAGTGGAGGACCAGCTGCCTGTGGAAGTTTTGGGAAGCAGCCGCCGACTGACGGTGAAGGAGACGCAGGTGGTTTACATCACGCGGGCCCACCTGCACTTCAGCCACACAGAACACCCGGACACGGACCTAACATACGTCATCACTCGGCCCTGCTTCAGCCCACTACATCCTGGGTAACGCCTGCTGTTGTGGCTAATGATCTTGCTAACTTTACCAACATAGCGCTAACCTCCTTTGCATTTCCAGTTTGATGGACGCCGGGCGTCTTTTCTACACAGACAGTGGCACCCCAATGAGGCGGGACCCGATGGCGCCAGTGCTAATGTCTTTCACACAGGTTGATCACAACACATTCAATGCTTGATTCTCTGAGGTTGCACGTAGACATCACCTGTCTGCTTTGCCGTCCCAGCATGCAGTGGACCACATGAAGGTGGCGTTCATGCCGCCAGTGGAGGACATTGGTCCACACCCTCTCTTCGTCCAGTTCATCTTCTCTGTCAGCGACCATCACGGCGGCACAGTCTCCGGCCTGCACTTCAACATCACCATCACCCCCGTAGACGACCAGGCACCAGAGGTGAGAGGTCGTCAGGTACTTCTTCCCGTTAGAGTTGAACTGCTAACCCTCCCTGCCTTCAGGCCTTCACCAACTTACTGAGGGTGGAGGAAGGGGGCGGCGCCTTCGTGACAGAGGAGCACCTCCTCATCCGCGACCGTGACAGCATGGAGGAAGCGCTGAGGGTGGAGCTTCAGCGGGAAGCACGCAGAGGTCGACTGGAGCTGCGAGGGCGGACACTACGTCAGGGAGAGTGGTTCACGCTGAGCGACCTGCGACAGCTCTCTGTCAGGTCGGCGTCCTGCGTGAGGAAGATGTCTTGTTTGGTTCTGATGAATTTTGCTTTGATGCAGGTATATACACGATGACTCAGAGACCGACGAGGATGACGTGGCTCTTCGGGTGACAGATGGCGTCAACTCGGCCGAAGTCATACTGCTGATCCAGGTGAGTCCTATTCAGCCAGACTGGGAATGTTCTCAAGCATTCCAGAAAAGCTGGAAAGACGGCAGAAGAAGAAAAGTTTTCATGCTAGCCATGGTGCATCCTGTTCACTCATCAACACGTCTCTGTTTCTTCAGGTGCTGCCCATGAACGATGAGCCCCCTCAGCTGGGTGGGGGTCTACGAGGCCAGCTGAGCTGCCAGGAGGGGGGGCGGGTTCAAGTGACAGCGGATTACCTGTCGGCTACGGACCAGGACAGCGAGGACGCCCAGCTGACCTACATGCTGGCGCGGCGTCCTGGCCGAGGGGAGTTGCAGCGAGCGGGGCTACCTGCAGACAAGTTCTCCCAGCAGGACCTGCTGCAGGGTCACGTGTACTATGTGCACACAGGTGATGCATCAAGGGAGGCACCCTGAGGAGACGTGGGTGGGGGTTGGCAGTTATCTTTAAAAAGTAGCTTTCTCTCTTCATGTGCAGGAGGAGAGATTGGACCACAGCCCGTACATGACACAGTCACCCTCATCATCTCTGACGTTGATGCTGGCGGAAGGGACGGCTGTTGCCATGGAGACGCCCCGCCTGTCCCGCTCCATGGTTCACTTCCTGTGTACGACCTCAACATCACTCTACTTCCTGTCAACAACAAAGTCCCTACCGTCATTCTGGGTGAGTTTGTTGCCACCTTAGGTCAAGATGGTGCTACTAACCAGGACAGGAAGTTTGCATTTTACTATTTTTTCATTTTACAGTTTACAATACATTACTACAGTGCGGGGCGTCATTGGGTGTAAATTGTAACAAAAGAGACAAATTATTATTCTGTCTTCACACACACACGCAACTCAGTATTGTGTGTGTGTGTGTGCGCATGGGTGTTGGGAAGCCTTCCCAGAGAGCACGGTGTGTTTGGCACTGATAGGTGTCAGCGTGTCGAAAGCGTTGCTGCCTTAAGTTGATTGTCAACACTGACGACCAGGTTGTGTTGGCACCAACCAACATGCACACACACCCGCACGCACACGCACTTGCACACACTCCTGGGGAGGATGATGGTTCTCGCTGGTGTCCAAGCCAAGAAAAGGGATTGTAGGAGGTCTTTGTTTATCAATGTACACCATGTGTGCGTGTGGAAGCATGTGCGTGTGTGTGTCAAACAACACGCATCCCTTTAGCCATTTTTGTGTATCATTTCTTTGGAATCAGTCAACATACACTGGACCCTCTGAGGTGAAAGATTATACGTTCAGATTTAGAAGCAGTGTTTCCCATAGGAAATAAAGTGAATACAAATAATCTGATCCTGTGTCAAACTGTGGCCACCATAAAACCTATGGAAGCTCCATACATGATAAATGTTTTAAGACTCATTTTAACATAACTCACTGTCATACAATAAAAAACAAGCGAGACAGTATTTCATTGTAGCCTTAACATGTATAATAACGCTGTTGTAAATGTGACGTCTCTGTGTGTGTGTCTGTTGAACACTTGCATGGCTGCTGGGCTGATGACATCACTCCTTGTTGACAGCCAATTACAAGCTAGGAAGTTTTCATGAGAATGATTGAAGTGTTTCATCAATGTCACACACGTACAACATGACCCACATGTGGAATCACAGGAAGTTCCAGAAAACTCCTGGAACATTTGTGTGCGTGTGTTAACAAAACAAAAGTCTATTATACGCAACAGTCTCTGAATGCTCATTGGGTTTGGGCAGCACGTCCAGCAGGCGAATTGCGACTAATCCCGCCAGCGTGCCAGCATGCATTCATGCAGCACAACAACATGCACGTCACATGCCAGTCGACGTTTGCTGGTCAAATTAATTAACAGAGAATAAAGATGCACCGCATTAAGAGCATTAGCAGCCAAAACAAGAGAAATCCAGCTTACCTTGTCCTTTATTTTGAAGGGACACTGGTTTATCAGTCACATCCAGGACACACACACAGAGACTAATTAGCAAGAGGGTGAAGAGACTGACAACTGAAACAGACATGTCAAATAAAATGACAAATTATATTCATACATCACATTTACATACATTGTTTGTTGTTTGTCACCATCAATGACTGGCATCCCTCATTAGCAACCCAAATGTACATACAGTAAGTACATTATTTACAGTGGTGTGAAAAAGTTTGCCCCCTTCCTGATGTCTTATTTTTGTGCATATTTGTCACACTTAAATGTTTCAGATCCTCAAACTAATTTAAATATTAGTCAATGACAACACAACTGAACACAAATGCAGTTTTTAAATGAAACTTTTTATTATTAAGGGAGAAAAAAAACCTACATGGTCCTGTGTGAAAAAACGATTGCCCTAAATAAAAAAATAAACAACCGCAATCAAGCGTTTGTGATAACTTGCAATGAGTCTCTTACAGCGCTGTGGAGGAATTTTGACCCACTCATCTTTGCAGAATTGTTGTAATTCAGCCACATTGGAGGGTTCTCCAGCATGAAGCGCCTTTTTAAGGTCATGCCACAGCATCTCAATAGGATTCAGGTCAGGACTTTGATTAGGCCATTCCAAAGTCTTCATTTTGTTTTCCTTTAGCCATCCAGAGGTGGACTTGTCAGTGTGTCTGCTGCAGAACCCAAGTTGGTTTCAGCTTGAGGTTCCGAACAGATGGCCGGACTTCCCCTTCAGGATTTTTTGGTAGACAGCAGAATTCATGGTTCCATTTATCACAGCAAGTCTTCCAGATCCTACTTTTATGGGACACTCACTTTCAAAAAGTTCAACTTTTGTCTCGTCACACCAGAGTATTTTCCCAAAGGTCTTGGGGATCATCAAAATGTTTTCTGGCAAAATTGAATTGAGACGAGCCTTAGTGTTCTTTTTGTTCAGCAGTGGTTTTGGTCTTGGAACTCTGCCATGCAGGCCATTTTTTTCCCAGTGTCTTTCTTATGGTGGCATCATGAACACTGACCTTTACTGAGGCAATTGAGGCCTGCGGTTCCTTGGATGTTGTTGTGGGGTTTTGTTTAGATCTCAATTAATCTCAGTTAAGTTATGTTTTAACAGGGGGGGCAATCACTTTTTCACACAGCACCATGTAGGTTTCGATTTTTTTTGTTCCTCAATAATAAAAAGTGACATTTAAAAACTGCATTTTGTGTTCAGTTGTGTTGTCATAGGCTAATATTTAAATTTAAAAAAAGGAATAATGAGGAACGCTACCAGGACCTCCAAAAAGTGTAGAAGTCTTGACTTCTACACTTTTTGCTAGGCTAAAAAAATGACTATGGCTACATGGCTAGGCTATATTCCAGTGAAAGTATAATATTTGGACTAATATTATTAACAAAATTGTAAAATTCTTGTAATGCTGTTTCTGACCCTGACCCCGTCCCCACCAAGTTATGTATTTAAGGAACTTATTCTTATCCTTATTGAAGATTAAGTCTTGTAGCCATTTACCCAGGTGGAGGCCTGCATATGATGGGCTACAGTATAACTAGCACCCGTAGCACATTCTTTCACTTGTCTAAATATTTCATCTTCAAAAACTAAATTATTATTCAAAGTCCATTCTATGAATTACATTAAAAACTCATTTGGTGGCAATTCAGTAGATAGGCGATTACCAAGAAAGTAGCTCAAAGCTGCCAAACCCTCTTTTTGTTCTATATTTGTGTATAACAATCCATATTCCACAATCCACAATAAACATCCATAGTGACTAAATAAGTCTCTTTACCTATGTTTTTAAATTGTTTTACCTTAGTGAGGACATCGGTGGTTTCCTGAATATATGCTAAGTACATTGTACACAGATAAGTACATTGATTATTTTGATTATTTTAATCATTTGGATTATTTTATCAAACCACACTTGCCCATACTTCCAGCATATATTCAGGATACCACTGAATACATTTCCAGAGGCTTCACTTGTTCATTTCAAAAGGTGTCCGACTTTGAAAGATAAACTGGTTCATAGCTATCAACCATCAGCTTCTAAACAGACATGGTTACGATCTAGACCGGTTGGTTCATATAAATGTAATAAGTGTAATCATTGCACAAATATATGGCCTACAAAGACTTTTGTTGGACAATGATTCACAAAAGGAACTTCAAATTAACCATTTTATCAATTGCACGACTACATTTGTTGTTTATAGACTGGAATGCCGTATTTGCAAAGTAATCTACATTGGAATGACAAAAAGACGACTACAAGATAGACTGGCGGAGCATAAATATGCTATTCACACGGGAAACACCAACTACCCTACGGTAGGACACTTCTTGGATTTCCATGATCGTAATCCAACCAGACCATAGACCGTTGAGGGTCTATGGGGTCTAAATAGACCATATACCGGACACAGTACGCAAAGGACACCGGATTAAAGATTTGAAACAAGGTGCGACTTTTTGGATTTATAAACTGCAAGCCACAACATACCCAGGACATTGATTTCACTGTGTTTTTGTAGACCTTTTGTTGTTGTTTTGTTTTGTGTGTGTTTGGGGTTAACACTGCTATCTGGTGGCCCACATAGGTGTGCTTTCCACTATGACACGCCCTCCTGTAGGTGGAGAAGTTCTATTGGTGGAACATCTGATTTAAATTCACATGGTGTATCTTGACATTTGTTTGTCCGCCTGATGAAGGCCGGATGGCTGAAACGGGTTGGGATTGATTGAGGTCCATTAAGACATGCCATTAAATAACAAAGGCATTTTAACAGTGGCTTGGATGTTTTGTAATTTTTGGTAACATTTAAATTTGTCTGATGATCTGAAACATGTAAGTGTGACAAACATGCAAAAAAAATAAGAAATCAGGAAGGGGGCAAACACTTTTTCACACCACTGTATACTGATCAAGTACATAGAATAAAAAATGATGAGGACAATTGACTAGTAAAGTGTGTGTGTGTGTGTGTTTTTTTTTACACAGCGGACTCCATGTTGGCGGTGGACGAGGGCTCCTTTGCTTGTCTGTGTGTGGGGATCCTGGGGGCCTCGGACCCAGACAGCACCCCCGAACAGCTGACCTTTCACCTCGACACAAAACCTCTTCACGGCTTCCTGGAGAACACGCTGCCAACTGCCGGCTCTGAGAAGAGCAATGCTGGGATCCCTGTGGGTGAGTATGTGTCTGCTAGTGGGGAAAGAGTGGGGACACAATGGGGACACAGTGGGGACATTTAGACCTGGTTCATGTGTAGTTAGGGGGTGACGCTTTACTTTGTAGGGTTCTTAGACCAGATCTTTTTTCTTCCCAGAATCCTTCAGCCTGGATCACCTGACCTCTGGCTTCATCAACTACGTCCAATCGGAGCACAAAGGGGTGGAGCCAACCATAGACCAGTTGCTCATCAGCGTGAGTGACGGCCTACATCACTCTGCCCCTGTCCCCTTGTACATCATCATCAATCCGATCAATGATGAGGCGCCTTTTCTGCAGCTCGCCAACTTCACCGTACGTATTCAAGAAGTCACATGGTTAAGCTATAACCATGGCAACGTAACCGCACACAACACACGTTACAGATAATCACAACAAAGCTAAAAAACTGTACGACTACTCATTCAGGTAAAGGAGGGGGGCATCAGGGAGCTGACCCCCTCCATCCTGAACGCCTTCGACCTTGATGCCCCCCCGAATGTCCTCACTTTCACCGTGGTGGGGCCACCGGCTCACGGCAGCCTGATGAATGGCATCCATGGCACCGACACAGGACGCTACAAAGACACGACCACTGCCCTAGTAGTCACCTCCTTCACACTGCGCGAACTCAGAGAGGGTGAGGGTGATTTGATGATTCATGCACTAAACAACTGTAACATCACTTGGGTCAAATGTAGTTGGTTACAACAAGGCCTCTTCACTGGACTACTAGTGACAATGCACTTAATTATATTAAATATTATTGTAGGAATAAAATAATAATTAAATGTTATTCACATACAATTGTTAAATTACATTGTGCTTAAGATTACCGACAGTAAAAATAGTGTATATATATAGAAATAATACCACAATAAATGTACAAAGGTAATGTTAAAGAACTACATCACTAAAAATGTACTCATAATGCATCTTGGCAGCATGTAAATATATGTAATGTTGTTGTCAAAATATGCTAATGTAGTGTTTATTTGCCATATTACTAATTATCCTTATGACAAAAGTAGTACGATAAAGTAAAGTAAGTATAGTAGTATGATTAAAATAAAAATATTTTTTTTATCTCAAAGAAAAATCTATACATTTCATGTTTTATATTATTTTATATGAATATATTGTAGGTAAACAAATATAATCATGATCATAAGATTGCTACAACAAAAAAATGTCATTAAAAAAAAGTCACATAAATTAAAAACTACTTGCTTATGTGACCACCCCCCCCTCCCCCATGCAGGCATGAAGTTGGTGTACATGCACGATGACACGGAAACCCTGAAGGACGTGCTGATGCTACGGCTGACAGATGGCGTCCACGCGGTCGAGGGGACGAGTTGGGTCACGGTGCTGCCGCTCAACGACCACAAACCTCTGCTGCTCAAGTACATATGCACGTCCGCACACACACACACACACACATGCACGCACGCACGCACGCACGCACACCCACACCCACACACACACACACACACACACACTCGCACACACACACAGCTGAGGGCTCAGTCAAATTGTTTAGAACATGTTTTTGGCTCAAAGTGGGACGTCGCTCTGCTCTGATGTACAAAGACAGTGTCAGCTGCGAGCTGGCCAAGTGGCCGTCGTGGGGCAGGCAGGGGGAGGGGTATCTGTGGTGGTTGTGGGGGAAGGGGGGCGGGTGGGGGGGGGGGGGGGGGTTGGGCTGAGAGGGAACATGTGGTGGGTCGCTTTGCTTGAGTGGGTGGCTACCCACACAATATTTTCATTTGAATGAGTGATTGGGAATTTGCACCCTTCACTGGCTTCCCCGTTTGTCCCAACATCCCCGCACCCCCTGCCCCCCTCCCCAGACCAGGGTGCTGGCACAGTCCGAGCTGGTACTGTCAGGCGCACGCAGGCGGAAGTAACGGCGAGACTTGGCAGATGCCTGCATCCTTGTTTGTGCCGTCCTGCAGGATGAACGTGGCAGCTCGTGTGTCCTGCGTGGATTTTACTTCCGATTGATGAAACAGACAGACGCTTTCTGATGTCCCCCCCCCCCCACCCCGAACACCGTCACCCGTACCACCATCCGCCATCCCGCAGGAGGAACCTGCTGTCACACAAACTTTACGCTTCCTCATTTAGTCCAGTCGGTTGCATGCATTTTCCTCCTGGCTGCTTTCACACAACAGGAAGTGATGCCATCATCCATGTTTACTTTTCCACTTTTAAACTTCTCAGCACACATCTTGGGACTTTTTCCTCGTCAGAGAGTATTCCACCTGTGGCCACTAGGATGACGGAATGACATCTATCAACCTCTGTGGGGTCTTTTAGGAATGCCGGTCTGGAGGTGGAGTCTGGCGGCCACAGAGTGATCTCCAGTGTGGTTCTGGAGGCCCAGGATGCGGACACACCGTCTGGCGGCGTGTTCTATTTCCTCAATGCTGCCACCCGCTTTGGAAAACTGCAGCTGAAGGTTAGGACAGGCACAGAGAATGTTGTTTTTCAGAGCCCACATTTGCTAGCGTGATTTGTTTCCAGACCGAATTGGGTTGGAAAGAGCTGGTTGCCGGTCAGAACTTCACTCAGGACGATGTGGACATGAATCGCCTGTGGTACACTCACGCCCCCACCAATGCCTCCGGGTTCAAAGGTCACGACAGCTTCCGTTTCAGCCTGAGCGACCTGGACAACGACACTCCACCGCAGAGCTTCTTCATTGCCGTGCAAACCGTGCACAAAGGTGACAACCGAGTAAGAACCCCGTCAGGGTGGGCCGATTAAGCTGCGGTCTTTAGGTGACAGGAAGAAAATTCTGTGTGTGCACGACAGCCAAACACTGCATACGCTTGCAAAATTGCGTCCGTGGTGCAGTCGCACATTTGGACCCAAGCGGAACCGAACGCACCCGGTACCTTTGCGCACCTTAGTGTGCTCATGCAATATTGACGTGCCGCTCGCAGTGCCAGCATTGCCAGTTGGGTGAACACGCCACCACGAGACCTCACCCTTGTGGCACCAGGCCCCATCCACCCAAGAGGGGCTGAGGTGAGAAAGGAGCGACCTCCTCAGCCACTGAATTATTAACAGCGGAATGCAGCAGCTGCGCACACTGCACCTCATGGTGCACATGCACGCCCTTCCCCATGGCGGTGTTCTTTTTAGCAAATCATTGTGATAAACAAGGATGACGTTGTTAACCGTCTGACCTCTGACCCACACAGGAGACATCTCGCTGATGAGCAGGGTGGTGCCGCTGGTGGAGGGGCAGCGCGTGGTCCTCAATACTGACTTCCTGGTGGCGTCAGACGGTGCCGGGCGTCCGGACGAGCTGGTCTACACGGTAACAGTGCCGCCGCGTCACGGCCTCGTGCACAGCGTGCGGCAGACAGGCGTACCGCTGCACACATTCACGCAACTGGACCTAGCGGCTCACAGAGTGTGTTACACCCACGACAATGACCACACCCACCACAGCGACACCTTCAGGTCAGTCTGTGCCCTAGGTTAAAAGGTCAAACAAAACATACTGGTTGTTTCTTTCAGTGAGCCAGAATTACTTTTAAATAAATACAATAAATGAACAACAAACAAACAAACAAACAATAATAATAATTCTAATAACATTAATCATGATCATCATCATAATTATAATAACCCCAAAGACATGGCGCTAAATAATAAGTGATAAAAGGCAGAAAGATGTTGAAGTGCGTCGGCTGCCAGTTTGGCAGGTGGCGATGTTGGGGGAGTTGTGTTGACTCGCCAGGTTTGTCACCCAAGCCGCCGCCGCAGTCGCCCAAACCGGCTGGCGATCTGGCGGCCAAACAGCAAGCACGTCGTGGCCAAGAAGCGCATGCACGTGTCCAAGTGACACGTTACACGCAGCACTTTTAAAACAAAAATGAAATATATTAATTGCAAATCTTGAAATACAGACCTAAAAGAGATACTTGATTTACTTCATTTGTAAAAGATGTTTGTTAAAAACGTAATACTGTATTCCATGAAATGACATAGGAACATTAACCGTTATTTCATCTATATTGCGGTACACTTTCAAAGTCACGAGTCATTTGAGGGGGCGTTACCGTGACTCAGGTGTCACCTCGTGAACACACACCTGGGTGTGCGTGTGTGTGTCAAAAGGTGACATGTGGCCTGGTGACAGCAGATGATGAATGGCCATGATTACGAGAGCAACAACAACGTTGGCACGGCGGCAAACATGGCGTTGGCCACAGACATGTCCCTGAGCAAACATGGCCGACACCAGAGCCAGATGTTGCACCAGGACGCGTGTGCGTGTGTGTGTGTTTGTGGTGGCTCAGGATGGTGAGGCCCGCGGCACTTTGTCAGCTGACTGGCTGCAGGGCGAAGACACAGATTGTGTTGGCAACATCCCCAACACAAGTGCTACTCGCTACTCTGTGTGTGTGTGTGTGTGTGTGTGTATGCGTGTACTAAAATGCAACTTCAATTTTTTTGAAAATATATAATTTTTATTTATAGAAAGCTTTTTTCTTTGTAATCCAGCATCAAGGCTAATGAGGAAAAGGGAGTTGTGGAGCACCACTTAAACATTAAAGATGCTAAAACCAATCCAGTGTAGCTATTATATGCTAAACTATACAAACAAAACAGACACATCTTTCTGCTTTGCGCTAAAGGTGACAAAGCAACTTAGTGTAATATCTAATACTATATCTCATTGCTTGTTTTTTTTTTTATAAGGGTCAATAACAAATGAGCTGTGGGCCAAAAATGGCCCCTGGGCCACACTTTGGACACCCCTGATTTAAGGTTTAAAGTTTAAAGCATGTTCACAAAGAACAACAACAGCAATTTTACCTTACTTTGTTTATTAGCATCTAGCATAGCTATTATTACGCCTATTAGTATGCTGACTAGCATGACTAACGTTACACTGATGAGCACAAACATAAACCAAAGATCTCGGTAGGTTCTAACTATAAAGATGATGTTTGTCACGACAGTTTCGTCATCACCAACGGCCACTCGTCACGCGCTGGAAGTCTGCAGTTCCACATTGAGCTCGGCGATCGCATCCCGCCCACGCTGGAACGAAATACGGGTCTGGGCCTGCAGGACGGCGCCACAGAGACCATCACGGCTGACCAGCTCCAGGTCAGCGACCCCGACACGGCCGCTGCCAACCTGAGCTTCTTGGTCACTCAGCCGCCACGCTATGGCCGCCTCCTGCTCAAGGGGGTTCCGCTGACCCCCCCACTGACGTTCACCCAGAAGGACGTGGACCAGCGCCACCTGGCTTACCGGCACAGCCTGGGCAGCCCGGCAGAGATGGACAGGTTCTACTTCCTGCCCTCTGACGGAAACAACCGAGGTTTCCTGGAGTTTGGACAGCTGAGGGAGGAGCCTGTTGCCTTCGTCATACAGGTGAGCATTGAGCTCTACTACTGGCTGCTGTGACGTTGCTTGAGCTAAAAAAACTTAAAAATACATTTGTCATCAGTCATATAGTCTTTAAAAATACAATACTGTTAAAAAAAAACATTGAACAAACTTGATTGCAAACAGGAGTGAGCAGCGACATCCAGTGGCAGCAGTGCAGAACCGCAAGAGGACCTACACCATCGCCCTCATTTTTCATGAGAGCTGAGGAGCATTTTTACTTGAATAAACATTGTCGGGGTGTGGAGTTTGCATGTTCTCCCCGTGTGCGCGTGGGTTTTCTCCGGGTACTCCGGCTTTCTCCCACATTCCAAAAACATGCATGTTAGGTTAATTGGAGACTCTAAATTGTCCATAGGTATGAATGTGAGTGTGAATGGTTGTTTGTCTATATGTGCCCTGCGATTGGCTGGCGACCAGTCCAGGGTGTACCCCGCCTGTCGCCCGAAGTCAGCTGGGATAGGCTCCAGCAAGCCCCCGTGACCCTAATGAGGAGAAGCGGTATAGAAAATGGATGGAAATATTGTCGGGTAAATTAATGATCACATCCATAAAGTGAGTCCAATATTACATACACACAACACAGTACTGCATACACACTAAACAGAACAAGGTACACAGCAAGAGTCTTACCCCAAGGTGCAAGGGGGAGGAGTGCTCGTCTTCAGGCCTGTGGTGTGAGAGAAAGAAAAGTTACAACATACAGTATATGTACTTCTAAAATGGTCCCAAAGGTAAGGAAATACATGAAACTGCACCTCTGATATAAGGTCTCGGTGACCTGTGTCCTCTCAGGTGGAGCAGGTGGACAGGTTGCCCCCAACTCTGACCATCAAGGGAACCCCCAGCGAGGTGGTGGAGCTGAGCGACGGGCGTCTGGTCATCTTCATCACCTCCAGACATTTGCAAGCGGCCGACGCCGACAGTCCGGTGGATGAGCTGCAGTTTTCTGTCATCAGACCGCCACACTTTGGCTACCTGGAAAACATGCTCACAGGTAAGATGGTCGCCTGCCTTCCTGTCATGTGTCACTTAAAATGCTCTCTTCAAGCTCTTGCGGTTTCCTTGCTCATGGACCTGTTCCCGTCATGTCTGCTTTCAGTCGGTGTGAAAAACTGGGATTCATGTCTCATAGTTCTGTGGTTAATCTTGCAGGAGCTTACATCAAAGGTCGCTTCACGCAGCGAGACGTGGAGCGCCGCTCGGTGGTCTTTGTCCTTCCCGCCGACATGGAGGTGACGGCTGACAGCTTCCAGTTCCACCTCAGCGACCCAGCCGGCAACACGGCGCTGCCTGAAACGTTAGTTTGTCGCCAAATCTGGGAACTGAACAGCGGATGATTCAGAGAGACTGGTCATATGACTGAATGTCTTCTGCAGACTGGAGCTGTCCTGGTCCATAGTCCAGCTGTCGGCCACCTGCTACCGGACCTGCGAAACAGCGGGAATGCTTCAGGTCCAGATCCAGCGCAGCGGGAAGAGCAGTGAGCCAGCTTATGTGGCCATCCAGGTAAGGACAGGGTCAGGAAAGAAAGGTTCTGATGCTCACCATAGAAGTGACACTGCATTCTCGCAGGTGGAGGACGGGACCGCCAAACTTGGCCTGGATTTCACACACAGTACAGCCGGACTCATCCAGTTTGACCCAGGTTGGATTACTGCATGTTATAAGAATGATGTCACTGCTTGATTTCCAAAAGGCTTTTTAAAAAAAAATCTTTCCAAGAAAAAGTAACGCTCTGGAGGTAACAAGGTCAAAGAAGTCCTTTGGGAAGGAGCAACCAGCTCCTCGTAACCGTAGTAACCAGATGTGCTTCCTTCAAGGAGTCAACATGAAAACTTGGAACATTTACCTGAAAGACGACGGACTGGAGGAGAATCATGAGACTTTCACGGTCACTCTGAAGAATCCAAAGAATTCAGTCCTGGGACGGAGGACCTCAGCCAACGTGGAGATCATCGACCCGAGAGGAGGTGACACAACTCACAGCAGCCACACATCCGCCATCAGGTTTGGTCTGGATGGGTCCCCGCTCAAAGTGGTCCTGCTGTCCCATCAGGCAGATGCGACCCCCGCGACCTGAGCGTGGAAGAAGACACGCCCCCGCCCCCTTCTACCATCCCTGCTCCTCTCCCACCAGTGGAGGATGACCTTGTTACAGATATTGAGGCGGAGCTTCTTTGGGAGAACCAGCCTCATCCTCCTCGTGGAGATGTTCCGGACCGCAATCACTACCCGGAGGACCAGGCAGTCCCTGGCCATGCCCACTCTGGTGGTCAGCAGCAGAAAGTTGCTGGGAATTCTGGGAGTACTGGAATCAAGGTGAGCAATTATTTCAGCTCCTCTGAGGACGTCAGGACAAACATCTTCCCCATGTTGATGTTCAGGTGCGTCTGTCAGCAGGACCTAGGCCGGAGCAGAAAGTCTGGACAGTAAGATTAAAAAATAACAACCAGAATTAAATCCAGGCCTGTACTGACCCTCTTCCATCAGTTCCACAGTCTGACTCCTCTGTGGCTGGAGGAGGTGACACCAAGGGGCGCCATGCAGGGCAGCTCGCACAGCGCACACTTTCTGCAGGATCGGCGCCTCGGAAACACCCCTCAGCTGGATCATGCAGGAACCACACAGAAGGCAGAATTACGCCAGCACAAAGTACGTTCTGACATTGTGAGGATGTACATGTCACCTGTCTCTGAGGGTTTTTTTTTTTTTTTTGCATCTACAGAACGGGAGGTCTCTCAGCAGCTGGTGTGAAGACGGTTGGACTCACCACAAGGGGCGCTGTTACCTCGCCAGCTCCTCCATTAGCAGCTGGGCCAGCGCTGAGCGCACATGTTCCTTCCTGTATGCTTTTCCCCCACCAACTTGATAATCTAAGTGGTCAGTGTTCAAGTTAGCGTCACTAAAATCACCCATTTTACAGGTTTAACAGTAGCCTGGCTAGTGTTCGGTCCAGACGGGACCTTACATGGCTGTGGAAGTTTGGTGGGAGGAAGCCATTTTGGATCAGTGAGTAACAACATGACAACTTGATAAAAAGCCAAACCTGAAGCTGCATCTCTTTAGCCATGGCTTCGTCTTGCTGCTCCTCAGGCCAGCCTGGAGGTCTGAGTGTTGGAAAGCAGACGCCGCTAGTCAAGATGTCGGTGCCAGGACCCGATGAGCCTGACGCTGCCTCGGAGTGCGTGCTGGTCGAACAGGCCTCGCGTTGGACGTCGACAAACTGTAGCGCCGAAACTGAACACGCATTCATCTGCTCCTCGCCAGCAAGCACGCACTAAATATTGAGGTTTTCATATTGAATCATGCTGCTTTTTTCATAAACGATGTATGCTAAAAGACACCTGTACACTAGATACTAACAATACATTAAAGAACTGTTTCATCATCACAAAGTTTCAGTTTCCTCACCTAATCAACTACAAATCCTGCAAATTCTCAATTCTGCAAAGCTTCTAAGTGGGATAAGTTAGTCAAAGCTGTCAGTTTATTGAGTAAAAAATAGTGTGAGACACCTCCATGAAAACAATGTCACATTTATTTGTTCAGGATGTTTTTTCCCTGAGGATGACCTCTTACAATAAGTGAATATTTACATACAGACACTAATTTTCATACTGAATATCGTACGCCAGCGGCCCATTGACAGCAAATCCCAGATAAAAGGATATCTTCTCTGTGCTGCATCCGCTTCTAATTCCGCTCCTGCGCGCTGGGTGCACAGGAATTTTCAGTCTACCGTAGTTGGCGAAGACTTCTCCCTGCTCGATGGTTCCGCTGACTCGGAGCAGGCGGCTGCTGATGTCTTTCTCCTTAAAGATGTCTCCATTCCACCAAAGTTGTGCCAGTGTGTCACGTGGCATTTTGGGAAGAAAATTCTTATCCAGACTGGGTTTTGACACAAGTCTCTTGAGTCCATCCTCTCTTCCCAAGTACAGGTGTGCAATAGTGCTCCTCTTGTAGAACAACTTGGACAGGTGCTTGCGGGACGAATAGCGGATGGCATTGAGGTATGTTCGAATTTCTGAGTTTTCCTCAGACAGTGTGGGCCAGAAGAAGAGGAGAGCCAGGTAGTACGGGTCTGGGAAGGTGTAATGGTGTCCAACAGCCTGTAGAGCTTCCAGAAGCAAATCACACAGCTGCTTGTAGCTCTTCACCAGCTTGGACTTTGGATTGAGAATGTAAAGAACTACATTAGCCAAAATGTAATTGATTTTCACTTGAATGTTGTGTTTTTGTTTGACTGTCTGTTGCAAAAAAGCGAAACATTGCACAATTTTCTCCATCTCTTCGGCAGGCCTGTCCAAGTGTTGAAGAATTCCAGAGAAGGTGTCCGCTTGGTTCTTTTCCAAATACATCCTGTGTTCTTCAATGATCAAGTTAAGTTTCAGCTTGGGATTGTCCTCTTTCACTTTTCTCAGCTCCTCTGGCGCCGTGCAGAAGAGATCCACGTACTTTTTAAAGTGGTCACATACTGTTCTGTGGTTGACGGTGTCAAACTCAAAGTTGCCTTTGGTGTAGGTGAAGTAACAGTTGAGGAAGTCAAACTTCTTTTTGACTTCAGGCTTCAGATGGACCAGGAAGAGCTCGTGGTCCTTGATGATCTCTGCATATCTGTCGTTTACGTGGCTACTGTCTTTGTGAACGCTACCGATTGGAATGGAGCCGTTCAGAAAACTCTGCAAGTACTTCTTCTTCATGGGGTCACGTTCCTCGAAGAAAGGTAGCTTAGCCAGGATCTCAAAGACAAGGAAAGACATTTCTAGTACTCCCACATGACCAAAAATATTGTATGATTTTCGGGGGAAGTTGCCTGACTCATCATCGGGCTTGTCCACTTGCAAATTGTCCTCTCTGTCCGAGTGCTCTTGGGCTCGTTGGAAAGCTCTGATCCCATTGATGGCTAAGTGAATGTTGGTATCCAAGTCCTGCGGATTGTGAGACATCTCTTGTTTTTCTTTGTCCATATTTGATCTCAGGTTACTTTTGTAAACTTGTCCAATCGTGTCTATTGTGTATGGGTTTTCTGCGATGTTCCTGGCCTTCTCGGCCCACTTCAGCGCCTCAGGAAAGTCTCGCTCGTTGATGTACAGATACCGCGCCAGGGCCTGAGGGATAGATGCCCTCTGACTAAACCTGGAGGACGCTTTCACAAAGATGTCCTGCACAGTTTGTCCCCCCTGCTGTTGGTGGATTTTGTCTATGAGGGGAGAGAACGGCTCCCTTTCATCGCCATCCTTCTTGCGTTGTCTTCTAATCAACATGCGTTCAATGGAGAGCATCAGTCTGTCTTTGACCACGCCTTCCCTGAAGAACAGATCGTAGTGAAGCATCTGCAAGGTGATGTCGCTGACCATCAGGAAGTAGCCCCGCTCCAACTGTTCCAAGCAGGCGTCCGCAATGGTATGATGGAGGATCCGAAGTCTTTTGTATCCTCCG
The DNA here is from genome assembly GCF_027744805.1 of Dunckerocampus dactyliophorus. NCBI lineage: Eukaryota > Metazoa > Chordata > Actinopteri > Syngnathiformes > Syngnathidae > Dunckerocampus > Dunckerocampus dactyliophorus. Next base: position 9,311,685 of record NC_072828.1, read on the forward strand.
CACTCTTCCACTCTGTCTACAATAAGGACGTTGGAGTAGACCTTCATCCTGTCCAACACGCAGTCCTCTGGGTGGCGCGTCATTTTCACCCTAAAAAAGTCTTCACAAAGCGACAGTGCAATTCCCGATTCCGAGACATAGGTGTTCAGCAAGGCCAGAAAGGCAAAGAGTTTGTCATCCTCAGTGTCAATGTCAAAGTTCTTCAGTGTATTGCGAGCCAAATCCTTGATGTACTTCTGATCAAAATTGCTCTTCATGATCATGAAGGTGTAAAAGTTTTCGGGCTTTTCATGTGTTTCCTGCAGTTCTTCCAGTTTCTTCTCGAACTCTCCCTGCTCGTGCCGTGACAGCGAAGCGGTGATGAACTGACACTGTGTAGAGTTGTGATGCTTGTACTGTTCTTTTGGGCTGTGCGAGCGAACACAGTTCAGGACAATGACTTTGCAGTTTGGTGTGTCGTCCACATTCAAGTTGGCCGAGTACTCCACCGCTTTGCGGATGCAGTTGACAAGGTCGGGAGTACTATCAGTCTCCTTTAGGTCGTCCACCAACAGCAAGACCGGAGACGGCATTCCACTTTCCAGCTTCATGAGATATATAATCTGATCGGCTACGTCCTCCTTAGGTAGCATGGTGTCTTTCAACACCGCACATCGAAAGTCGTTGCGAAGGTCCCACATGACGTGCATGGCTAAGGTGGTAGCGCCACAGCCTGGATGATGGAAGAAATTCAGCAGCACACAAGCATTTCTGCTGTCTCTCTGCTGAGAGCGAATCATTCCCATCACATTTTGGTACTTGTCTCTCTTGACAAATGTCTTCTTACTGTCCTTGTCACAGAAGTAAAAGTTCCACCATTTGACTTTGCCTCCTCGGTAGAATTCCTCCTCCTGTCGCATCCGAAAGTCTTGAAACTCAGGACCGCTTTCGTCTTCATAGACATTTTCACACTGATTCAGGCACAAAATGTCCAAAGCCGTCAATAAGTCTTCGTCCTTCTGTTTCAGCACCACGGCGCTGGAGTCTGACGACGGCAGCAGCTTTGCAGGCGACTGGCTGAACGGCGCCAGCGCCATCACGGTTCCATTGACCTGGCTGAGGGTCAGCTCGTAGACGGAGAGCGGGTCCATGTCAAAGTCAAACTTCTCAACAATGAGCTCCTTCCATTTGGCGTAGGCGCTCGCGGACTCACAAATAGTGATGATGCTTTGCTCCTCTGTGTGTTTCAAGAAAGACCTGTAGGTCTCAAAAAACGGGTCCTTGTCCGTGTCCACAGGCGACAGCAGGAGGAAAACGATGAGGCCTCTTCCATAACGAACAAAGTCACAGCTACAAATTAATGCAACCAACTGCTCAACATCTTTGCAAGATTTCTTCCACCACGTCTTGTAGTCCAGCTCCTTGTTGGCTTCGCTGTTTATGTCGTGTCTGCCATTGCAGAAGACCCAGCTGGTCTGATCGTAGAGGTTGTGGTTGGTCACCACAGAGTCCATTCGGCCCTGATACTGAGATGGGGAGTGCAGATTGGCCACCCGTGTCTCTTTGTAGGAGTGACACAATCCCTGAGGGCTGTTGGAGTTTGGGTCAAAGTCCAAGACGCAGAACAGTTGGAGTTTGGTCAGAAAGTGGAGGTGCTGGACTTGTTCTGGGCTGCTCTTGTTTACCACCACAACAAATCGATCATAGCTGTCCAGGGTGTTACCACCGCACGTCAGCAGATTTTTCAGTTTTTCTCCTTGGTTCGCTTCTCTCTTTAACGCCGCCTCTTCCGAGCAGGACATCAGCTGACCTGACTGAACTGAAGACGACAACACGAAAACGTGAAAAACATGAATAGGTTTTTCATTTACAGCAACTGTTTGACAGCTTACCCATGACATTTGTCAGTCTGCTAGCAAGATTGTGCTGATTGATTTGGACCAGAAGCTCTTGTGTCACTGTTAAGGCCTGGTCCCCGTGGTGGTCGCTCAGTAATTTGGCGGTGTCCACCCTGTCCTTGCCCTCCAATTTGCCCCAAGGAATTTGCACATTCTTCTCATTATTTTTGTCGCGTAAGAAGAACTGAAATTTTTTAAAGTCTTCTTTTCCAAGTTCCTCCAATATGTTCTGGAGCGTCAATCTCCTGCAGGCGTCTTTCTGGACTGCGTCCTGTTAAGACAAACAGCAACAGAGAGTGGTCAAGCGGAGAATTTCCATAGGTTTGCTTGCTTTTAATGCTTTTTTTTGTGATGTCACCTCAGGAAATACCAGCGATGTCAAAGAGAAGTGTGATGATAACCATAGAACAGAAAATACAACTTACTATAACATAGAAAACAGAGGAAAAATGTCTGTGTTGTGGTTGCTAGGTACAATATGGTTAAAGTGGCATCAATAGGATGTAGGTTTTATGATTGGCCACAGTAGGACCCTGGAACAAATTATTTCGAGTTCCTTATTTTCTTATGGGAAACAAATCAGTGGTTCATCAGTCCTTATTTCATAGAGAAGGTTACCTTGACTTGTTTCTTCTTGGACAGCACAACCTGCGGGTTCAGTCTGGGATCTGGAATGTTCTTTGTTGAAGGAGCCAGCTTTTGACTCACTTTTTTAGAGTCAGCTTTAGCTTGTGCCTGAGCAATGGCCACCTTCTGTTCGTCTGTGGTAATGCTGGGCTGCAGCGGCGGCTCCATTTGGTTTTTGAGTTCGGCAAGTTTTTTCAGAATGTGCACAGCTGGACCGGTTCTGATGCCGATGTCTTTGAAGTCCTTCTTCCCAAAGAAAAGCAGACAGTCTCCAGAGACGTCTTCCTGTAGGAGCTGTTCTGCATATTGCTTGTTGTTTTTCACATGAGGAAGCAACCACTGGTACACCTCTTCTTTGGTCCACTGCTCAACAAGGCAGGGAATTCGAGACTCCAACTCAGAACCTTTTTCTTCTTTCTTCAACTTTTCCAGGTACCTGGCGATTTTGACCGCAGGACCATGTTTTATACCCATGTCCAATATTTCTTTTTTCTCAAAGGTCAGTAGGAATTCTCCACACACATCTTCTTTTTCAAACTTCTCTGCAAAAGTCGGATGAACTTGGACCTCTGAGGTCAGCCAGCGAGCGACATCCTTTGTGGTCCACTTTGCTACCTGATCGGGTAGCTCACACTGGGACCCGCTCATTGTGGACCCACCTGGAAGCAAACCAAACATTTGGTTTAGGTGGCGTGAACTGCATTTTACTCTTGTATTGTAGACATGACAAAATGAAATACAACAGTACTGTGTTGGATGTGCGTGTACACACTGCGGTACAAAGTACGAAAGAAAACATAATTGTAAACATTGTAAAGCTCACTAATGACAGTTTTGGTGTCTTTTCTTGTTACAACTAGTGAACATACGAGATTCAAAAGCCACAAGCAACATTGTGAACATCATCAACTACTGTGACCTACTATGTATTCTCAAACAGGAAGTCCATGATTTTGTCTCAAATGTAGATAAATGTAAAAAAAATCTTTCTAATACAACATTTTAAACATAATCTTTAGTTTTTAGCTACAGGTTTGGAGTTGTTGTTTTTTTACCTCATATAGTCGTCGGGACTCTTCTTTCGGGACCACTTTCGTTTTCCCTCTGGTTCCTGGAGGTGAGGGGAAGGGAGGAAGGGGTGGTCTTGTGGAAGGGGGCGTGACTCTAAGAGCAGACAGTGATTGTGCTGACTCATGTTTGCTGTTCAGCACACATTGCAAGAAGCTTGCAAGAAGAAACTTGATACGAGGAATGTTTCACTTCCATGGTCCCAACAATAATAACATGACGCCAAAGGCACAGTGCACTGGTTTCCATCCCTAAAAGGGTCCTCTCAGGGCCAAATGTGTGCACATCCAAAAATGCCCTAAAGCAATGGTTCTCAACTATTATCTGTCATGCCTCCGCAGGGGGCAAATGTTGTCACGCCCACCCCATTTGAAATACTACTGAGAAACTGATATCTTAGAATTTCTTTATCTGTACTGAACAGAAACCAGGAAAATGCAAAAAAATGGAAAGCAGTGAAATTCAAGTCAGTAGTGAAACTGCATGTTGAGTACGACAAATTTGTACATGTTGGCAGGTCTGCACTAACACTGAAAGTACTGTCCTCATTGTTAAACTGTTGGATGTTAGGAATGATCAGAGAGAAGACCTTCACACTGTGAGACCCTTAATAAACAACATTTACTGTAATAAAATGACAAAAAAGTGAATTGAAAGGATTTGTTTAACTGCACCATCAAAGTTTGTGCTGACTTGATACTCTTAAACAGATTATGCTAGCTGTAGCTAGTGAGCTAATCATTACTATTAAAATAAAAAAAAAAAACCAATGGTTTTGCTAAGTTTGCTATCAAATATTTGAACATTTAAGGTGAAAATGTTGTGTCTGCATAGAAAAGAAAAGAAGAATGTTTTTAAAAGACTTTAATTAGCTGTGTGACACTTGAAAGAAAATAACAGTTAAAAATAATGCAGAGCGCTAACTGTTGCCATGGTTATTGTACGTGCTCCAACAAAAACATGAAGAGTGTGCGCCACCTAACAGAGGACTTTGTGGTACGGGTGCAGTGGGAGGGAGGAGGTGAAGGCCCGGATGTCACCAATCAGAGTGGCATCCTGGAGCGATGGCAAGGAGGCGGGCAGGAAGATCAGCTCGCTGACCTCACCGTAGGATGAGGAGGGGAGGCTGCCCGCAGTGCAGACAGTGTTCTGTTCTGGTGTGTCGCTCTCCTCCACGCCAAATCCCACCACCTGACCCCGATAGGAAATGAACACATGACAGTGTGGATGTTACTTTTAACTACTTCCTGCTGGCATCACAGCAAACAGGAAGTGGAAAGCAGCACCAGTGGAAACCTGAGCAGAATAAGGTGTAGGTGTTGTCTTACGTGCACACTGAGCTTCCTGCTGCTGCTGTTGCGATGCTCCAGGAACCAAGAGACCAGCTCCTCCTGTGTGAAACCTTTCAGGGCCTCGATCTGTAGTACACGCACCACAAGAACCACTAGAATGGTCACCAGTAACGCCATAGACAGACAGTCTTTAAACTTATTTCCAACATCTTGCTCCTTTAAGATTGCTCTCTTTTCTAGTGTTTATTGCTGTTATCCATTGTTCATCATTTGGTGATATACTGTTGGTATCTGTCAGCGTTTTTAATGTTTGCATTTCTAAAATGTTTAGTCTTATGTTGACAATAAAAGTGATAGTGACGGTGTTTGTGTTTTAAATGTTGGCGTCCCACCTCCTTGTTGAGCCGCGGAAAGACGTACTGCTGTGTGACCACCTCAAACCAGTTGCGGTCCACTTCCTCTCCGAGGTGCGTGTCCTCACACTCCTTCAGCTTGATGAGCGCTGTCACCTGGGTCCTGAAGACCTCCTCGCTCAGAGCTGACAGACGCTCTCCGAAAGCCACCAAGAACTCCTCGATCTTTGACTCAACAAACTCAGTGCTGCCAGAAGAAAATGGCTGACCTTTAACTTGTGTGCAACCTTTAACCTGCGAAAGGCATGCCTGAGGTGCTCACCTGAACTTGGTGGCCTGTGTTGCCACAGTGATGGAGAAACCCAGCACTCCCGAGGTGTTCCTGCAGGTGGGGTACACCTGGTACCTGGAGGTCAAAGCACATCATGTAAAAAGGAAGAAGACATATTCCAAAATGTGAAACAATAACTTCAAGATGTTTCTGACCCGAGTGTCTCTTTGGTTCTGAGGAAGTCAAAGCATGGCTCCTCCATGTGCATCTGCAAATGAAAAACATCAGTCGTGATATAAACACACGAGGCAATACAGCATCAGCACCATCGCAACACAGCGCCATACTTTTTTCATTTTCGAGTCAGTGTGATTAGCCATAATACAGAGCCTGGTCCTGGGAGTTTGGAGAAGGCGGCTACTTTAGTGTTACAATCTTGTCTTATGGCATATTTATGACATATTTGCACTGTATTGCATCTGGATACTTGTTAAATGTGTGCTGTGCATTTTAATTACTAAAAGAAGCAAACTCACCACCAGCAGCTCCATCAAGGCATGCTCACGCAGCTTCTTCAGTCCCGTCTGAAACACAGAGGACATGCCCATTTAGTTTGTCTAATGAATGCTTCAAGATTCAAGATTCAAGAGTTTTATTGTCATATGCATAGTAAAACGGACAGTTATACTAAGCAATGAAATTCTTATTCTGTTCATTATCCCAAGAAAGGAAAGACAAACACAGGGAAAAGAATAAGAACATAAGAAACATATTTACCAATAAATTAAGCAACAACAACAGAAGAGACATTAATACTGTTAAATAATACAAATAAATAAATCAATAAATAAAGTGCTATGAGTGTGTGCGTGTGTTGCGTGCGGCGTGTGTGAGTGCTTCGTTGAGAAGTCTGATGGCCTGTGGGTAAAAGCTGTTTGCCAGCCTTGTGGTACCAGGGAGATCGGACTTTAGCGTCTGGTAAACACAGAGGTGGCAACGTCTGTGTTTACGTAAACAAACGGTGGTGCACAGACGTACAGACAATGGAAAAGCAGCTCGCAGGACATTGAGCTGCTGATGGTGAAATACAGACCTTTTTATTTGCCTCGTGAGTTTAGCGCTGTGTTGCTGTTTACATTCCACCACGAGCTAACACCGCTAACACACTAGGCTTCCTGCATGACATCATTGATAAACATGAGACCAAACACCCAAACGCTGTATTCATTATATCTGGCGATTTCAACCACTGTAACCTCAGGACTGTCCTCCCCAAATATTACCAGCATGTGAGCTTTCCCACAAGGGAAAATAACATCCTGGACCAAGTCTACAGCAACATGAAAGGTGCTTTGAAGGCTATTCCAAGACCCCACTTCGGAAAGGCCAACCACATCTCCATATTCCTTTATCCAACATACAGACAACTTCTCAAACAAGCTCCCCCTGTAAGTACAGCAGTTAAAGTGTGGAATGAAGAAACTGATCAAGTACTTCAGGACTTCTTTGGCTGCACAAACTGGGATGTGTTTAAAACTGCAGCGGAGAGGGAAGATTGTACTGTTGATTTGGATGAATACGCATCTGCTGTTACTGGCTACATTAGCACATGCATAGAGACTGTTACCACCACCAAGTATTACAGAAAATACTCTAACCAAAAACAGTGGATGAACTGTGATGTAAGGGCTAAGCTACGTGCCTGTTCGACTGCATTTGTCATGGGCACCGCTGAGGACTACAAAAAGGCCAGATATGACCTGAGGAGGTCCATACGGGAGGCCAAAAGGCAGTACAGACAGAAGCTGGAGGGCTACTATTCCACCTCAGACCTTTGGCGCATGTGGGCGGGGCTCCAGCACATCACAGACTATCGACAGCGGAGTAGCGTAGCCACATCCAGCCAAACCACACTTCCAGACGAGCTGAGTTCTACGCCCGCTTTGACACCCAAACTCCTGATGAGCAGAGAGGATGGCTGGACTTTGGGAGCACACAGGACTCACCTCTCATGGTGACATCAGCTGATGTGCGCAGGGTTCTAAACAAAACAAACCCACGAAAAGCAGCAGGCCCAGACAACATCCCAGGACGTGCACTGCGGGTTTGCTCATCAGAGCTAGCTGATGTGCTTGCTGACATATTTAACCTGTCGCTTGCACAAGCATCTGTACCGACCTGCTTTAAGTCCACCACCATAGTGCCCGTACCCAAGAAGAGCAACGTGACCTGCTTAAATGACTATCGCCCTATAGCACTCACTCCTATTGTAATGAAGTGTTTTGAAAGTATAGTCATGACCCACATCAAAAATAGCATCCCGGCAACTGTGGACCCTCTACAGTTTGCATATCGCCAGAACCGGTCCAGGGATGATGCAGTCAACACTGCCATCCACACAGCCCTTTCTCACCTACAGGGCCAGGACACATACGTCAGAATGCTATTTATAGACTATAGCTCTGCTTTTAATACAGTCAGCCCCCACAAACTCACAAATAAGCTCCTCACACTTGGCCTGTCACCCTCCCTCTGTAACTGGGTGCTGAACTTTCTAACAGGCAGGCCCCAGTCAGTCAAGAGTCCACAATTGCACATCCAGCTCAAGAATTGTGAGCACTGGGACCCCACAGGGGTGTGTGCTGAGTCCGCTCCTCTACACGCTCTTCACCTACGATTGCGTGGCCTCCCAGAACAACACCAGCATCATTAAATTTGCGGATGACACTACAGTCATCGGACTGATCACTGGTGGGGTTGAAACATCATACAGAAGAGAGGTGGTGGACCTCATAGCTTGGTGTCGTGATAACAATCTCCTTCTCAATACAGATAAGACTAAAGAGATGATCATCGACCCAAGAACAAGGGAAAAGGAGCCGCATAAACCCCTGTTTATTGATGAGACTGAGGTGGAGAGGGTGAAAACCTTCAAGTTCCTTGGCACACACATCAGCGAGGACCTCACCTGGTCTCACAATACCCTACAAATTATGAAGAAGTCCCAAAGGAGACTGTACTTCCTGAGAAGACAGAGGAACCACAAGGCTGGCAAACAGCTTTTACCCACAGGCCATCAGGCTTCTCAACGAAGCACTCACACACGCCGCACGCAACACACGCACACACTCATAGCACTTTATTTATTTGTATTATTTATTTGTATTAATGTCTCTTCTGTTGTTGTTGCTTAATTTATTGGTTCATATGTTTCTTATGTTCTTATTCTTTCTTGTGTTTTTTTTCTTTTCTTGGGAGAATAAACAGAATAAGAATTTCATTGCATAGTATAACTGCCTGTTTTACTGTGCATATGACAATAAAACTCTTGAATCTTGAATCTTCAAACTCCTGTAGCGTTTGCCTGACGGTAGGAGTATGAATAATGAGTGTTCCCAGTGGACACACAACGAGCACAGTGCAAAAGGCCATCAAAACATGTGGGCCATTTAGTGATTTCGTGAAGATGCAAGTAAAATAATGCCCATAATTGTATAAAAAGGTATTTTGCCATTTCTGAAAGAATTAGGAAGTAGAGCACAAGTACTTTAAAGTAAAAATACACTCAGAACAGATGTCAGCTGTTATGTGGAGTGGGGTCATGACCTGGTAGTACACTGTGACCTCTGAGTTGGCGTCCCCCTTGTTGAGAGACTTGACCTTGCAGAGGTTATGTTTCCGAGGCAGCTCCACCACTTGGAACAAGACAGGGACCTCTGCTGGCAAAGGCTGGAACTGCAGCTTCCTGGAATGACGCAAAATGAGGGCTTAGAGTATCTCAAAAAAGGAAATACACCCCTCACACTTCGTGAAACATTTTATTAGAGGATATATTCTCATTGGTGGACCAGGTGGATGTTCAGATACACCCTGCTTACTTTTGCTTGAGGATGCCCCACAGGTGCTCTATTAGGTTCAGGTCAGTAAATGATGTACTTGGCCACTACATCATTTTCACCTTCAGCTTCTTCATCAAGGTGTTTGTCATCTTGGAGGTGAGTGTGTGGCCTCCTTATGTTCGAAAATTGCCATGCGGCCCAGTTTCCCAAGGGAGGGGATCATGTTCTGCTTCACAGTACACTTGCTGTAATTGATCTTTCCCTCAGTGAACCGCAGCTACCCAGTACTGACATATGCTAAAACCAATCCAATGTAGGTCAATATATGCTAAGCTATCAAAACATTCTCATCTTAGCTTTGTGTTATAGGTGACAACGCAAATTAGTGTAACATCTAATAATCAATCCATTCTTTTCTATACCGCTTATCCTCATTAGGGTTGTGGGGGTATGCTGGAGCCTAGACTTAGGGCGAGAGGCGGGGTAAACCCTGGATTGGTCGCGAGGGCACATACAGACAAACAATTATTCAAGCTCTAATTCATACCAATGGACAATTAAGAGTCACCGATTAACCTAACATGCATGTTTTTGGAATGTGGGACGAAACTGGAGTACCCAGAGAAAACCCACGCACGCACGGGGAGAACATGCAATCTCCACATAGAACCCATTCGACCATTCAAACCCAGGTCTTCCCGATCTCCTGACTGTGTGGGCAACATGCTAACCACTCTGCCACCGTGCATCATATCATATACTGTACACTAAGTCCCCTACTAACAAACATTCGACGTGCAAAACCTCGTAGATACGAACACAAGCCGACTGGTCTATTTTTTTCATGATTTTTTTCGAAAATTGCCATATTTTTGTCATTTAAATTTTTTCGAAATACAAAGGCGCTATTTTTGCATTCCGCCGCTACGAATGGTGGGTAGCAGCATCCCTCTCGCGCGATCTTTCTCAGTTCGTCTGCACTTGTCGCTGATAACATCTCGGAGCACGCCGTTTGTACCCCATTCGATACTTTACAGCAGGGGTGTCAACCTCGTGCCATGGAGGGCCGAGACACTGCAGGTTTTCTTTCCAGCCAGTCACTAGAGCAGGTGATTTTAATGATCAACACCTTCAATTTGAGGGAAGGAGCTCATCAATTAAATCACTTGCTGAAGAAACTGGTTGGAGAGAAAACCTGCAGCGTCAGGAACCAATTGTGTTTGTTAGTTGGGGACTTAGTGTATAATGATATATCTCAATAATTAGTTTTTGTTTACAACATGCCAAGGGCCAATAAAAAACAGACTCCAGGCAGGAGTTAGTTCCCCGGTTCCTACAGACATGATTAGACAATGGCTAACTAATCACTAACACTAAAAAGACAACTGTGCACTTACTCAGTGAAGTAGTGCAGGAATTCCTTGGACTCCTGTTGGAGCAAACATCAAATTAGTCCCAAGACGTCAAATTCTTTGTGATGGACAGTCTGCATGTCTGCAGGAAGAAGAAATCTCACCGAGCTGGTGAAGTTCCCCTGCACCAGCCCCTCAGTGTATAACTCTGCTGTCAGTCCAACAACGAAGGTCATGAGGTCATGGATGTTCAAGCCCTTCATGATGGCCTGGTACTTCTGAATAACAGACCAGCGACCGTGCTCCAGAATCAACAGACGGACATCCCTGCAGAAAGGAAGACAACATCCACAATGATCGCTAGACCTATTTAAAGCTAGTTAGCTTAGCTTTAGCCCATATGAAGAAGACATGAGGTGAGTTGATGAACACGATGTCCCCCTTGTGTAAGTGTTTTCCAAACATACGTACTTCCCCAGGCGCTCTGGCTTGATGAGGATGTTGAAGTATGTCTTCTTCATCTGCTCTGAAAACATAGCAAAAACGTCCGGCTCTGTGCTGAAGTCTGCCAGGTGATCCACGATCAGCTTCAGCAGCAGCTGGCGAGATGCAGGAAGGAAGTGGACTGGTGTCACAATCTGCTGGTGGCTGAGTCTAATATCAGTCAGGACTAGGGATGCTCCGTTCAGGGTTTTATGCTATCATTCAGGACTGAAATTGGCCAATACGATAGAGATGCATGAATTAATTAAACATTTTTCAATTTATTTATGATGAGTTCTATTGGCCAGGGGTGCCAACAATTCCAAGGTCTCCTGACTTCTAGGGGGCCCAAAAAATAGGTACTTACTAGGGATAAGCCAGATATTTGTTTTAAACGAGTATCAGTTACGGATAATGCATTTTTGGCGAGTACGAGCATGGAATGAGTACAGCTCATCATTATCCGTAATCGTGAAGAAGGAAGATCCTCAATGGGTAACTACTTATGTATTCACTTTTCATGCTCTGTGATTGGCCAGTCACACATAGCGACTGTCCCTCCCTAGACAGACTTGCTCCTGACAGAAAGAGGAGCCATGCCTTGTATTGTTACGTACGCATTTCTGTTTTTTCAGGTTTTCCTAAGCTCAGCTCGTATCAAAAGTTACTTGGTTAACTTGTGTTGTTACGTATGCGGTGCACTTGACAAGACAGGGCTGTAAACGGCTTGTGTCACGTCAGTTACTGCCAGTGTTTTTTTTGTTTTTTTTCTGTCTGCTTGCTTGCTTACTTGCATTCTGTCAGTTGGAAAACTTTGCTTGTAGTACGGAAGGCAGTGCTTTTGAGAAAACTACAGTGAACAAGGCTGACCGATTATTTCACTGTTTGCCATCACTGTATGTTCAAATGAATCAGCAACTTCACACAGATCATTAAAAAATAATTACATAATAAAGTTTTACAGATCACTTACATACATACACAGAACACTTGTAGCCGAATAATAAACAATACATATAGCAACTTCTGATCAATCCATGTCAATTTCAAACTTCAAATAATGCACAGATTTAAGCCCCACCCATTTCTGGTTATACCATGCCCATTTCATGTATATGCCCCCCCCCACTGTAAGTACAGCTATGGATACAGATCATTTAGATGGGTGAACAGATTCAGATACAGATAAAGATAGTGGTGTACACGCACATCCCTAATACTTACTAATAACATTAGTAAGTAATTAATAAGGGGGGGTGGCTTTTGTAATCAGCGTAGAAAGGCATCTACCTGCATATACCAATCACGTGATTTTCATGGAAATCAGTCGATACTGATTGGTGCCCGATAGATCGGAGCATCCGTAGTCAGGACATTTGCGAGTACCTTGAGAAAAGTACATGATAAGTTCAGTCCATTTGAAACTGGACTTACTTGAGAGCAAACACAGCTGGATGATACTGTCAACAGTTCATGGGACTGAATAAAAGACTGAATGGGACTGAATAAAAGACATCGCATTTTGAGTGTCTTCATTCCACACACTTTCCAAAACGGCCATAATAAAAAAAAAACAGCAGCCCTTTAAGTCTAGTTGATTCTCAAAGTTATGAAAGAGACTGGGAATTTCAACCTCAAAATCGTGTGTAGAGTCATGTTTCAGCTGACCTTTGAACTATCCAACCACCACACCTCCCGCATGACCTTAAAGGGATAGTTCGGTTTTTTTGACATGAAGTTGTACGACATCCCCATCGGCAGTGGACCATATTGTTTTGAGAAGCCAAACTCTTTACTTAAATGACCCAGCAACTAAACAAAACTACGTTCCTCGTCACAGAAATCCAACCAGAACTGGACTCGCGGGACCAAATGGGGGGGTACGTCCACTGCTGATGGGGATGTCATACAACTTCATGTCAAAAAATCCGAACCCTCACTTTAATGAATGGCTGGACAGTTAACGAGTTAGTGAGGGCATTTGTGTGTATGTGTGTGTGCTCTCACTGGAAGTTTGTGGTTGAAGCCCTTCAGTCGCACCACCAGGCCGTGCTCGCCAGCCACCAGCTTGTATTCTAGCTGGGCTACATCGGCCTCGTAGGCTGGCTCTGCCAGGTTGTGAGCCAGGATGTTCACAAAGAGGTCAAACAGCACCAGACTAGAGGGGAAACATCACAACGGAGTGTGTGTGTGAGTGAAAGAAGACTTTAAGAGGATCACCTTGTCTTCGGGTATGTTTCTTACTTCTCTGGACTCTTCTGAATCATGGGTGAGATCAAGTTGAAACGAATGTATGCTGAAAGAAAGAAATACAGTATGTATTTGCAAATAAAGAGTACAGTTGTCTTTCACTACATCGCAGTTCAAACATCGCTCCCGTTTTTCAAATATTTGTTAATAAATGATTGCTGTTTCGTGGTTGACTATGCCTATTAGTCAAAAATATTGAAAGACAAGTCATATGTAGTATTCTGGTCAGTCGATTTCAGTAATGTTACATTGACGAGACATTGCCTTACATTACACTACCTTAACTTGCAGCCATGGGTGCGAGCCATGGAGTCCAACATGACATAGTGAAAAAAACTTTCTCCTCCTATTCTGTGTGGAAGTGGTATGTTTGTGGCTTCTTTCTTTGTCCTTCTTCAGCACTCAGTTTCAAAACCATTCTTAAGTTTAGAATAAATAAAAATTAAATTAGGTAATACGAGTATAAAGGCCACTGTAGGAGTTAGGGGTGGGAATCTCTGGCCACCTCACAATTTGATGCGATTACGATTCAGAGGCCTAAGATGTGATGAGAAAACGATTATCGATGCATATTTTTTGTGATCAATAGTTAGTCAGTTTTTTCATGCATAGTTTTTTTTCTATATATAATTTTTTTTTACTCACTGTGTGCTACTAAAACAAAGTATATTCGTAATGATCCACAAATAAAATAAACATGAAACAGATTAAGTTACTTCCATTATTTTTTAATAATTGGAAGGTTACATCTACCAACATATTTCCCATTGCACAGAACAAGCAGGAAAAGTAAAGTGCACCAGTAGCAGCATGTATAAAATTAACAAACTTCAGCATATTCTAAATAACCAAACTAAAAAATCTGCCATTATTCACAAATAAATAAGAGACTTCTGAATTCAAACTAAAATCCTCAGCATAGCATCCCTGACAAAATAATGACAAAATAATATTTTTGCTGTATAGGAGTCAAAAATATCTTTCATACAAAATATAGATTTCTGTACCAGCGGCTCTCATACAAGAATAATTTTTGCAGACATTAGTATATTATGAACAACCAAAAAAAACTAGGCTGCTCTTATTCACAACTGCAGTGTCAGTGAAATAACATTGCAATGGGATGTTTTATCTGTGTTCCCAAGTGCGCAACAAAGCACGAAAGCCCTGCCTCTCAACAATCGAATACGGCCACAAATCCTTTGCAAAAAAAAAGTTGCGATTGACTTTGTGATTCACTTCGCCTTTTCCGAGCTGGGTGGAGAATTAGTTATCACCTGCTCGATGGTTCTCTGGGTGGCAGCAACTTCAGCTGGCTGTTTTTCCTCCTGGTTCAGGTGGAAACGTGCTATGTGGTTTCTCATAGTTGTCGTGTTCCCAAAATATTTCAAGCTTGTATGTCAAAACTTGCATATTGTCTGGCTCTTGTCCAGCTCATTTTTACCTTCAACTACGTGAAAGCCAAAGTGTTTCCAGACGCTTGCTTTAAATCCAGCGGGTGCGGATCGGAGTTTACGCTCAGCCATTTTGGGAGCGTCATACACCACCATAAACTATCCAGGCGGCATTTCCATTTTCCGTCTTTTTGTTCCGTTTTTTTTTTTTTTGTTCCGTCAGCATGGGTTATTGACATTTATGAAACGATTAATAATCGTCAATGTCTAAGAAACGATTACTTCTTCCACCCCTAATAGGAGTGTTAATTCATGTCTATCTGGCTGTAATAATGTTAAAAAAAAACATTTTTAGAAGGTCCTAAAAAGGTTTTCTACTCTCTCACTACAAAAATATTCTATTTATTAATCTTGAATCCTTCGCAGAAATTCACTTATGGCGGTCGGGTCTGGAAACAATTAACAGCAATAAACGAAGGACGACTGTAGTTGTGGTTTCATTTACCTTTTGGGATCTTGAATTTGTTGTCTTTCTTGTACCACAGACAGCCTCGCTCGTGGTCGACAATCTTGACAGGAAACTCAGAGTCAGGACAGTCAGACAACTGCAGAGTGAAATCGGATGCTGCAGTGAGAAAAAAAAAATTAGTACATAAACGGCATAGCGCCACATGTTTTTAACGTGTACGTGCTCTGACCGATGAATTTGTTCTCAGCAGGAAGGTGAAGTTCAGGGCTGACTTCAAAATCTCCTGCCCAGCGCTGAGCCCACTCGGCTGAGATGTCTGAAGAGACAAAACAAGCACCCATCCAGGGCAAACATAATTAGCAGAATGAAGAACATTCAACTCACTTACTGTACACAACACAGGTGTAAACACACATGAAATGTATGCGTGTGTGTGGCCTACCCTCTATGCTGTAAGAGGTACCAAACCATGTCTCCCTCAGGTGGCAGCGACCTTCGTGTTCTGGAGACAGCAGAAGCAGGTTGGCTCTGTCAGGGGTCAACAAAGTTAGAGCAGCACCAATCACCTGAAAAACACACACATACACACAACAGGTTTAGGCCCCATCCCTGACAATTGAATTAAAGTAAGCCCCCTTCTTTGGGCTTACAAAAAGACAATGAATAAATGCAGAAATTTGTGGTTTTGGCTCACGTTTGGGTCAAATTCAAACATGAGTTGGTCTCCCGTGAGGAAGTCCTCCTTGGGAAACAGCTGCATATTCTCACAGATGTTCTCCACAAACGCAATGGGGTCCGTCTGCGGATGGAAAGACACAAGTGTTGTTACTGCATAGTGTCCCTTTAACCTCTTTTTGTCCTTGCATGACAATCCAAGTATTAACGTAGCATCAGAGTGCACTGGTGCTGCACCACCTGCTCCTGATAGTGGAATTCGTTGGCTTCTATCTTCTGAATTTCCTCGTAGATCCTGAAAAGGAGTACAGTCAAGCTGCAAATTGTCCAAAAGTGATGCATGTTGAGTGTGTGTGTGCAATCAGACCTCTGCTGGGGGCCCAGAGTCTGCAGCATCTTCAGGTATTGGAACACCAAGTCAACCACCTGATTGGAGGACAGAGTGGATGAGGGCGTGCAGTCCAAGGGTCTCCCTAAAATGGTCCTCAACGGGAACCTTTAAGTGTGCAGATGCTAGTTGACTTTACCGTCATAAAATCAGTGACCACTGACACTTTAAGATTAGGATGGACTTAGATTCAGTTGACAGGACACCAGTGTGCACGTGTGTTGACCTGGTAGTAGTTCTGGTAGCCTTCATCGGTGAGAGTGATGGAAACAGAGAATATGGAGTAGGTGGTGTTCTGGTCAAAGCCTGTCTCGCTGTTTCCTCCAAAGAGAGCCAAAGCCCAGCACCTGGATACACATGCACCATCAATCACGCACATGCCACAACTTGCATGTGCACGCTAATGGGCTCACTTCTTGCGTAGCAGAGACAAGATGCTGCCGCTGCCCTCATGTCCAATCAGCCAGGAGATGTAGTGAAGAGGCTTCACCCTGACACAAAACACAAAGATCTTCTGTCAGCTGGACGTCTATGTAATGGTCACTTTATTAGGTACGTGAAGGTGCACCACAACATTAGACCTGTTACACAAGTAGTAAACTTACCTGTAGTGTTTCCCTTGGGGAGGGACAGCCCAACTGATGGTCAGAGCATGCACCTTCCGCACTGGAACCACTGCAATTCACACACAAGGTGTAAATACTATACAACAGTATAATGTTTAGGAGATACAGACCCTGGCATTTGCAGTAGCATTAGCATCAGTGGGGCTGGCTCTAAGAACATCTCACTCATGCTGATCGATTGATGAATGATGAATTACAACTGAAATCAGAGGAACCCTGCAGGACACTGCTTGACCTCTGATTTTTTTTATTTCGAAACAATTGTTCCCATTGGAACTAATGGGAATAATAAGAACCTCAGAAATGGTGGTGTAGTCATGTTTAAAAAAAAAAAAAAACAACATACATGTGGAGGATAAATTGTGGGGACTTGAAGTCTAAATTGTCCATAAGTGTGAAGGTGAGTGTGAATGGTTGTTTGTCTGTATGTGTGGTGACCAGTCAAGGGTGTACCCCGCCTCTCACCCAAAATCAGCTGAGATAAGTTCCAGCTCACTTCTGACCTTAATGAGGACACGTGGTGTAGAAATGGATAAATGGAAAATAATCTGTTCCTGGGTTAAACTATGGCGACCAGCTTTTTTTGACTTTACAGCACACATATCACTATTATGCATTTCAAACTATTGTACTGTGCACTTCAAGAATTCAAGGGATGTTTCAAGGAGACTTCTTGGATTCAAATCATTAGTAGTTCATTAGTGGGGCTTATTCATACCTTGGTACAGTTTGTTGAAAGCCGGTGTGTCGAAGGGCCGCTGCAGGTGAGAAAAGTCGACTGAAGGTTCAGCACTGCAACAACAACAGCACTTAGCAGGCGCCGTCTTCCTGATGTCAATGCTTTCTTTCATCTCATTAAGTCACAAGGTAGGTAATAAATATACAGTACTTTATTTTATTTTATTTGTGTGTATGTGTCTACACAGGATCGGCTATGTAAATAGAACAGTGACATCATCGCGTGGACACAGTGTCAGCAACAAAGGACAACAACGGAGGACATCTTGTTTTTTGTCTTCTTCCCCAATGCGGGAAATTGTGCAAGTGTCTACCCCAAAGGCAGGGTGCAGAAAAAGTGGAACAGGAAGTGAAAGTTGAAGCAGCTGAGTGTGATTATGTGCTGGAGTGGGCGTCTTACTTGTTGGGGATGTGGATGAAGATCTCCTTAACCCACTGCTCCAGAGTGTCCAGGGTCTCTGAACAGAAAGAAGACAGTGTATACAGATGGTGCCAAGGCTCTTTAGAGGACATATTTGTAAACACAAACCTTTAGACTGAACAGTTAGTGTCATGTAATGAGCAGAGTAATATCTCCTCCAGAAGTCTCGGAGCCGCTGGTATGTGTTGATCCCTTTCTCTCTGGGCTCATGTTTTAATGTCTGAGCGTTTCCTAAAATGAAATCAGACTTTTTTGTTCCTCCACAGAGCAGAATAACACGTGCATGGGTGCTGTTTTGAGAGCAGCATGAAAAAAGAAAATGTGCATGGGGTCTGCAGAGGAGAAAGAGTTTACACAAGACCAAAGGTGGAAAAGCCTTGGTGACCGAGCGGTTCTTACCCCAGCAGAACTTGCTCATCGGATGTCCTGGGGTGGCCAAGCTACCAAACAGCATCTCCTTACGATGCGAGTCTGAAGGCCTCGCTAACTGGTATTCTGAACAGAACAGGACAAGACAGAATACACTAACCAATAACCTTAAAAAGCTAATACGTGCATTTTTTAAAGTGGACAGAACCGGTGGTCATCATGGACTTACCGCTGTCCACCGCCTCCACCTCCCTGTCAATAGCGTCCTCAATCATGAGAGGACAGATGAAGAACTGCGCCCACCTGACACAAAGTAGGTCCAAACCCTCATCAAGCAGAACTTGTAAAATTCTGGAGGAGGTGGTGAGCTCACCTGTCGAGAGCCTCTTTGAAATGTTTCCTCTGCACGTCAAATTGGAAGATGGTTCGCTCGCAGTCCGTGGAGGCGTTGTCACTGCCACCGTGCTTCTTGAGGAAGGCGTCAAAGCCGTTCTCCGCCGGATACTTCTCACTTCCCATGAACACCACTGTGGAAGAGGAAAGGAAGGACGAGGAGGTGAAGGAGAGAAGAAAAGATGCCACTGCAAAGTCTGACATTTGAAGAAATTTCCATGATAATGAATAGTTTGTTTCTTAGTTAGAAAATTTGAATTTCAGACTTAAGAGGTTCCACTGTAACTTTGATTTTTTTTGGGGAGGATGATCGTCTTCCATGGGTGTTGGCATTCAGTTGTCTACAAAAAATCTATATATTTTGTAGGGATGCTCTGGTCGATTCGCCACCAATCAATATCAGCAGACGGAAAAATCGCGTGATCAGCATATACCGATAAAACGCCGGCAACGTGATCACCAAAGCCAATCACCTGTGGCTAGCACTATTGCAAATCACAGCGACCCTTTCAAGCAGTGTAGTGTCTTGACCTAACTAACATCTTTGGCAGTGTCATCCTCCCACTTCCTTCAAAGCAAAAACAATCATGGCTTGCTAACAACTGCTAACACATGCCACAAAAAATACCTGGTGGGGGTAGCACATTAAAAAGCTTTAATACGCCATTTGAAGAACAACACTTAACAGAATATGATGAGTTTTGGAGGCTTGCGGTCACGCTAACGCAGCCGTGTGGCTAACACTCTCCCGTATGTGTGTGACAGTCAGACGGCTGAGCTAATAACCGGAAAAATAATTGATTTCATCGGACAAGATGAGCAGCCTTTCTGAGCGGTAGAAGACAACGGGTTCGCCAAAGGCTCCTTAAAGAAGGCATCTCGTCCTCTTGAAGTTTCAGAGTGATATACAGTATGTTGTTTTCAAAAAGTAAGTAAAATATGTTTTTGTCGAAATTAAGGTGACTTTATGGTTCCTTTTTTCATATCATATAGCCAGTAGCAGGGGTGCAGCCAGGAATTCTGGGTCCAGTGCATGCCTGATATTTTACCCAACAGGCAAATATCCAATACAGTCTATAAAGTGCAACCCGTTAATGTCGACACCCCTCAGACTGCCTGACCGACATTGACATACAGTGGTGTGAAAAAGTTTGCCCCCTTCCTGAGTTTTTTTTTGTGCATGTTTGTCACAGTTAAAAGTTTCAGATCATCAAACAAATGCAAATATTAGTTAATGACAACACAACTGAACACAAAATGCAGTTTTTAAATGAAACTTTTTATTATTAAGGGAGAAATGTCCAAAATTACATGGCCCTGTGTGAAAAAGTGATTCCCCCCTAAACCTAATAACTGGTTGGGCCACCCTTGGCAGCAACAACCGCAATCAAGCATTTTCGATAACTTACTTAATAGCAATGAGTCTCTTACAGTGCTGTGGAGGAATTTTGGCCCACTCATCTTTGCAGAATTGTTGTAATTCAGCCACATTGGAAGGTTTTCCAGCATGAACCGCCTTTCCATGGTCATGCCAGAGCATCTCAATAGGATTTAGGTCAGGACTTTGACTAGTCCTGCTGCAGAACCCAAGTTGGTTTCAGCTTGAGGCCACGAACAGATGGCTGGACATTCATTCTCCTTCAGGATTTTTTGGTAGACAGCAGAATTTATGGTTCCATTTATCACAGCAAGTCTTCCAGGTTCAGAAGCAGCAACACAGCCCCTGACCATCACACTACCACCACCATATTTGTTGTTGATATGATGTTCTTTTTCTGAAATGCGGAGTTACATTTATTCCAGATGTAATGTTCCAAAACGTTGAATTTTTGTCTCGTCAGACCACAAGGTATTTTCCCAAAGTCTTGGGGATCATAAAGAGGTTTCCTGGCAAAATTGAGACGAGCCCTAATGTTCTTTTTGTTCAGCAGTGGTTTCCATCTTGGAACTCGATGCAGGATGTTTTTGCCCAGTGGATGTTGTTGTGGGGTCTTTTGTGACCTCATGAATGAGTCGTCGCTGCGCTCTTGGGTTCATTTTGGTTGACCGGCCACTCCTGGGAAGGTTCACCACTGTTCCATGTTTTGTGAATAATTGTTCTCACTGTGTTTCACGGGAGTCCCAAAGCATTAGAAATGGTTTTATAACCTTTTTCAGACCGACAGATCTCAGTTACTTTCTTTCTCATTTGTTCCTGAATTTCTTTTGATCTCGGCATGATATCAAGTTTTGAAAGATTTTTTGGTCTACTTCACTTTGTCAAGTAGGTCCTATTTAAGTGATTTATTGGTTGAGAACAGGTGTAGCAGTAATCAAGGTGGGGTGTGGCTTGAGAAATTGAGCTGTGACAAACCACAGTTATTTTTAAAGGGGGGGGCAATGACTTTTTAACCACACATGGCCATGTAACTTTGGATTTTTTGTCCCTTAATAATAAATAGTTGACTTTAAAAAACTGTACTTTGTGTTCAGTTGTGTTGTGATTGACTAATATTTCAATTTGTTTGATGATGTGGAACATTTAAGTGTGACAAACATGCAAAAAATAAGAAATCCAGAAGCTGTTGTCCACATAACAAAATTAAAAACTGAAACTAGGTACTGCTTGCACATTTAATTGTGATTTTTTTGGGAGCACACATAAGGAGAATGGGCGGTAATAAAAGGAGGTGGACGGAGACATCCTGACCAGATGCCCGAGCCACCTCATCTGGCTCCTCTCAATGCAGAGGAGCAATGGTTCTTCTCCGAGTTTTCTGCTGGATGACAGTCCTTCTCACCTTATTTCTCAGGGAGAGATTAGCCCAGCCACCCTACTGAGAAAACTCATTTTGGCTGTGATCTTGTCCTTTCGGTCCTTTTCAGTCAAGCTCAAGACCATGCAACACGTTGCCTAAATTGACCCATTTTTCATAAAAATAACCCTTTTAGGTCCCAAATTGTATGTTGATGGAGTATGTTGGTGTTTGTGCTACTTTTTGTGCGACCACTTTTTTGTAATAAGAACAACATGGGGGACTGGGATTTGGCGAGTTGGTCTACAAAGACAGGTTGTCAACATAAGCAGTACTGACTTAAGTGGGTTCCACTGTATTAGCTAATTGAAACAAGAGCTTAGGAATGTTGTTTTTTTTTTAATTGTTTGGGTCAAGTCATAACCATTATGTTCAGGACTTACTGTGTTCCAGGAAGTGAGCGAGGCCAGGGAGGTCGTCAGGGTCACTGAAGCTGCCCACATTGATGCACAGGGCAGCTGCAGCCTGGACACACAAAAAAACATTAATGGAAAAATAAGTAAATGATCAGTAATCCTTTGTCTCCCACCTGCTTCTCTGAGCTCCCTCTCTTCTTCTTCACTGCGTTGTCCTCATCCAGCTCGTCAAAGTCGCTATCCTGCTCCTCCTCTGTGTTCTCCTCCTCATCCTCCTCCGATCCCTCACCTGAGTCACCTTCACTGCCCTCCTCATCATCCCCAGCATCCCTCTGGTCAACTCTGTGTGCTTTTTCATGAGTCCTGCTGAAGTCGGAGATGAGAAGCGCTCTCAGGCCGTTACTGAGCTGGATGTATCTGCATGGAGAAACATCAAATGAGAGGGGACTTCACCACTTGCTTCCTGTTCTTCTTCATCTCAGTCTTCCTCCCACCTGTATTTCTTAGGGTCACTGGGTGATTTAATGATCTCTGGGTCTCCCTGGTCCTCATCAGCCTCTAGAGTCCTGGCAAGCTGAGGTGGCGGCTCGCCCTGGTCTGGAGCACAGACCTGAGCCGATGTGTTGCCAGCACTGACTGACTTGTTCGTCTGAGGCATTTTGACGAAGGACTGTACGAGTAGGAGAATATGCAAGTATTCACTCCCGTAGAAATTAGTGTGCGATACCACTGATTTGTTTCCAATCCGATACTGAGTAAAATTCAGGCTGATATGGGCGATACCGATCCTTTGCAAACTAACCTAATGTAGATGGTAAATTTGAAAAAGTACTGTATTTCATGTCATAGCATAAAGAAAAAATGACATGTAATTAACTCACGAAATAAATTATGAATTTAAACACATTTATAATTTAATAAGTAACGTATGTTATTAATGTACTTATTTATTTTAAACCCTGAAGTATATTGAGGTGTGGCAGAGTTACAATATAACCAAGCTATTATACAACAAGAGAAAAAGACAGGACAAAATCATATAAAATATGTGAAAATTGTATTTTAAATAATAAAAAATTAAGTAAAATAATAAAACTATTAAAATAAATAATGAATAATATTAATTATTAATTAATATTTATATTAATTATTAAGAACTACTTTAAGAATGAAAACTTTATTCACAATTCACACATGGCTCCGTCTACGATCGGTCAACGTTTCAACAGACAAATGTTTCAGACAAACATTACCACAAATGACTGAAATATCGAAAGCATCGATATTTTTATTTGAGAATCGATTTCAGAGCAAGAAGAGCTCGTATCGGAAGTATCAATATTTCAGTATCGATCCACACCTCACTAATAGCAATAGCAAATAGTAGAGTGTACGTTCTTCTTCACTATTGCCACTTACAAACATCAGCTCCTTTGTTTGTAGCCATTATATTAAGTGGATATTCAACAACGTTAAACGTATGCCGATTCCACCAATGTATTCTGAAAATTCCTATTCGCCATACTCAGTCACATTGAAGGATTGATGTTAAAATTGTGTCATACAGTAACCGTTATTTCCGAACGTAATTCAGGCGAAACACACTGCACAGAACTCTATGACAGCATTATTCATACCTGTATATGTTAAAACTGGCTGCCATGTCCCAACCTGAGTAAATGAAAACACTAATCGATACTCTGGGACAGGTTTGATCTGAAGCCCAAGTGTTAGCTTTCACTAATCCTGATGAGAATCAAGCTAGCTATCTTAACTCTACAATCAAATTCAGCCCATGTCCGGTGGTTCGGCAGCCCGCCAAGCCACATATCAGGTCAAGAACATGACATAGTACGTTTATTTAATTAAAATATATCTTAAAGAGTGCCTTACCGAGGATTATTTGAGGTTTAGTGAAGTTAAATAAGTGCCGAGCTCAACGCAGCAAGGAACCTCATTGGGGAGCCAAAATACAGCCTGTGATTGGCTGAGAGAAAAGTTTAGCCCGTGCAATGCAGCACCTGATTGGTCAGAATAATGACATCTTCGACTTTTTTCTTCGCCACACCATAGACATAGATAGACGCCGCATCGGGCGGGTTTGTCCACTGCTGCGATATGTCAACGTCGCCGCCATATTGGATGTGTCAAGGCTGCGCTGTAAATGAATACAAGTAAATGTACTTACTTTCATGAAGCGCCTTTCTACAAATAAATTGAAGTTAATTCCTCTCGTTTATACATTCACACAAGCACCAATATACTTGGGAAACAGTAAGGCACCAAAAGAAATGTATTTGATCTTCTCACATTTTTGGTGCCTCTTTCCCAAAAATATTAGTGCGTGTATAAACGAGAGGAATTAACTTATATTTCTTTGTAGAAAGGCTCTTAATGAAAGTAAGTACATTTACTGGTATTCATTTCCAGCGCAGCCTTGACACATCCAATATGGCGGAGACGTTGACGTACGGCTCGGCGCTCGATGCGGCGTCTATGGCTGTACGACTGGAGGATTTTTTTTGGTAGCGCTTTATTTAACAAAGTACGAGGACAATAGAGAGCAACGATTGTAAATGTAAATGTAAAACACTTATATGTGGAAATAATAAAAAGAAAATAAAAATAATAGAAAAAATGAATAACAACAAAAAGGGCCTATTACTAAAAAGCCATAACCTAATTGAGCCAACATTTTTTTGTCAGCATGTTATTTTTAAATTTATCTGTGGAGGAGTCCCAAAACGTTGAAATTAAGTTTGGTTATAAAAATGGTTATAAAAAACTATCCAAAGTTTTCTTTATGGATATGAAATTCCCAATGTAAAAATATGAATTGAGAAAAAACAATCCTGACGAGTGTATGATTGCCTCAGTTTGAAACTACAGTACAGTAATTCCAATGTTAAGAATGACATTCTCATCTTATCATTTGAATTTGAGTCTTAGTATGTTTAAAAAAAAAGACAAAAAGTCAAATCAGACAAACGACATGATTAAAGATTATTATTTTTACTATACTAAACTGCATCTATAATATACAAACATTGACAATAGTTTGTACATTCACTTTGTGCTTCTCCCCCAAACAGTGGTGAACTGACAACAAGTTTACATCAACTTTCTATACACAGCATCAAAAATAACTCCACAGAATAACTTCTAAATCTATCATTTACAAAGTCACCATAAATAATCAACAATATCGTCATCAGTTACACACAAAACGTGAGCTGTGTGACGCAGCTAAAGAAGCATTTTGGCAGAAGATTGTACCAGAAATGCACTCAAGTTTTAGGGTTTTTTTTTTCCTTCTTTTGCACACATACTGTATGTCATTTCATCAGCTCATGATGTCACACTTTGCTCAAAGATACTGTGCACAAACACAAAGCACTCACAACAGTAAATATCATGATAATCAAATGCAACACACACACACAGGGAAGGAAACACGACAACATCTTCTCATCCCCCATGTGGGCCCTGGTACTAGTTACACACCATGAGTGGGCCACTCCGCAGGGCTAGCTCATCAAGCCTCACGCCATCTTCCTTCATTCCTTCTTTGCTAAGTGCAAGTAGGGAAGCGTTTGCTCGTACTAAGAGCACAGCGAGGACTGACGAGGGCGGCTGCAGCTCGGCCTGAGAGTTGTGCATTGGTGGCGCAGCCTTCAAGTTGAGTACGGATTGTTCTAGAATGCAGCTCAGTGAGAAGCAGCAAATCAGAAGGTGAGCAGCAGTGGCGTTTGCTTCCTGCACTCGCGTTATTTGGTGTGCTTGATAATAATATTTCTCCTTTTGTTTAGTCTTAAGTTTGCTTGCTTTCATAAATATGGCACAAGGAAAAGTGTTTCGACAACGATGTCACATCAGCGGGACGCAATCATCTGGACTGCTGGCAGTCAATTTGTCTCTTTGTCGAGGTCGTCGGCCATGTTTTGACTTTCACATTCGAACATATTAAAGAGTTTTGGGCTACAAAGGTAAACGGAATAAACCAACTGGTTCACATGTGTTGTGCCTTGGCGGAGGCCTACACAATGAAGACAACATGACAACAAGATAGATGACGGTCAAACAAGTCATAGTGTGTGTTAGCGTGTGTGTGTGTGTGTGTGCGTGTCTGAGACGTGGTCATGTGACCCATGTGGCTTAGCATGATTGACGGCTCACTAGCGTGGACTGAGGAATGTTAGGATAGTTGATTGACGACAGCTGATGACCCATCAGCAGCACTTCTGCGGTAGCTGGGCGGGCTTGTCGCTCAGTCTGGTGGTTTTGGCACCGGGGGCTGCCGGCGCCTCCACGTCGACTCGCTCGGACATCTTGACGCAGATGATGTCCACCAGCCGCTCAAAGACCTGCCGCACGTTGATGTTCTCCTTGGCGCTAGCCTCATAGTACTCGAAGCCTGTTAGGCACAAAGATGAGAAAGACAGGATGTAAAGTTCTCCAGTCTCGGTGGTCACTGGTGGGAAGTCATGGATTGTTTTTATTCATTTATTATGGCTAACGTGTTATTAGACAAAAGTCTTTCACACCTGACAGCACATTAGTGTTAATAATGGCGTGGCATGATTGCGTATTCATTGTTTCGTCTTGACAAATATGAGACAAGACGTGGTTTAACTCGTTCAATACAGTGGAACCCATTTATGTAGACTGGCTGGCTGGCCACACCGAAATTAGCCATTGCCTGCACATTTACCTGTGATTTTGTCTAGATACATAAGGAGAATGGGTGATAATAAAGTCTTTTACAGCAGTTTCCTGACATGGTTTGTGCAGATTTTTCATTTGATCCTTGTGTTTTCATATGATATTTTATACTCTTATCTAACAGAGCTGCTGCGTCAGTTTGGTTGTATGTCTTGACCAACATGACAATAAAGCTTTCGTACACGCACAAATCTTTCTTCCGGTGGTTAACAACCTAAAAAAATAAAAAATCGAATAGGCGTATTTTGTTGCTGTGGTAAAATCCAGGCTAATGCTGCCATGCTTTTATTTTGGCGCTTACTTTGCACTGCGATAACGATGACGTTACCAATACCACAGCACATTGTCAACTCTCCCATTTTTCATAGAAATTACCCCTTTGTATCTCACATCAACCATATACCAGTCAAAAGTTTGGACTAGGGCTGTCAAATGATTAAAAAGGTTAATCCAATTAATCACAGTTTCCCACTTAATTCATCATGATTAATCACCATTTGCAACTGTGTGAAATATTCAATTTTTTACTGTATTTTATGAAAAAAAGATAAATGATGAAAGAGATAAATGACAGGACACTATTACATGTACATTTGTGTGTATTAACAGCTCCAAATGAACTGAAAATTTAACACAAGCTAAAAGACAGCACACATGTCTGAAAATCTTGTTGCCTAACACTAGTCTCTTTAACAGTAGCACAACATTTGAATCACACTTTAACTGTGTTATTATGAGCCATGAAGAGTTGCGTTCAGAAACACCAAGTAATTTAAGGTGAATTCACGTTTTAAATGTAGATGTATTTTCTGGGATTTCTGAACATTCTTAAATGCATCAAATTGTACTTCTGCAGTAAGAGTTATGTTAGTGAGTGTTAAGAATATCCACTTATTGTTTTTCTTTGTCTTTCTGTTCATTTAAACCACACATACCCGCATAATTAAGACATTACTGTGATTTTCGGAGTGTCCATAAATGCAACTCACGGCCGTCTCGTGACAATGAGGAAGTGTCATTCCAAGGAGGACTAGAGACGTGTTTTGTGAGTGGGAGATACATACAGTAAATGGTGTTGGAATTGCACTGCTGAAGATGTGCTCAGGTAAGAATAAAGTTATAAAGGGGCGTCAGACTTTGTGTGACTGTGTGGGGACACTACACTAGGCTTCCGTCCGCCGTCATGACAGAGGCTTGACATGATGCGTGTGCATTAATTGCGCTAAAGATTTTTACGTAATTAATTAAATAACCGCCGTTAACGTACTGCTTTTGACGGCCCTATTTTGGACACAGTTTTTTCAAGCAGAACAAGACATACTGTATGCAGTGATCAACATTTCCAATAAGCCTCTGTCAGATGAAAGTGTCCAGCTGATGTCCAAAGGATTATCGTTTGCTCCCACTTATTCTGCTAAGGAATTTGACACTAAAATTGACCTCTTCTACAGGAAGCCCACTACACCTGCACACATGGTACAGGATGAATCCTATAAGTAATAATGACCCCCTCTTGGACTTGGGCCCCATCAAGAATCAAGTCAGTCCCACAGCCACCAGCCTTGGCGTCATAATTGATAGTGATTTTAAACTTAATAAACAAATCAACGCCGT
This sequence comes from Dunckerocampus dactyliophorus, assembly GCF_027744805.1. Lineage (NCBI taxonomy): Eukaryota > Metazoa > Chordata > Actinopteri > Syngnathiformes > Syngnathidae > Dunckerocampus > Dunckerocampus dactyliophorus. Next base: position 9,340,057 of record NC_072828.1, read on the forward strand.
TGTAAAATCTTGTTTTTATAATTTTCGGCTTTTATCCAAAGTCAAATCATTTTTATCATTTCAACATTTTGAACAAGCCATGCACGCTTTTATTTGGTCACGTCTGGACTACTGTAATGCGCTTTACTCGGGAATAAACCATAAATTACTTTCTCGCTTACAGTTAGTCCAGAACTCTGCAGCACGGCTTTTAACAGGAACCAAAAAGAGGGAGCATATTACCCCAATTTTAGCCTCCCTGCACTGGTTTCCTGTGCGTTTTAGGATTGATTTTAAGATTTTATTGTTTGTTTTTAAGGCTTTGAATGGGCTGGCCCCTCAGTACATCTCGGACCTCATCCAAATCTACACTCCAGCGCGCACATTGAGGTCCGAAGGCCAGCTCCAACTGGTGGTGCCTAAGACCAGACCACACTCTCCCCCCTCATGTAAAAACGGCCCCCACAATTGAAAGCTTTAAGTCTCGTCTTAAAACCCACTTTTATTCTCTGGCTTTTAACTCGGCGTGAGTCGTGTGGTTCTCTGTGTCTTTTACTTTTTTTTTGTTTTAATTGTTTTAGTTATTTTAGTTTTTAATTCAATGTACTTATTTATTTATATTTTTTTTTACCTACTTCTTGGAATGTTTTGCTTTTTATTGTTTTTACTTCCTGTTTAAATATTTTACTGTTGTACGTTTCTTTGTTTTTATTTATTGGATTTTTAGTTTTTACTTTAGTGATTTTTACTTTTTATTTACACTTACATTTGCATTCCCTTATTTACTTATTATTAGTGGTTTTGCTAGTCTGTGCAGCACTTTGCAAACAGTGTTTATAAAATGTGCTATATAAATAAAGTGGATTGGATTGGATAAGTGTTACAGGTTGAAGTCAGACCACACTTAATAGACAAAGATTACAATTTAAACCTAAATCCACTTTTTGCACTTTGGTACAGAATACTACATCAAATAAATTTGCGAAAAAAGTCAATTTTGATATTGATAATTTGTTCGGGAACAAGAGGACGTCCAAGCATTTTAATAACTCATCTAAAGAAAAATGCGCTTTTGTTTTTAATCGCAAGGAGATTGTTATTAAAAAGGCAGATAAAGGTGGTGTTGTCGCCAACTCAACAGGGTAGACTTTTCTACATGTCTTGCCTATAACCCTACTCAGGATCTAAAATTAGAGTTACAACAGGTACTCTACGGTCCTATGATTTCCACATTTACAGAATTGCGGATGGAATTGCGAAATTGGCCAATAAAAATGGAATCTACTGTTAATATCGTGGAAATTGACATAATGTGAATGAAATGCTGTCATCGTGAGAAGAAACATTTGTGTGGGGAAGTATTTCCCCGGTGGAATCTCATCACAAACACTAGCCCCGGCGCCTCCCGAACTAATCATGTCGAAACAGCGACCAGAAACACCAGCAAAAGTTGGTGAAAAACTTGAAAACTCCTCTCTCACTGAGTGTGAATGGAAGCTAGAGGGGTTAGCTTAGTTTAGTAGAGCATTCTTGTGTGGCAGTGCGGGTGCCAGGCTTTATGAGTGTGTTTACACAGTTGTCTTTTACCGCTTGTTAATGCAAACGAGCGTTTTACGATGCCTGCTGTCGTTGTGCAAATTCTGTGTGAAATAAGGACGAGAGGCACGCCTATTCTTGCTCTCAGATGGTCTTAACCATCAACAGACATTCTCAACACACATCCGGCCATCAAAATAAGAGCGCTGTTCTCGGCATACTGTCTAATTGTGTAAACAAAATAAGGGTGTCATAATAAATATCTTACATTAATAACGCAATTGGAATTGCATTGGTGACTACGTCTTCCTAAATCACAAGCACAAGGATTACAGTTTGTTGAAGACTTTGTAGCAATGTGTGCAGAGGCTGACATCCCATTAGTAAAGTTAGCCATCCTACATCTGTTTCTGAAATCCTGGGCAAAATTGGCGAATGATGTATTGCATCAATAAATGTAAGGATTGAAGTACCGTAAAGCACCGTGTATAAACCGCACTTTTTTTCCACTGGTAAGAAGCAAAAAATCGGGGTGCGGTTTATACACGAAATTGACGAGACGCCCATTTTAGAATAGCCGCCATAAAAAAAAAAAAAAAAAAAAAAAAAAAATAGAATAGCCGTCTGTGGGTCAGACAGTTGCTTTGACTTTACCGCCCACTGCTGTACAGTTGCTGAAAATGCTTGTGTATGCAACTAACTTATCTGACGGCAGTCTGTATACATAAATGCCTTAATAACTCACCTGGTAGACCAGTTACATCATGCAAAGATAGCCTTACATGATCTGTTTCTAAGTACAGCCATCCCTCTTTTATCGCTGTTAATTGGTTTCACACCGTGATAAGTGAATTTCCACCAAGTAGAATTCAACTATAATAAAAAAAATAATAATAGAGATACAACCACACACAAATAGTGTTTTGATAACAAGACATAATTAGCAAAATGACAACAAGAGAGTAAAGTTGTTTAGTGACACTTGAAAAAGTTAAAAAAATACCCCACGTGGCTTCCCCGTGGGACAGAAACGAGCTCCGAACTAACCGCATTGCTTGTATGTTTTAAAAACAAAATGTCACTGTGGTAAAAAAGTCACATTTTGGAGTCCGAACACCAGAAGCTAGGCGGATAACACTAGCTAGCTAAACAGAGATGCAAGAATAGTCGACCGAAGATAGGTTTGGTAAGGGAGTCATCAAACACGCCGGCATTGATTGGCGTAGCCTATGTCAAGCTCAATACGAGACACGTCATTTTGCTGGCAACCCTACGTGACACAGCAGACATGTAGGATGTGCCGCCGCACATCACTCAGTTTTTGTGATCGGCTTTGAAAGGCGTTTATCAGCATACGCAGATCACGTGTTTTTTTTAAAGAAATCAGACAATATTGGTCGGTGGCCAATCGATCGGAGCATCCCTAATATTTTTGTTTTTGAAGATAAAATATTTAGACAAGTAAAAAGTTGGGCTATGAATGCTATATCATTGGCAGACCTCTACCAAAGGGGATCAAATGGGAGCAGGACTTCTGTCTTTAATAAGGAGAATAAGTTCCTTAAATACATAAGGTGGGGCCAGTATATATATGTTTGTTTTGGTCTGGGTCAGAGACAGAATTACACAAATTTGTTAATACACTAGGTCCCCAACTTACGAACACCCGACTAGCGAACATTCGCGGATACGAACACAAGCCGACTGGTCTATATTTTATTTTATTTTGCCTTGTAGTCGCTCCATCAGTATTTCTACTGCTACTTTACATGCTTGACCAGTAGAGGGCACTGTGACATTGCTAATGGGACCAACAGAGGCAGCGTTAGAGCTAATGGGACCAACACAGGAAGAGTTAGACACTGGGGAGATAAACCTAAATGGAAAGCTAAATTATACAACCCGAACAGAGCGTGTGATTAAAGTTTATGAAGAGTTAATAAGCCTGCTTAATTCTACACCAACCACAGAACACTACCTCTTTTAGAAGAGTCTAACGACGATGACGATTTGTACTTTTTTTCAATATCTCCTCCTCCTCCACCACAAGCAACGACGTATGCTCGGCCACTCCTCTTCAAAAGGTAAATAACATTTATCATTACGTATTATTATATCACTTTTTATTATTGTTGTTTTCATTAATTATCCTTGTTTAATATTACTACTGCATCCAAACTCATATTTACATACATACACATATACTGTATATGTATACACGTACATGTAGTACCTATATCATTGGTAATATTACCTTTCCCCCTACTTAAGAACAATTCGACATAAGAACGATCGTGGAACCAATTGTGTTCGTAAATTGGGGACCTAGTGTAGTATTAATCCAAATACCAGACTTTACCTGGATTACAGGGATCAACTTTTTAGACACTTTTAGACACATTTTTTTTTTAACACTCCTATTTTTAAAAACCATAAGGGCAGCTTAAATACTACTATTTTCAGAAAACCCACAGACAGAAATACTGTTGTACATGGCAAAAGCTGTCATTCAAGTTGCTGAAAGATAATATATACAATGTGGTCAACTATAAAGAGCATGTAGAATTTGTGACCAAGAGACTGATGAGGCCCAATCTGGAGAAATAGTAGCCAGATTTCAAGAAAGAGTGTACAATAAAAACACTCAAAAACGCTTGTGATCGTGTTACACATTTGAATCGGGGCTCGCTGCTGGAAAGAGAGCCAAAATAAGGATGGCATTATTTTCAGTATCACATATTATTGAGACGGATCAGACTCTAAGACAAATATTTCCAGAGGCTCTATTTCAAAATGTGTCTGACTCTGAAAGATAAACTGTTTCATATCTACCAACCACCAGCGTCCAAACAGACATGGCTAAGGTCGGGACCAGTCGGCTCATAAATGTAACTATTGTAATCATTGCACCAATATGTGACAAACAAAGACATTTTTGGACAATCATTCACACCCAACAAATTCTGAAGAAGTCCCAAAGGAGACTGTACTTCCTGAGAAGACTGAGGAAATTTGGCATGTCCACCACAATCCTGAGTTGCTTCTACAGATGCACTATCGAAAGTGTCCTTACCGCCTCCATCACTGTTTGGTACGGTAACTGTACAACACGTGATAGGAAGGCACTCCAGCGGGTGATCAAGACCTCACAGAACATTGTTGGGGCAGCCCTCCCCTCACTGCAAGACATTTATAAAACTAGAGTCCTACGCAGAACACACAACCTCATCAAGGACAGCACACATCCACAACACTCATTATTCACACTCCTACCGTCAGGCAGACGCTACAGGAGTTTGAAGTCCAGGACCACAAGGCTGGCAAACAGCTTTTACCCACAGGCCATCAGGCTCCTCAACGAAGCACTCGCACACGCCGCACGCAACACACGCACACACTCATAGCACTTTATTTATTTATTTATTTGTATTATTTACTTGTATTAATGTCTCTTCTGTTGTTGTTGCTTAATTTATTGGTATATATGTTTATGTTTATGTGTTTATGTTTCTTATGTTCTTATTCTTTCATTTGTTTTCTTTCTTTTCTTGGGAGAATGAACAGAATAAGATTTTCATTGCATGGTATAACTGCTGTTGTACTATGCACATGACAATAAAACTCTCTTGAATCTTGAAAAGGAACTTAAAATAAACAATTTCATCATTTGCAAGACTACTGTCATGTCTTGGCTTGTTTTTTCTATATGTGCCCTGCGATTGGCTGGCGACCAGTCCAGGGTGTACCCCGCCTCTCGCCGGAAGTCAGCTGGGATAGGCTCCAGCATACCTCCATTACCCCCTTGAGGATAAGCGGCATAGAAAATGGATGGATGGATAACCCTGCCAGCCTAAGAGCGATCTAATTTATCTTATTTATGATGTATTGTGTAAAACTAAGACATGAATAACATCAAATTAAAAGCACAAAAGGAATGCCGACCCACCATCCACCAGTTCAAGTTCCAGCCAAGTTTTTCCAGAGAGATTATTACATGGCTGTTTGACGTGTGTGGTAAAAGGCAGTACGCTAGCATGAATTAACTTGAGACAAATGTGCACATTAGCACTCAATAAGTCATCAAAACTTACCTTTATGCATTCCCACATAGTATCAGCATTTGACACCAAATATGAGGTGAAAGAAAAATGGTAAAAATACAGTAGTAGTCTATCTGTGCGGCATGAGATAAAGTTAGCACACGCACAAAGGACATGCGTCAAGTGAGACGGATGTAACAGAGAGAATCCGGACACTTTTCAAAATAAAACATTGAAAAAAAATGAAATAATAGAAATTTTTTCTTTCTGTCCGGCCCTGTACCAAATGACCCACGGCCCAGTATCGGTCCGCGGCCCGGGGGTTGGGGACCACTGGAATATACCATAAACCAGACACCATACGAAAAGGAAACTGGATTAAAGATATGAAACGTGAGACCTTTTAGATTTATGAACTTCAAGCCACAAAATACCCAGTAGTGAATGAGGACATTGATTTCACTGTGTATTTATAGACTGCTTTATTCTTTTAAAATAAAATGTTTTTGTGTTTGGGGTTAACACTGCCATCTGATGGTGTTATGCCCACATAGGTGTGCTTTCCACTATGACACGCCCTCTTGCAAGTGGAGAAGTCCTATTGGCGGAACACCTGTTTTGAACTCACATAGTGTATTTTGTTTGTAAGAGAGTGCCTTGGATTTTTGCAGTTTTTGGCATTTTTTTCTTTATCAAAAGCAAGGCAAAGTGTGTCAAAATTTTGGACTGTTATTGTATGTCGACGTCGACTTAAGCGGAAATTAATGAGATGGACCACATAAGCGAGGTCGACTTGAACGAGTTCCACTGTAGCAGAAGTTTACCATGTGGTTTTAAAACAACACGTGACTCTGCCGTTTAACCTGAAGCTGTTTAAAAGACAAATATTATAATATGAGCTCAAACATGACGTGGTCAACCTGGAAACAACTTGTCCAACCACCGCTGAAGGCCAGAAATGAAATAAAAACAAATTGCTTTCTTGCTCCTCACCCAGTTGGTCTGCCAGGTGTTTTCCTTTCTCGGGCGCGACCACTCGCTCCTCGTCCATGTCACACTTGTTGCCCACCATGATGACCTGGGCGTTGTCCCACGAGTACGTCTTGATTTGAGTGGCCCTGAAAGACAAAGACGTCAAAAGCTAGGCGTCCAACACTCGCACAGAGATGCGGCCCATCACACACCAGTCCTGCACGGCGTTGAACGACTCCTCGTTGGTGATGTCATACATGAGGATGAAGCCCATGGCGCCACGGTAGTACGCCGTGGTGATGGTGCGGTACCGCTCCTGTCCCGCCGTGTCCTGGCCGCAGAAACACATAACCTCAGAGTCAGTCACACCTAATCAGAAGACAATCAGAAGCCTGTGAACACTGTGGACCACATTCGACAGGTGTAAAGAACAGGTGGACAACTCCTTCTCCTCATGGCCTTTCTAGATCATTTCTAGCTTCTATGTATCCATCACCAGCACAATCATGAGGCGCTGTCTGCATTGATGTTCAGGAAACCACGTAGGGAGCGCATACAAGCAGGTGGAGGCCACATTTGGACCATGACTCACTGTCCTCCAACACATTACATCATCAGACTTTGTTTCTGGAAGGCCGCAGGTTCAAGACCCACAACAAACTATGATAGGAGCAGAGGTGGGTAGAGTAGACGAAACTTGTACTCGAGTCAGAGTACTGTTACGGTACTTTAGAATAATATGACTCAGGTAAAAGTAAAACGTAGTCCGCCAACTAATTACTTTAGTAAGAGTAACTAACAATTCAGTGAAAAAACTACTCAAGTACTAAGTAGTAACTACAATGATGTATTCTCTAAAATCAGAGTATGATTGTCAAATAGACAATATAAAACAGGAATGTGCAAATTCAGATATTGCCCAACAATATCCCTTCAACTAATACAAATTACGTAAGGCAAATTCAGCCACAAGACGTTGTATTAAGTTCTTTGTTGTTTACACTCGGAAGAGCACAATAGGCTCAGTTGGCAGAGATTACACAGAAAAACACAAACAAAGCAGTCTGTGCATACAGTGCTTTATGTATCAGTACGTGTGTGTGTGTGTGTGTGTGTGTGTGTGTGTGTGTATACGCTTGTAAAAATGTGTGTTTTTGCATGTTCTGTCAGAAAGAATCACTCAGTGAAGTGACTTCAACAGTAGATGGCTCTCAGGGTTCTTGCAGTGAAGCTGGTGTGAGCTCTTTTTTATGACACGCTTATTTAGTTAGGATGTGGATGTTGTTTTGAAGGCCAGAAGTGTGTTGTGTGCGGCGAGAATGGGTCTTTAAGCTGTGAGCAAGAATAAAAGTGCCTCCTGAAGCCGTGGCTGCCATCCTTTATTCAGTCTGAGCTTGCAAGATGTCAGCAGTCATCCAAAGACCATCGGTTACGCTGGGATCTTTTAGCAGTCAACAGAAGTCCTGCATGACTAAAAAGTCTCTCACGGGCTGCAGACACTGGAAGGCTTGTGTGGACACTGAGCGACAGTTTCGTAATTTGAAGAAAGGAAAGGGATCCATACCTCCAGTGAGCGGATATGGGTATGGGTTCTCTGTGGGTCCGTGGAGATTTCATGTACGGTCATGTGACTGTCTGGCTCCGTTTGATTGGTGAAATGGAGTCAAACGTCACTCGTGGTTACGTTGGATTGGTGAAACAGCATGATGTGACAGCGCCTAAGGCAGGAGACTCCGCCAAACCAAAACAAACAACTCGTGCAAGCAGTAATAAACAGACCAAAATAAAAGTAGTGAGCGGAATGTAACTCAATAGAAAAGAGTAAAAGTATCATTTTTTTCTTCACAAAAATACTCAAGTAAAAGTAAAAAGTGAAGGGGGGGCAGCTGGAGAGGTTCCACAACTTAAAAGAAAAGTATAATCTCGATAAGCTTGATTTTCATAGGTATTTACAACTCAGGGACCATTACATAAAGGAGATGAAGGTAGACCCCTCCTGGGAAGCGACTGCTGTGATACGAATCATACTGTAATCGTATGGATCGTAGAATTATTTCTGAACTATACAGAGCAGTGGTAGATAATAGGCACTCCACTAAGTATATAAAAGAGAAATTGGAAATAGAATTTAAAATCAAAATTGCCAAGGAAGAGAGCTTAAGCATGTTGAAGACGCACTACATCCACCAGTCAGCAGACCTGGAGGGACTTCACCTGGAAGAATATCATATGTTTTTTTGTTACACCAGGGGTCAAGGGTAAGCTACTACATAAAATAATGCCTTGTTGGAGGGGGTGTGGAACTGTGGATGCAGATCATTCACACATCTTTTGGAAATGTGATAAGATATTGCAATTTTGGAAAATGTTGGCCGGTATACTAAAGGAAGTACTTGGATATCCGTTCCTTTTGTCTTGCATGATTATACATTTGAGGACTCCAAATGAAGAGAATGCACAGGGGAAGGACAGATATCTGGTAGAGATTCTGTTGGTAGCAGGCAAAAAGGCCATTACAAGGACATGGGGAAGGGAGGATGCCCCTACACAGGAACAGTGGACTGCAATAGTAGAGGAAATTTACACGATAGAAAGGCTGACGCACCGCCTACGGTTACATGAGACCCAGTTCGACGACAAATGGACTAAATAGACAATGTTTACATCCAAACAGCGACAAAACATATACTGAATACTGGAACTGAGCAACGGAAATGGAACAACGGACTTGAAATCAATCTCCCATGTTGGCACTTCATGTTTGTTTACTTTGTTTTGTATTAAAAAAAATGTCAATAGAAATTGAAATGCCAAAAAAAAGAAAAAAAAAGTAAAAAGTATGTTGCATTAAAACTACTCTGACAACAACAATTTATCCAAAAAGTTACTGAAGTAAATGCACCGGAGTAAATGCAGCTACAACTTGTTACTACCCACCTCTGTTAGGAAACTACACTGCAGCAATGCAACATCAACAGTACATCATTACCCCATTAACATGGAGTAACACTACATCAGTGTTATATAAAACCATCCGTCCATCTTCTATGCCGCTTATCCTCACTAGGGTCACGGGGGTACGCTGGGGCCTATCCCAGCTAACGTGCTACGTCAATGCTACATTAACATTACAATCAATACTACATGAGCCATCAGAGCAGAGAACGGTTTGTCAGTCCTGTCAGAGGTCAAAGGTCATAGGCACATTTCAATACAAAGGTTGTGAAAGTGTTCCTGTATTCAACAATGCCCCACCCCCTCCTCCACAGAGGCTTGTTAAAGTGATAGCTACACACTGTGACTGTGTGTGTATGTGTGAGTGAGAGAGAGAGAGAGAGCGAGAGCTACTGTCATGGCAACATCAACCATCCACCGTCCAAGCAGTGACAACATTAGCAGGATGGATGATGCTCGATGGTCATTGACATAGAACACGCGTGTTACATACATAAAGTCACACTAACAGACATCATGTCACGTGACACCTGTGTGCGTGTGCGTGCGCTCACCCATATCTGCAGTTTGATCCTCTTGTCGTTGCGGTAAACCGTCTTCACCTTGAAGTCGATGCCCACTGTGCTCACAAAGGAGTTGCTGAAGGAGTCGTCGGCGTAGCGAAACAGGAAGGACGTCTTTCCCACGCTGCTGTTGCCGATGATGAGCAACTTGAACATGTAGTCAAAGTTCTGGTCTGATCCATCCCGTTGACCGTAGCGCTGGTCCGCTTTGGCCATCTGAGATTTGGTTTGAGTACAGAAAGGAATGTGGTCATCTTTTGCAAATGTTAATTTTTCTATCTGAGACTGCTTGCTATTTACTGAAATCAATAAAATACTTAATTGACGTCATTTAAGCTTGTTAGCACTGAGCTAGCTCTACTGACAGCACAAACAAGCGCTTTAGAACTTTTAATGAGCACTAGCGTACTACGTGAGCAGAAAGCTAACAAGATGGTGGCCGTGTCATGGAGCACACAGATGCTAATGTAGAGCCAACCTTAAACATCTTTCCAAGGTAGGTAGTTAGCAAAACATGCAAAGTCATTTGGGAGTGAATAAAAGAGTTGCTAGCAGTCATTGTGTGTTTTTACTAAGTGAAGTCATGGCAGTGGGACTAGCATACATGTCTACTGGACTGTACTACATCCCTAATGATGCATCTGTGTTCCTCTTACTATCACAAAGCATTCAAAATAAAAGCCTGTCACGTGTCACAGAGCGTCTGATTGGCCCACAATGCTGCATGTGACCTTCCAGTGTAGCTGATGACAGCCATGGCGTCTCCATGGCAACTGGACACCTGCTGAGGAAGACTGTGAGGTGACATCATCACCTATGGATGCTATAAGACCATTAGCATGAGCAGTATAGCGATGACCATGATGATGATGATGTTGACGAAGAGGAGGCGGTTATTAAAGGATGCAGACATGTCTCTTACCTCTGCTGGGCGTGTCCTCTCAGCTGTCTGTGAGACAACAACAGTGAGTGAGGTGTGTGTGTGGCGGGAAGCAGGCGTCGTCTGGCAGGTGCTGGGGCTCCCAAATGGCGGGAACGGTGCGCCAAAGAAGGCTCGCCTGCACGCGGACTCAAGGTGGGGCGCGGGAATGTTCGCCTCCTCCCACTGAGGCCCGGGACGCGTGCATGCGATTCCTCCTCCAATGCGCGCTCCTGTAAGCAGGTGCTCGCGCGCCGATATGAGTCATCGCATCGTGCGTGCGCGTGCGTGACGGAGCAGCTGTTTATGAAAAATGTCGAGGAGGAAGACATGTCCAGCAGCTTTTACGTGAAATCATGAAGACATGTTTGTTAAGCCCACATCATCAACATTATTATTGTTAATGTGATTGCTAATGATATTAGCATTATTATTAACGTTATTTACATAATTTTACACATACAACCAAATTTTGTGTGCACCCGATGAATTAGCCAAAGTCGAGCAAGCGCTCCCCCACGTGGACCAAATGAGGACTACAAATGTGACAAGGTGTCTTCTTTCGGACAGCAAAGATGCCATGTAATCATGGTAACGGTTCAATAATGGCCTGCAACATATTATTGAGATAAGGACAGTGTCACGTGACCAGCCGATGCCGTGCTGAACATTCTGGATAATCCAAGTTCTTTTCCATGAGGACAACACCAACTTTATTATTAAAACATTCAAATAAATGCCATCGTTTCTTGAATGTTAAGCTGCCGCATAATTCACGCTTTTTATCTGTTTATGCATTTATTTATTCATTTAACTATGTACAGTACAAAGCCATAACATTGGTTGTTTTCATCCCAAAACATTTATTTGCATTGCTCGCTAGGATATGCTGAGAGCTTTGCTGTGGACAGGGGTGTCCAAAGTGGGGGCTCTGGGCCATTTGCAGCCCAAGGCTTGTTTTTTTTATTATTGGCAAATAAAGTAGAAAAAAAAAATATTTTTCAGTTTGTGGCTGTCGCTGGAAAAAGTATTGGACACCCCTAAGCTATTAAGGCTGATGCTAACGATGTTTATTAACATTATGTTTTAGCACGCCTCCAAATATGGCTAATGCTTGTTAGCATGTTCACCATTGTGGCTAACGTTTGTTTGCATGTTCTCTAGCAAGACTAATGCTTGTTAGCATGTTCTCTAGCATGGCTAATGGTCATCATTGTGGCTAATGTTTGTTAGCATGCTCTCTTGCATGGCTAACATTTACATTGTGGCACATGTTTGTTAGCATGTTCTCTAGCATGGCTAATGGTCATCATTGTGGCTAATGTTTGTTAGCATGCTCTCTTGCATGGCTAACATTTACATTGTGGCACATGTTTGTTAGCATGTTCTCTAGCATGGCAAACTTTCCAACACTGTGGCTCCTATTTGGCTAGTTTTCGTTAGCGTTTTCACCATTGTAGCTAAGCGTCCACGGGCTATTATCATTCTCAAGGCCGTACTTAGTCATGTAAACATTAGCATGTCATAATTTCCATACACGTATAGACAGTTTGGTGTCAGAAAGGTTCTCGAAGAGGTTCTCCATGTGTCTAACTAGTTTGTAAGAGACCAGAAGACCTTATGTGGACCAAACATCCTGGAAGAATGCTCAAGGAAGAGTGTATGGAGGCCTTGTGAAGAAGATCTCATGACGAGCCAGAACTAAGCATGGACTGTTTTGATGGCCTCGGGACATGAGGAGGAGGGGCGTATAAAAATACAAACATGACAAAAGTCCACACTCTGGCAGACTCCAAAGAGAGTTCTTGCCTGACTGGACCACTCGTGACCACAGCCTGGTTCCGATCGGCAGACATGGACAAGTGCGACGACCAACTGAGTCCCAGAGAGCGAGAACTGCTGAGGATTCGCCGGGACAGTGACACCAAGGCGGCACAACTGGTGAAGATGGAAAAGTTACTGCAGCAGACCAAAGACCTGATGGACAAGAAGACCGAGTCTGGGTGTGAGAAGGCCCAAGAGAACATGGGTGAGTGTCTTTCTAAATGAGTTATAGTGCTTCATTTCATAATGTCTGCAACTGAAAAACGTTCAGACCTCCTCAGTCTTCTGCACATCTGGTGCGTTGGTGTAGGTAACAAGTCCTGTGTGGGTGTGTTTTGTATCTAGTGGAGGACCTGGAGGAGAAGGTGCGGTCCAGCAGGCGTCACAGGAGGAATTCTCTACATCACACTCAGATGTTGGAGAGCCAGATGAAGACGGTCAAGGGGGAACTGGTGGGAACACTTGACCACCTCCAGGAGCTCCGCAACGTCCTTCAACGCTCGCAGCAGAAGGCTGAGGAGCGCAAGGCCGCCATGGAGAAGCTGGCGGCGGGCCTCCGGTGAACATAAAGGTGAACGTGATCTTCAAGGACAAAAGACAAGTTCAAATGACTTTTTTCTTCAAAAGCACACAAACTGCTCCTCTTCTTCTTCTTCTTTGTCCTCAACACTTTGTGACCTAAACAACATACAAGAGACATTTCACACAAACATACTTTTTGCGGAATAAATGCAAAGAAAGACATTATGTTCTTTATTAATTCTTAATGTTGTTTATTAGCCTGGTCACAAATGTGGCTAACGCTAGTATGCTACCAAGATGCTATTAGGGTGGCTAATGATAGCATGCTAACACGATGCTGTTAGTGAGCATGGTCACCACTGTGGCTAATGCTGTAGCTTCACCAGCTTGGCTACTTTTCTATTTACAGTCAAGTTTACGTCACTCTGAGGCTAAGCTAACTGTTTGGAGTTTTCAAAACAATGAAATATGTGTGAAGGGGCAAATGTATTTTTAGCGCGCCGCAAGCGTGTTCTGCCATTAACGTTCTGTGTGGTTCCTGCGGTCAGTCATCTGAAGTGTCTGTTTGCTGCGAGAAGGTCAGATGCAAGTCACATGATGGCCCTCCTACTCCTCAGCCCAAGAGAAATTAAACAAAAGCAAAGAAGCTTTAACTCAATCCAACACGCTCAGTCGCCAACCAATCACAACGCTTGAAGGCCTCATGCATGACAGTCACTACACTGTGTGCACAATGATCAGTCAGGTTTTTAAATAGCTATTCTATTGCATCCATCCATTTTCTATGCCGCTTATCCTCATTAGGGTCGCGGGGGTATGCTGGAGCCTATCCCAGCTGACTTCGGGAGACAGGCGGGGTACACCCTGGACTGGTCGCCAGCCAATCGCAGGGCACATATAGACAAACAACCATTCACACTCACATTCATACTCAATTTAGAGTCTCCAATTATCCTAACATGCATGTTTTTGGAATGTGGGAGGAAACCGGAGTACCCGGAGAAAACCCACGCATGCACGGGGAGAACATGCAAACTCCACAAAGAAATGCCCAACGGAGATTCGAACCCATTCCTGACTGTGACTGTGTGGCCAACATGCTAACCACTAGTCCACCGTGCAGCCCTAGCTATTCCAAGAAAGACAAAATCTGACTTTTACTTTCTTGAATATTCAGCTTTGAGCTTTAACATTTTAGCTGACTTAAGTTGTTCAATAACAATCATCAATCACTGATCAGTTAAATAATCATCAATAAGACATATGTTTATTCACGTGTTGTCTAATAAAATGATCACAAATAGAAATAAAATGTTTATGCATTTTGCTAAACTAAGCAAGCGCTTGGAGGTGGAGTCATTTCAGGCGAGGGTCACATGGTCTCGTCACAGGACCTGAACTTCGCCCCAAACATGCTAGCGCCCAGTACTTAGACTCCACCCACTTATCGTTTCCTGTGGCAATGGTTAGCCGTTTATTAGCACTGTTAGCATCAGTATGGTCATAGGAGAATGCACGTGGATGAAGGCTGAGCTTTGCAGTTGAGAGTGAAATGGGCGGGGTTAAAGTCCTGCAGGTGGGACACGCCTCCCCGCTGGCCAGCGCAGACCTGGTCTGTGGAGGTAACGCGGTACTGAGCCTTGACCGTCCTCAGCGGGTTATATTCAGGCCCGACACACTCGGGACAGCGGAACACTTCCTGGATGACGACGCCACACTGCGCCAGGGCCACAAAGCCGTGCCTGTAGGTCACCATGGCGACCACCATCGAGCCTACGTACTGGACCAGAAGGAGGTTTCCTGACAACACACAGCATATGTCACATGGTCATTTGGTTACGCGATCAAAGCACTGACAGCGGCCTCCTCATACCTGTGATCACGTCCCAAACTTTGACGGTTTTGTCCCGCGAGCCCGTGAAGACCACCTGGTCACTTTCTGAGAAGGTGGCGCACACCACGCCCTCTGAAAACAACCCCTGCACACACGACCATGATGATGTCATTTCCTCTTTGATGTGCCTTTGACCTCCTTTGGGTGGTTTGGGAGCCTAACACAGCTGACTTGAATGTGTGTGTGTGTGTGTGTGTGTGTGTGTGTGTGTGTGTGGGTGGGGGGGGTCACCTTGTACTCCATGACGTGGTTCACAGCGAGCGGCTTGAGGTTCCACAGTCGCTGCACGGCATCCTGGGAGCCCACCAGGAAGTGCGTGCCCCAGTTGCTGGGGGTCACGCAGGTGATGGTGGTCCGGTGGCAGTCCAGAGTGGTGCTGCTGCGCTGGGCGGCGTCGTAGAACGTCACGCGGCCGCACATTGTCCCGTACAGCAGGCGGCGGTCCGACAGCACCGCCACAGCACTGAGCGGGCCATCCTGCGGCAACATCTGCACACGCTCCAGTGGACCCTCCACCGTGGGGAAACACTCCCTGGTGGTGATCTCGAAGATGCACAGCGAATCCTCGTAGGCCACCACGGCGTGTGTCTCGTGCACGCTCACCGCCATGCGGAGCACGGTGCACTGGCTCTTTGAAGGCGGGATGCACAGTGTCTCATCGGGAAGATCCAAAGGATAAATGAGCACCGTGCCGCTGCTCAGACCCACCATCAGGAGGCGTTTCTGCTGAGCCAACGTTAGACAGCTTGCTTTTGCTGGCAGAGCCAGACGCCCGGCCGGCTTGCCTGGACGCATGTTAGCAACATGTCAGCAACACTGTTAGGTCAAAATGTACTTATTTGAAAATATGCTGTTCAATGCAAATATCACGTGACTGTACTAATAGTCATCCAGCTTAGAAGGATTCAATAATGATGCATTAATACGCATGCTGAAAACTCTGATACAGATTTGATGATGATGTAACTGATCTCATAAACCTGATGCTAATATGACATATTTGATACTTATGTGACCTGCATGATACCAAGAAGGAAGCTGTGCAGAGAACAATTGTAGAAAAAAGGAAGACACGACTGAAATGACTTAGTTACTAGCGAGTGGTGGTTTTGATGCTATTCCTCTTTGATTTAATGTTATCAATGTACCCCAGCTCCGATAAATAGTTGACGTGTGAAATAAACTACTGGAGTTGAGTTGGTAAAGCGTTTTCTACCAGTTCAAGCAGGCTAAAGTACAAAAGAATTTGACAATCACAGCAACAACAAAAGCCAACAGGGTCCTGTTGCATGAAAGCAGGATTCAGAAATTCAGGATAAATGACTGAGCTGAGTTCAACCAATCCTAAACATTGGCTGCGGAAAGACCAAGCCAGATGAGCAGAGACGAATTCATCAAGCCAGGCGATCAGTGCGCACACACGGCTTCCTGTAATAGATCCCGCTGTCGATCACTGATTCATCGATTCACCATGGCAATGAGAGCGGCGTACTTTTCTCAGTCGGAAGTGGAAATTCTCACGGAGGAGGTAAAAGAAGACTGCCGCTGTCGTATGAGAAAGCGTGGTAAAATATTGCAGAGGCGGCCTGCAACACTTTGTGCGTAAGTGGCGCACAAATACACACTCACTGCTCCGCTGGAACCATCATAATTGCAATCTAAATAGTTAATAAATGCTATTTTTGTTGCTTGTTTATCAAACAACAAAAACATAACATGCCAACACGTCAACAACATGCAAACAAAATGCGAACATGTCAAAAGCACATCAACAAAATGATATCATCTCAACAACACGTCAAAAACATGCCAACGAGACATGCAAACAAAATGCCATTGTGCCAACAACACGTCAATAACACTGATATAGCATGTCCACAAAATGCCAACACGACAACAACATGCAAGAAGTTCAGCCGTTCTGGTGATGAGTGAACTGCTGCCTCTTAAAGTAAGAAACCGCTGTAACAAGCAAGATGCATTTTAGCAAAAACATCAAATGTGACAAACCCGTGCGGTTGTTCCAGCTGACGACTTGTGTGGGTTCATGCTGACTCACATAAAAAACTTTCTCTGTGTCCTTAGTAACGGCCACGTGAGCAGAGCCCGCAGGGATGTGGGCGGTGGGCTTGTGGCGGCTGTCGTATTTCACAGCCCACACATGTACACAGGAGGCGGCCGCGCACGTCGACAGCAGGAAACGCTCGTAGAAAAGAAGACTGCTGATTGGAGCATCGGAACCACAAAAAACATCCAACAACGCTCCAGTGGTCATTGACCACACCTGACACACACAGACACACAGAGTTACATCTTAAAAACAAGAGTCAAAAGCGAGTGTGTGAGTGTGTACGCACTCGTATGAGTTGGTCGATGGCACCGGTGGCAATGAGCCGAGCATCAGGCGAGATGCGAGCACACAAGATGCGGTTGTCATGTTTGAGATGGAGGAAACTTTCTAAGGAGTCGATGTGGATGTTAAAGAGGCTCAAAGTCACATCACTTCCTGCAAGATCACATGATACACGCACATACATACACACACACACACACACACACACACACACACACACACACACAAACACCCATTGACTTCCATTCAAAGCAAGCTAACAGGCTAGCTTCAATGCTCACTTTACCTGCTAAGAGGATTTTCTCATCAGCAGTCACAGAAAACAAAGATGGCTGCACAGGAAACTTGACACACGTATGTTTGCCTGACCTAGCGATCTAGAGTCACATGATCATTATCAGCATCAACCCATCACGGATGGTCACCTGACCAGAGAAGAACACACCTGATAGAGAAAACCTTCTGAAGAAACCAGAAACACTTTCCCTCGTTTGGGGAGCGTGACGGTGTTAATGGGGGTCAAAGGTTGCACCCAGTGTTCCAGCTGAATCTCTACATTTGAAGTCCCACCTCCAGGTCCAAATATTCTCACCCGGCCTATGTCAGACAGAACCATCACGGAATCCTCCAGAAGTCCCAGACACAACAAGCCTTCATCACCGCTGATTGGGAGCGTCGGAATGCCATCTGACGTCAACATGGACACCTGCAAGCGCGGGATGAAAAGCAAGAAGAGGAAGAACAGGAGGAAGAGGAGGAGGCTGCGGTACCTGCATCTTGTTGTACACAAAGATCAGCTGACCACACAGGTGCATGTGGACTGGTGAGGGGGTGTGGTCAACAGGCCACGCCTCTTGAATACAGAGCATCTGTTGGCCGCTTGTCAGGTTCCACCTCTTCAAAGAACCATCAGCACCCAATGAAAGGCAGTGGGCGGGGCTGTCAATCAGCTTGAGTGACAGGATGGCAGCTGCAGGACCAATGTTTTATGATGATTGTTTACAAACATAGAATGTTGATGTTAATCAAGGTCGTTGCGTTTAATAAAGACAGCTTGTCATTGCGTGGACCGACCGGTGTGTGCGCTCAGCGTGCGTTCAAGGTGTAAGTCAGCAAGGCTCCAGGCCGCCACAAATCCCTGGTCTGAACCTGCAACCAGAAGCTCCGCCTCCACACTGACGTCCACACAGACAACACCTGGAGACACAGTGAGGGAGTGACGTGCGCACATAGTGTGCAGGGCAGGAGTTGTGTGACCTCTGACCTCCCCGCAGGCCCGTCAGGATGTGCTGCAAGGCCCCCCCTGGCGGCGGCAGGAAGCTGCACTTTGGGATGAGGACGGGCTCGGAACACGTCAGCAACCACTCCTCACATTGAGCGCACAGCCGACCAATCAGTGAAGGGAAGGGCATGGCCAAACTGTGCAGTCTCGCTAGCAACTCTGTGTAGAAGTGCGACGCCCCTGAGGGTGGAGGGAAAACAAATTGCCAGCCAGCGTGGAGACATGTGAGGCAGCGTGATATACAGTAATGCAACAGACCCACGTAACCATCCAGAAAGTCCAGATGGGGCTTGATGAGGACCAGAGCATCTCGGAGGAGGCGGGTTTCCGTGCAGTCCATGTAGAGGGAGCACTGGTCCAAGTCCTGAATGACACTGGACACGCCCATCACGGCACTCTTACAGTAAAGCCACTCTCCACTGCCTGAGAGACACAGGAAGTGACACACAGGAAGTGATTGTCTTTTTCAGTTCTACAAGTCGGTGGGGCTTTAACGTCTCACCAATGACGTCCTGACGTAGCTCCTCCCACAGGCCGGCATGAAGCAAGTGATAGGGCAACTCTTGAAGCTTCCTGACATTAGCCAATCCCGGAGCAAACCACAGCGGCTGGGGCGGGACCTGACACAACCAACCCACAACCAATCGGATAAGCGATCCAGCCACAGGATGGCAACCATGGCTACCAGGCTCAGTCTGAAACATACAACCTTTCTGTCAGCGAGGACCAGCGTCAGGCCAGGAAGAGCCACTGGTTTCAGTTTTCCAAACCACACTCCCTGGAAGTACTCTGCCAGGATGGCCAGGCTACGCCCCCTGCGCTCTGATGTCAGGTAGCGTGTTGAAACCGCCTCCCACAGACACCTGATTTAAACAGAGACAACATGAAGTCTGTGAAACATCATCTGAAGTGGCTCATTTGTTTTCATCACCGCTCCCTGAAGACCATGGCTACAACACCGCGTGTCCATCGCTCCTCCAGGTGGTCCTCCAGGTCCCTTCGGAGGCGGGACCACAGCATGGGGGGCAATCGAATTAGGGAAGGCGTCGGCGGGAGGGAAAGCTTGTATACCTCACTGATGACATCATTATCCAGAGACATAATGTCACGTAGCTCCGCCTCCAATAAGCCTTC
Source organism: Dunckerocampus dactyliophorus (assembly GCF_027744805.1). Taxonomy (NCBI): domain Eukaryota; kingdom Metazoa; phylum Chordata; class Actinopteri; order Syngnathiformes; family Syngnathidae; genus Dunckerocampus; species Dunckerocampus dactyliophorus. The sequence goes on from NC_072828.1 coordinate 9,360,030, forward strand.
CCTGTAGATCACATGACGTCACCGCTTGTAACAACTGGTAATTATTATTGTAGCATTAGGTTTAATAGGTTATGCTAGGTTGTGCTAACATTACCCAGAGAGTAGGAACAGTGAAAACATGCAGAATAAAACACTTGTCATGTTAATGAGCCACGTGGAAGCATTATGGGTGTGGTCAGACTGTCAAAAAGGTCTTTACTCACCTGGCCAGGGCAATGTAACCCAAGGCCCCGCCCACCAACTCCCTGCCATGTTTCTCCTCTAGCATGACGAAAAGCTCCGACATCATTTCCTGTGCGTTGGTGCCCAGGCAAAGCCGTGTAATTGGGGTGGAGGATGTCCAGCGTTTGGCGGCAGACACAATGAGTTGGAGGTGGAGCGGACAGCCCGTCAAGTCGAAGCTCTGCAGCGCGGTGACAGCTTGCTCGGGGGTCAAAGTTCGCTGCGACGCGCTGAGCCGTGACTCCATGATGTGTCGACCTTCGTCGCGTGTCAGGCGCTCCACTTCAAAAAAACGTTCCAGCGACTTCAGCTTGAGGCGCGCGCCGGCGAAGGCCTCGCTGTTGGTGTCCATGGAGACAACAAGGTGGACGTTGGGCGGGAGCTCCTCGGGCAGCCAGCAGAGAGCGCGATGATTGTCGCACAGGCGGTCAACAGCATCCAAGATGACGAGCAGCACGCCGCCCTGCTGGGAAACGGAGGCCAGAACTTCCTGAAAAAAGCTGACCAGTTCCTGGTGATTGCTCAGTGAGGTGGGCAAGGCCAAATCACAGGCCAGACAGATTTGGAGGCAGATGCTGAGGAGAAGATGGTCAACATCTTCTCTCCGAAGATGGCGAGCACCAAGCAACCTGACCACCACTGTGGCCTGGGCCTCCAGCACGGTCCGCATCTCCTCCGCCAGCTTACATAAGAGCGCCGTCTTGCCCATCCCGGCGGCACCGTGCACCACTAGTGGCCCGTGACGGACGTTGGTGGAATCCCACATGGCGAGGCACAGCTTAGCCAGAAGCCCCTCCCTACCGTGGAAGCCGCAGCACACCAGTTTCCTCAAGGCAAAATGGTGGCTGACCTCTTCCGCCACCCACTCGTATTTGTTTTCTTCTTTTGTGCTTCCCCAAACTTTCCTGGTCCCACCCCCCATGGAAGCACTGAGTGCCACCGTGATCTTGGCCTTCATCTGACACACAAACTGCTCACACATGGTGTCCAAGTACTGAGCGTGCTCCTTGCGTCTGGGCTCGATGGCTCCCCTGCTGAGCTCCACACTGTGCACATTCACCTTGTCCTTCCATGAGGCGTAGAGGCGGGACTTGAGGCCAGCGAGGAGGCCCCGTGCTTCTGCATCTAACAGCCCATCGGCCGTGGCGTCCATGAATCTGGCGAGACGCCTCGGCCCGCCCCTCACCAGGCGAGGTATCTCTCGAATAAAGAGCAGGGCTGAGGCGCCGGCGCCGTCCTTCTCTAAACCATGCTGGAACTCCCGTTCTGTGACTGCAGACGATAAGACGACACAGTTAGCCTGAAGAAACATGGCAGACAAACTGTTGGCGTGACCTGACCTGACGTGAAGAAGACGCATCGCTCATCCGCTGTGATGTCGCCGGCAGCCTCGGCCTTGCTGGCAGCGGAGCGCAGGTGCTGTAACAAGTGCGTCTCCATCAAACGCCAGGAAGCCACCTCCTCGTCACGTTGTACTGCGCTGTCGGGTCGGAGGTCGCTGTAGTGAGGGAAGTGAGTCGTGACTGGCAGCAGGACATAGGTGGGCGGGACCGCATTGTCGTCCCTCATGTACCAACGGTTAAGCAAGTGGACGGCGTCAGGCTTGTTGGCCAGTTTGGACACAAACAGCTCAAACTGTTTGCGTGGGATCCCAGCAGGAAGCGCTCGGTGGCCATAGCGGTTCCCCAACAGAGCCTTGGGAGCGCAGATAGGAAGTGAATGCAGGGATGAAGTTGAGCTAACAGACGAGCTAACACTCACCACGAAGGCGGGACCAGCAGACATCTTCTTGCTAATGGATATCTCTCGCAGGAAGAGCTCACAGGCGTCATGCTCCCCTGACGTCACCTTTCCCATCCCCCAGCGCAGGTCGACCACCTAAATAGGAAGTGACATCACTGAACGAGCCATGCCCACCCTGACACAGGCTGCAAGATGGAGGTGGACCAACCTCAAACACCAAGCCCATACTGCGGCACCATGCAAGGACTTGTGGGTACGCTTTCTCCAGAAGAGCTTTCCTCTCACCACTCATGTCTGCGCATCACAGTCGCCGTCAAGACCACCATGAAATAAAGTAAATAGAAATAGTCTGTTCCAGGGTCAAACTGTGGCCATCATAAAAACTTTAGTAAGAATACAGGCACTGTTAACTGTCACACAAGTGTAAAAAGAAGTCAACCATTAATAGTACGATCACTTTAAGAAACTTCTGGAAGGTGAGTCTCTTCACATAAAACATTTATGTTGCTGATATGGTACTGAGCAGCCAGGACAAACACATTTTTTTCCCCAGAAAAAGTCAAAGAAAAAGCAAGTCTTCCACCAAATGTGTCTTGTGGCATCTAACCGGTGTGTGTGTCTGTGTGAAGACATTTTCTGACCTGTGAAGGTGGAGCTGATGAACACACGGATCATGTTGCTGGTCCTCAACGTGGGAATCGTGTGTCCTCTCAGAACCTCCTGCATGTTTCCATGAGCACCTGATGATGCTGATGATGGACACGCCGCCTCCATCGTGTTCTGATGCTGCTTCGTGGCTCACTTCTTCTCTTGTGTTCTTGTGATGTGTGCGTCAGCATCTTTGTCTCCCTCAGAGATGTCCCTAGGGACAAACACTTTACCCTGGAGACACTCGCCTGCAAGAACGGTTGCCTCATCAGTCATTCTTCATTGTGTTTAATGCCTCATTCTGTCATCTTTATAACATGCCGAAATTACACATCAAGTATTAATGTCCTTAAACAGCAGTTGGTATGTTGGCTGAACATGAAAACAGAGACGTTGAAACTACACTAGACATTATCGGTAAGGTAAGTGACTGGCTGCTTTGTACTGAGCAGCGCTAAACCACGCATGCAGATGTAAAGTGCAACAGTATGAATGCAGGTGCTTTAAGGTTGGCCTGCTGAGTGGGTAAATCACCCGAGTGTTAGCAGGTGTGAGGGAGCACCCCCAAGGCGCCAATTACAATGGCAACATGGCCGTCATCACGCATCAGCATGATGACAATAACAAAGCAAAGCTGGCGGGCACACAGCTACAAACTGCTGACATCATCCTACACACAAAGGTAAAGAATGCATTGCATAGAAAAAGCATCTTACAGCTAACAAATGTTTGCTCCTTGAGGTTTTCTCCACTACTAACATGTAAAAGCAGACTTGTTTGCTACATGAGGGTGTTTTCACCCTGCATGTTACCCTCCAGCTGTTTTTGTCAACTCCTCACTCCCACTGGACCACATTTCATCACGCTCTGCAGCGCCACACCTCTTAATCAAACGTGTTAGTTAAAAAAACGTCTGCTGAAGTAAACTGAAGTTTGGCAGTCTAAAAGCAAGGAAACAAACGGCAGTACTGACCTTTGCCTCACAAGCCATGTTCCTCCATGAAAACAGCGGCCATGTTTGTGTAGAGCGAAAAAGCAACAAGACAAAAAAAAAAAAAAAACACAGGAAGTGCTCTCAATTGATTTTATTTCCTCATGAACTCCATCAAGTCACCTATGTTTCATCAGTCCTATGTTGTGTGGACTCCAAGGGGGAGGAGCTTGATTGGTCAGCAGGGACACGGTGAGCCAGCCTCCAAGTCCACGGTCAGTCCTTTGCTCAGCAAGAAGGCTTCTTGTTTGGGCTCGCGCCCGAGGAACTTCTTCAACATGGCCGATGCATCCAGGGAGCCGCCGGGCCGTAGGATGCATTTCCTGTAGTCCAGGCCGACCTGCAGGACACGCAGTTCTTGGCTTGGGCTTCCAAAGAGAGGACAGTGGAGGACAGTTGAGGTGTGCGTGGTGCTCACCTTGGGATTCATGATTCCCTCTTGCTTGAAGCGAGCGTAGAACATGTCCATAGAGAAGACCTCGCTCCATAGGTAGCCGTAATACTGAGCGTCATAACCACCCGCCAAGTGGCCGAACGTCGCTGGCATGTTGGTCCCTGAAGACACACACGGTTTTGTAACCACTAGGACTGAACATCTGCTCGAAGAAGCATATTTGTGTTGCGTCTAACCTGGCGAAGCAGGAATTCCCAATACTTCCTGGCAGAGACGTGAATACTCTTCTGCCGGGTCCAGGCCGGTCCTGGTGTGCAGAGCTTGATCCACTTTGGCCAGTACGATCTGCCTCAAGTTGAAAAGACCTGCACACATTCACAGTTCACTGTCATGACATTGTTGGCTCTCCTAAAGACCACTTCATCCAATAACAGCATTTCTGTCCGGTACCCACCTGTGTTGGCCAGGCGGGATTTGATGAGTTTGTCGAGCAGCTCGTCTGGAATGGCAGCACCCGTCTTGTAGTGGCTGGACATCCTCTGCAGTGGCTCCTTCTCCCACACCCAGTTCTCCAACATCTGGGACGGGGCCTCCACAAAGTCCCGCTCCACATGAGTCCCGCTGAACATGGCGTAGTCAGCCTGCAGGCAAATTGCAGATGAGTGACTGAGTAACATGACTACAAACATCTAAACTTCACTAGGGATGTCCGATACTGGCTTTTTTGCTGATAACCGATATGCCGATATTGTCCAACTCTCACCGAAATCAACAGATACCGATGCCGAGGTGTGTAACATCACATATCTTTTTTTGAGTAAAACTGTTCTAAAGTAAGTTCTTATGCCTTGATTTATGTTATTTTTGGAAAGATTACATTTATTTTTAGTTAAAAGGGGTATTTTTTAAAATACATGAATTTGCTGATTATTATTTTGATTGATAACTTTCATGTTCTTATTTTACATTCTTTTATTGCAATCAAAGTACTGATTAAAACTATATATATATATATATATATATATATATATATATATATATATATATATATACACACACACACACACACACACACACACTGTTTTTCGGCGCTACTTTGTGCTCTATAGCCGATGTAATGTGAATTACTACTGTGTGGGATCCACAAAGTTCTTTTTAGCCATCTGAGAAGATGAAATACATTGTTTTTGGTGCCTAACTGTTTCCCAAGTATATTAGTGTGTGTGTGTGAATGTATAAACAAGAGGCATTAACTTAAATTTCTTTGTAGAAAGGCGCTTTATGAAAGTAAGTACATTTATTTGTATTCACTTACAGCACAGCCTTGCCACATCCAATATGGCAGCGTCGTTGATGTAAGGCTCAGCGCTCGATACGGCATCTACATATATGGTTTTGACAACAGCTCTTCTTGTTTCCCAGCGTGCTTTGCTGTGCTGTTGTAAATGGCTGCTAAGTTACACGTTTAGGGCTCACATAGTTGTTTATTCAGTATTATTCGTTGGTAGTGTCTTGTCTGTTGTTATCTACCTATTACATTGCTGTGATGGTTTTTTGCCAGTAAGAATGATATGTGGAATGGTAACCTGGAGAAAACCCACACACGCATGGGGAGAACATGCAAAACAGGAAGGGTTCTGTAGCTGAAGCTAATCTAATAATTACAACAGTCACTCTTATCGCAAATGATCCAAAATCAGGGAAGAAGAACAACATCAAGCTAGCAGGAGGATTTGGAGGGGCGGGGGAGTGAGGCAATGTCAAAAATAGCAATTTTTTCGGTGTCTCAATTACTCGTGGTTTTTCGCCATTCGCTAACTTCAGACAACATGAGCCAACATAAACTCTGACCTCAGCACACAACTGGTGCATGACGTGTCCAAACTCGTGGAAGTACGTCTCCACCTCGTCGTGCTGCAGCAGAGACGGCGCATCGGCCGTGGGTTTACTGAAGTTTGCCACCATGGCCGCCACTGACATCTGGCGAGCACCGTTTGGCAGCAGGCAGCCAGGCTGCAGGCCAAAACAGGCGGCGTGCCCATACTTGCCCTCCCTGTGGGAACCAAACAAAGGACTCAGAAGACCAGCACCCTCCAGTACCATGGTGCCAGGTGACTCTGGAAGAGCTTGGTCATCACCTGGGGAAGAGGTCCAGGTAGAATTGGCCCACCACCTGACCGTGACTGCGATCCTTCACGCTGTACAGCTTCACATCTGGGTGCCACACAGGGGCGCCGTCCACCAGTTCAAAGGTCAAAGCCAGCAGCTCCTGGTAGATGTCCAACAGTCCCCGAGTCACCACCTCCATGGGAAAGTACTCCTTCAACAGGTTCTGGTCCACTGCGTACTGAGTCTCCTCCACCTGGAAGAAGGAAGCAACAAAGAAAGAAAACAAGAAAAGTGTTGTCGTTACGAGGCAGAGAGAATGCAACTGCGTCCACCTGGCTCACAAAAGACCTGACATGGGTCACAAAGGTCTCACCTGGGTCATGAAGTAGCGGGTATCCCAGGCGTGCAGCTCTCCACTGAAGGTAAGACCTCTCTTCTTGCACTCTTCCTCCTTCAGTTTAAGGAGCATCACACGCTCTTCATCACCCAGAGGCTTCAGCTTGCGGGCGAGTTCCTCTAAGAAGAATGAGATGAGAAGGCTTTGTGAGCACCCGGGTTCACATTCCAGATAGACAACGTGGAGACGTTTGTGGTGTGGTCCTCACCCAGGAAAGCGGCCACCTGCTTGCCAGACTTGGCCATGTTCATCTCCAGCACAAAGTCAGCGTGGGTGCTGAAGCCAAGCAGAGAACTCTTACGGGCTCGAAGCTCCACCAACTCTTTCAGGATGACCGAGTTCTCCTGCAGAAACACCAGAAACATGTGTCATGTATTGTGGTGTCATTAAGGAATTAAAGAATTCTTCACCTCTCTGCAGCGCGAGTTGAAAGCTTCCTCCAGCTTCTTGCGCGTTTCTGGGACAAAGCATTTCTTCATGGTGGGGAAGTAGTGCGGATACTTCAAGGTCACCTTCAGACTGTCTCCATCTTTTTCCAGCGAGCTCAGGAAGTCTTCTGGGAGGCCGCCTATAGCCAGCAAAGGAAGAACACACCATTAGAGGAGTAAGTCCAGGTGGCGGCATAACCAGCCACCAGTTCTCACCCAGTTCCTCCCTGCTGAAGGACAGACTTGTGGTGTCCTCGTTCAAGTTCTTGTTGAAGTCGATGCACAAGTTGCTGAGCTTCTTCTTGATGCTCTTGATCTCCTACACCAGAACACACACCACATTCAGTGAAGGACTATACGAGGCTTAAAGACTAAAGCCCAGTATGGTCCACCTCTTGTGTCTCCTTGGGCAGGTGGAGTCCATTTCTCTGGCCCAGTTTGATGAGCCGCTCCATATAGCGTTTGGACTCGGCAGTCAGACTGCTGGTTTCAGTCTTTTTCTGCAAACAAAAAAGAAAAAGCCTAGTTTGAACTGCTGGACCAGTTGTGAATAGCTACGGCTCCTTATTTGACAACGTTGACACCTGTCAGGACAGTTGATAGCTCACCTCCAGAGCCACGATCCTCTGGTACACGTCCTCCCTCATGCTCATCTCCACATCAAACTCTGACAACTGTTTGTCCGCCTCCGTGCTCGCCGTGCGCACTTCCTTGATCGGAGACACGTGCTGTGGGAAGTCTAGCATGTTCCTCTGGACTGCAATATGACGGGGACAGGGTAAAAAAAAAAAAATTTTAAAGTTTATTTATAGCATCATGACTCATCATGCTAATATAACATTAACATAAACATCTGATTTCCTCAAACAGTAATAAAATAAAACCTCACATTATCAATAACGTGTGTGTGTGTGTGTGTGTTTAATCATCATTAATCAAATGTGTGTTCATAAAATCAGAGTCAAATCTTCTTCTTGTTGTTTGTGGCTGTACAAAGTGCTGATGAAGATGATCTTTACATCGCAGTGCCAAACGCTGACTCAGCGATCCTGCCTGCCTCAACAACGGTGCTTTCACATTGTTTGCTTTTGTTTCGCCTCGCTTTACATTCATGTGGCTGGTGCACAGAAGCATCTGGACGCACGCTCAAACACCAAACACTAGCACCACATGACGATCGCAATTATTATTAAACATAAACGTGTGTTTGGGTCATGAAGGAATGTGACCTGTTCAGTTTGATTGGATCTTGTGTTGCCATGGCAACACATGAATACTGACCCGTGTACTCCACCTCTACGTCAGCAAGCACCTTCAGTGTGTTCTCAAAGGTGACGGCGTCCAAGGCCAGAGCACCAACACGGTCATAAACATCCTTGGTGCTGGCAATGAGATCGTCTGCCTTCTTGAGGATCTGCTCGGCGCTCAGATCCCATCGCAGACGGTTCTGGGAGCAGACGCGGGTTGAACCGCCAAACACCACCTCACCTGGAATTGATCACATGATCAGCACCACAGTCTGCGAGACTATTATTAACATGTTCGTATACATTTACAATGCAATTATTATTTCTTCCTGAAGCAGACCGTGCAATTACATTTTATTATTATTTACACAGAACAATACTTTAGTCTAAGAAGTAACGTTAATACGTTCGTACACATCTTCAACACATTTAATTTGTAAAATCGTGACATATGGAATCTTAATAAAACCACCTATCACCAATATTTACTTATTTTGTTGGCCAAACATCACAAAGTCCAAAGTCATCTTCTGAGTGCAACTTTATTTGTCTTTGTTAAATTAACAGGCAGCTAGCATTGGCAGCTAGCAAGATAGCGGTTAGCTGGTGTTAGCCGAGGTCGTCAAAGGCGTTTAAAGAGTGACGCATAAAGATAAAAAGTGGGCTGACAGACCAGATGGAATTTTGTTTTTTTTATTTAAAAAAAAAAGGTCGGGAAAGCTTACCTGTCGGGCCCATGTCGACTAGCTGATCGCAAGAGTCACGTGTCCGTGCTTGTATCACAAAGAGCCATGGGTTTAGGAGACTCACTCGCGACTTCCGGTTTTAGTTTCAAAATAAAACTATACAGCTTCTGGCAGACTGAACAATCGCGGGTATTAAGTTGTTAATCTCTATTGAATTTGTCGTCGTGCTTTTAATTAATAATACACGCGTACATAGCATTTACTTATACATAACTTACAGTACATAGTACATGTTTATATATAACATACAACAACACGTAAATGATAGTGATGTGCGTTACCACTGATTTCTTTTCCGTTTCGATGAGTAGGCTACAATTCAGGCTGGTATCAGCGATACCAATGCAATACCGATACTTTGTACAAATACACCTAACGTGTCGGGTAAATTTGAAAAAGGAATGTATTTCAAAGCATAGCATAGCTTAGAAAATAAAGAATATAAGACATCAGAGTAATGTATTTATTTATTTTAAACAACTGCAACCTTTAGACAAGGTCTAAATAATTTAGTTACTTTCCACTGCTCCCGTTAATGATGTACATTACCTCAAATGACTGAAGTATCAGAAGTATCAATATTTTGATTTGAGAATCTATTTTAGTGCTTAGAAGCCTGGCACCAAAGGTATCGACATTTCAATATCAATCCACACATCAGTAGTAACTGAGTCAATAACGAATATTTTTATTTTTCTTGTGTAAAATGATTGTAGTTAAAACGTGTTGTGGCTCACTAAGACTACAATTTTGTGCAAAAGGGTTGATGACACATAGCTTTATTATTGTCATAACAATTAAAACAAGTATCATCATTTTCACCTTTACTCAAACAACAAAACCAAAAAAAGTAGCAAAGTAAGTATGAAAAAAATATTAAAACAGTAATTTTATTACAAACGCCCACTGTTGGCAGTGAATAATATTGCAGTAACAAAATAATCATTATTGTTATATTATGTTCTAGTCATTCAAATGCTTTTTAAAAGTGTAATCAACATGTGCTTCATCCAGTGTACATTCACATATGCCTTTTCAAAGCATGTATCATTCCGTTTGCACAAAGTCAGACAGGCCCTCCTCTTCCTCCAAGAACACTGGTTGCCAAGCTGAAAGTGAAATGATTAAATAATTATAACGATTTCTTATTAGAGTTTAGGAAGAAAGCCTCTAGAACTATGCTAGCGTGCTAAGTCCTAACTTACCTTGCTGGTTAGCCCAGGAATGGCTAAAGTAGGGTGGGTTTTTGGGTGGGTGGAGGGTGGAGGGTGAGTGTACATGTTAATTGAGAACACATACTTATGATTAGTAAAAGTGGGTTGACCTTTGTACGGAGTTGTACCTGTCTGTCTTCGCTGGACTGTGACGGAATTCTTCTTCCAGTAGAACTTTCTCCAGACGTACTCGGCAAACCTTTAGCTTCAGGCGCAGCAGCCCGACTGACCAGGGCTTTATTCTTCACCAGCGTGGACAGAACTGAAGAAGAAGAGGAGAACTGGTCCAAACTGATGCTGAACTGGTCTTCTGTGGACGTGGTCAAGTCTAGTGCAGCGCTACCTTCTCTGGTGAGGTTCTCAGCAGCGTTCATGGCCTTGCCGCTCAGGTCGCTAACCATGTTGTCCACGGTGGCTTCATGGCGGAGGAAGACGGGTCGGACCACACGATTGTAGATAACCTGGGATCCGTTCCAGGAGATGGGTGCCATGCACCACAACAGGAAGAGACACTGCCAGAGGACACAAGGACACAACAAGAAACTAGAGTGTGATGAAGGTCAAGCATGTCAAGGCCAAGGAGGGTCACCTTGAATGCATAGTAGAAGGGGAACCAGTAGAGGAAGATATCTGAGAAGAACTCGCCCAGGCTGAAGACACCGTACACCACCCAGTAGGTCAGCCATTTTGTGTCGTCTTCTTTGTTGGCACTCTCGATGGCTTTGACTCTGCACACGTGCACATCTGACACTTATATACTTCCTGTCTCCACGGTTCTGGAATGTTCTCTCAGCCTATTTCTACTCGTTTGTGGAATGATGGACAAGAACTCACGAGAAATACGCTGGGTACACGAAACCAATGAGGTTGCAGACTAGCGAGGCGCCGTACCCATAAACCAGGTAGAGTCCCGTCACTGACACAGCACCTAAAGGCCACATGGGACCGCGTCATGTTTACATCATTATCAGCATTGTTAGCATCTGTACCTAGCTCAGCATACTCCAGATAGTACTGTATATCAGCTAAATTAGCTTAGCATGTCCACACAAGATGAGCTAGCTAGGCAATAGCTAGTAGGGCTGCCTGTTACTGTGTGTCTTTGTGTTCAGCAGATTAACTGAATCCTCTTGTGACCGCAGCACAACACACACAGTACCGGCGGCAAGGATCTTCTTTTTGATGCCAGTCTTCTCCTCCAGCTTCCCCAGGAAGTCTGTGACGATGTTCTTCTCGTTGAGGAACTTTTCTGCTCGCTCTTTGAGCGAGGAGAGGAAGGTGAGCAGGCCCATGTCCTCAGACAGGAGTGGCTGACAAGAGGAAGAGCAGCACAGGGACTGAAGGGGAAGATAAATCCTCCACATCCACCTGCTTCCTGCGGGGGCGGAGTCTAGTGGTACAGAGTGGGTTACTGCTTGTCCGTTTGGACAGGTTGCCATGGTGACAGTGTTTGATGTTTTTCATGAAGTCATCAAAGATTCTTTTGTGTTGTTTTCTGGGGAAAGGGGGTCAAAGGTCATCCTTGCCCACAACAACGGCCCAACACCTCTTTAGCATCTGCCCCCCCGCAGTAAGACAGAACACAACCTGGCAGCAAGACCTATGAGGGGCGGAGCCTGTGAGGAGGAATGCAGCATGTGGCAGCGTGCGGAAGCCTGCACGCTGCATTCCTGCAGGACCCTCAGACCTCAAGCAGCCGCCATTGCAGCCGTCACTGCAACGCGTCCGCCTGCAGCCCAGTGGCCATGCGAGGATACCGCGGTGTGAAATACATCCTGTTTGTCTTCTGCTACGTCTTCTGGGTGAGTCAGAGGGGGTGTCATGTGACCTCACTGATCCAACACTTTGACAACACACCTCAGAATAATTAATAAACACGCACGCACGCACGCACGCACGCACACACGCACACTTACTTACTAACAACCGGTTTATGAATGACTAATTAACAGTCCATTAAAGTCAATCATTGTTGACATTTAATGAATGCGAATGAGCCATGCTAACAAAGTCTCGGGACGGTTCACATGCACGTTGAAACAAGCTAACATCTGTGCACTTTGTTGGAGACTGGTGGTGCATTCAGGTGCTGAAAGGGGGCGCTTGTAATGCAGATAGCATCGCCATGACTTTCAAATTGAATGAAGAAGCCTTTGGTCATCGAACATCATCTGTCCGCAGGTTGTGAGCGCCATTGTCATCACAGTGGGAATCTATGCCAAAGTCGCCAAAGAGAAAGGTCGGGCAACGTCCACGGAAAAGTCGGAACGTTCACATTCCATCATGGCAACAGGACTTTCTTCTTCTCATTGTATACCTGAGCTCAGTCTGCAGGAAGTCGGCCTAGTGATGCTGAAAGTGAACATAGGAGCAAATCTAATCTCATAGGAAGTGAGCGTAGCATACAGGAAGTGAGTGTAGCATTACGGGAAGTGAATGTAATGTCACGAAAAGTGAATATAATATCACAGCAAGTGAATGCAGTGTTACAGGAAGTGAATGTAACATCACAGGAAGTCACTATAGCGTTTCAGGAAGTGGGTGTAGCCTTGCAGAAAGTGAGTGAGCGTTCCAGGATGTGAGTGTTACGTAAAAAAAAAAAAAGTGAGTATTATGTCACAGGAAGTGAAAGTAATGTCACAGAAAGGGAGTGTAAAGTTACAGGAAGTGAATGTAGTATCACAAGAAGTGAATGTAATCCTTTAGGAAGTGGGTGTAGCATTGCAGGAAGTGAGAGAATGTTCCAGGAAATTAATGTAATATCACAGGATGTGAATGTTACAGGAAGTAAAGTGAACTGGTGTGTGCGTGTGCAGATGTTGTGGACACACTGATCGTGGACCCGGCCCTCCTCCTCGTCATGGTGGGCTCGCTGACGTTCTTCATCACATTCCTGGGATGTTTGGGTGCCCTGCGTAACGCCGCCTGCCTGCTGAAGACGGTACATGTAACATGATGTTACATGAGCAATCATGTCACATGTGCGATGATGTCATGAGATGCGTTTTCCCCGGTGTGTAGTTTGCGGCCATCCTGGCGGCGGTGCTTCTGGTGCAGCTGACAGCAGGAATTCTGGGATATCTCTTCACTGATACGGTTAGACGAAGCCGCTGCGTCGCGCTGTGGTCCCCGCATCAGGTGAACACATTGTCGTCCTCCAGGTGATGGAGAGGACGGAGCGTTTCATGATGAAAACCATCGTCCGCTACCGAGAGGACCATGACCTTGAGAACGCCATTGACTTTGTCCAGAAAAAGGTACGAGGATCCCTCATGCTGTGTGCATGCGTGTGCACGTGACGCGCCGTGTAGTTACAGTGCTGCGGCGTGGACGGCTACAAGGACTGGTCCAGGAACGTCTACTTTGAGTGCTCGGACTCCAATCCCAGCATGGAAGCCTGCGGCGTTCCTTTCTCCTGTTGCGTCGTCCCCAGCAACCAGGTCACTGACCTTTGTCCTTTGACCTTTTCTGTTCTGGAAATGTTGTCTGGTGAGATGTGAGAAGTCATGTAGATGTGCTTCCTCAGACGATGCTGAACACCATGTGTGGTTTGGGAACGCAGCAGCAGGATCGTGAGCGGGCCTCTGACGACATCTTCACAGACGGCTGCCTGGACAAGATTGTCCTGTGGATCAGGACCAACATGAAGATGCTGGCCGGGATGACGGGCGGCCTGCTGCTTCTCGAGGTAAACCAGCTTCTCAAAGCCTTTACCAGCACACGTGTCAACACATCTTATGTGTGTGTGTGTGTGTGTGTGTGTGTGTGTGTGTGTGTGTGCATGTTGCAGGCGTGCATGATCTCACTGGCTGTGGCTCAAGTGTGCTGGATCAACAAAGTGCACCAACGTCAGGCAGAGCTTGCGACCAGGAGAGCCTCGCAGAGGAAAGACGAGCTGTGGTTTCCCGCGTTTGCTGACTTTGACAACGAATAAGACAAGACATGGTGACCTTTGGTGACCTTTTGGACCTCCAAGCTAACGCTGGCTTGTTTCAGTCAAGTTCATGTCAAGAGAATAACTCTTTGGTGACTCCTTAAAGGCTGAAGACTTCACTACATCTCATAATGACCGCTGCTGATGAAAACAAAATAAAAAATCGCATTCAAGTTCACAATGTAAACATGATGACCTCACTTTTGGTTGTTGTTCTATGATCGTCAGGGTCAAAGGTGAGTTGGAGGCGGGTTACACCTTGGACTGGTTGTCTGTCAATCACAGGACACAAGCATTCACCCTCACATTCACACCATTCACACTATGCTGTGCTACGCTAGCACATGGCTGATGGAATACAAAAACTTTTTTATGAAGACTTTTTATGTTTTTGTACATAACAATACAAAAAAAAATCAAAAAGATAGAAAAAGTGAGTGTTTTTGTGCGTTGGCAGATGAACACATGAATGTGTGAGGATTGTAATGAAGGACCATCCAGTTAAGGCAGAACTACTTCCTGTTTGACTTCTTCACAGAGAAAGATGAGGAACGTCCACTCTTCATCCTTCGTTTCCCAAAATGAAATTAAATTCAGAGTAAAGGAATAAATGCACAAAGCCAGTGTGGACGAGTTAGCTGCCTGCATCGCAAACAGGAAACAGGAAGTAAAGCACGAGAGGCAGACAGAGAGATGCATGCCGGCATGCTGTCGAGCACACACATGAAGAAGAGCACTTAGGTCGTCAGAGACATCAAAGAGTCTTTCCTTTGATGTCCAAACATGTGGCTGACCTTGACTTCACACACGATGCCACAGTTAGGGTCGGAGCGTCGCCATGGCTCACACCTGACAGATGTTGTAATAGACGGTGTGTGCGTGCCTCTCCAATACTGCGTCGCCATCTTTGTGTGTGTGGATCTCGCTCATGGGCACGTCCACGCTGTGGTTGTGGTTGTGGGGGGTGTGCGTGCCGTAAGAGGGGACACCCTGGGAGCAAACCACCAACCGTTAGCACGCAGAGTGTCCTGCTAGCTTGCTGCCATGTGTCATTTACCTTTCCCGTCCCACTCAGGGGAAAGTCTTTGCGACACAGGTGGGCGATGATGCCTGCCGCCAAGGCATCACCCAGCACGTTGATCATGGTCCGAAATCTGTCCCTGCACACATAGCACACGTGACACAGTCACATGATGCAGTCAGGCCACACCCCTGGCCCCACCCACCCAATACCACCTACAGGATCCAATCAATGGCCACGATGAGGGTGATGTCATCGGGGGGTAGGCCCACTGACGTCAGCACGATCACCATGGTAACCAGGCCTGCCTGAGGGATGCCGGCTGCGCCAATGCTGGCGGCAGTGGCGGTGATGCTGGCGGGAAGATGGGCACATACTGTGACGAACAGGCGTTTGCCACGGAAACAAAAGTGATGCTTTCAAGGTTACCTGATGGTCACCAGTTGGCCAAAGTCCAGCTCGTAGTCGTTGACCTGGGCAATAAAGATGGCCGCCACAGCCTCGTAAAGCGCCGTGCCGTCCATGTTGATGGTGGCGCCCACAGGTAGAACGAAACGTGCAATCTGGCGGTCCACGTGACAGTTCTCCAGCAGACACTTCATGGTGATGGGCAGCGTTGCTGAGCTGGCGAGAGAACGCCGTCAGAGCTTCAAAACACCTACAAAAGTGGCAGCAGTGGAGGCGGCAGACTCACCTGGAGGAGGTGGCCAGGGCGATGACCATGGCCTGCAGCAGCCCACGGATGTACTTGAAGGGGTTCTTCCTGGTGAGCAGGAAGTAAAAGAGGGGGAGGAGCACCAAGCCGTGCACAAAGAGGCCGGCGAGCACGGTGATGCCGTACCACCCCAGCTTCTTTCCCAGCGTGCTCGGGTCCTGCATGTCCAGGATCTTTCCCGCCACCAAGAAGATGATCCCGAATGGGAAGTACCTGCCGCGAGGTGACGTCAGCCTGTGTCTATAATGTAAGCCCCCCCCACATGGTTTCCAGCTCACCACACAGCCGCGTTGATGATCTTCATGACGCACTCATTGATGCACTGACACACGTTGACCAGTGGCGCTCCTCGCTCGCCCATTCTGCCCAGCAACAGACCTGCGATGACATCATCACCGGTCAACACATGTGCACGCCACTCAACCGACCGTCCCAGCCTATCCCGGGCCCATGCCCGCTTACCCATGGTGGCCGAGAAGATGACAATGCCGAGCACGTTCATCTGCTGGCTGCTGCCGGGACTTGTCTTGTATGTGACTTCGGGGGGCGGAGTCAGCTCCAGGAACACCGTGCGACCTTTGGGGTCGCTCTCGTCCGGGACCACATACACGAAGTTGGGCTGGATGGTTTTGGTCGGGACCTTCAGGATGGGCACCAGGTCTGTTTTGTACTGACAACACAAATAGAAAGCGTGAGAGGAAGAAGCGGTCATGTGACAGCGGAAGCTCGCCGGCGCTCACCTGCTGGAACGTCGCCTCGATCAGATTGGAAGGCACCATGTTCCTGTGGGTGGAGCACAAACTGGATCAGTGACACGCGCTCCTCTGTGCATGAGGACCACTGCCTCCATCTCGGCGCGTGACAGCAAGGAAGGTCATCTGATCACCGGCCCAAGAGGTCAAATGTCAGCAGGGTCAAGAGATTCTCGTGTGGCTCCTCCAGGAGGGGGCGTGGCCTACGGGCGGCACGTGCCGCGGCAGAGGTCATCATCGCCTAATCTGTCACTCATCCTCGCCGGATTACTAAAAATACTCATGTTAGCTCCTTGGCTAATTGGATTCACGTGCTGCGTTTCCATGGCAACACAAAAAAGGATCAATGTTTGTTTGGTCGCGAGAAGATGTCCATGTTAGCATATTAGCACGACATTGATGATAATTCACAGAGGGGGCGGAGCCTGTTCCACACATCTCTCACCTGATCAGGTCAAGGAGGGCGTCTGCCGAGGTCATGACAGGCCCGCCCCCCAGCCGGTTGCTCTCCATCTCGGTGCCCACGCCGGGCTTGATGATGATCACCAGCACGATGCCCACCACCACAGCGATGAAGGTGGTCCACAGGTAGTATGTGACGGTCAGCACACCCATGCGGCAGCATGCCTTCGACTCCATGGACGACAAACCCGACATCAGACTGCACACACACACACGGCCGGGGGGCGGACCTTAGATCATCAAGACGGTAACGACTGAATGACAGGTGTTAAAGGGGGGCATGAAAGCCTACCTGGATGTAATGAGAGGCAGGATGAGCATCTTCAGCATCCTCATGAGAAGTTCTCCCGGGAACGAGAAGTAGATCTTGGCCTGAGTTTCAAAATAAACGCAAATGACTTGATCAATGGAAACAGGAAGCTGTTGCAGGTGGGATAACGCCCTCCTCCCGCTCACCTCCACACTGACAGCTTTTCACATGACACTGGCTGACACAGTTGCCAACTGTCCCTTGAAAAAATGAATCGTCCCGTATTTAAAAACAAGAGTATGCGTCCCTTATTGACCTGAAAAAGGACGCACCTGGATTACTGTGGGAATGAAAGATTGTCTGTCATATAGTCAAAGAGAGTCATCTTACCACAGCCTAAGCCAATCAATGCCAGAGTGTCTGATTGCTAACCTGCACATCTCATTGCCATTCAACCTTTCTGGCATCTTTATTTATTCCCTTTTTCTTGGCTGTCACTCTGCCTCAGCTTGGCGGCAGCTAGCTAGCTTCTGGTCTTCCAGCTCCAAATGTCAGTTTTTACCGCAGTGGAAACAAACAACTAAGCAACGGGGGGAAGCTACAAATGGCTATCACGTTCACGTGCTAGCTTAGCGGTAGTAGCCATGCTAGCTCACTTTGTGTCATTTAACAACTCTGCTCTCTTGATGTTATTCTAATAATTATGTTTTGTCCTCTGAACACGGGATGCCAAAAGCTGAAAAGTTGAAGGTTGAAAAACCGCGGGCTTTTAGCTCATTGGCTAAAAGTCGAGCAGGACTTAACTCTCAATCAACGGGGATGTGTGGTCGCGGGTTTGATCCCTTGCGTGTGCAGCACGGAACTGCACAGATGACCACTGTTAACATGTGTGTGAGTTGTTAATTGAACTTTAACACAGAAAAGCTGGACACTGGATTTGTACTGGTTTAAGTTACGCAGGAAAGATTTCTATTTTTAGAAAAATATTTATTTTATTCTGTCAATTTTATTGTATTCGTATTACTAGGGCCACATTGAAAAAAAAATCAGAGATTTTGAGAATAAAGATGTAAATTTACAAGAAAAAAGTTGTAATATTACGAGAATAACGTCGTACATTTATGAGAAAAAAAGTCGTAATATTACCAGAATAAATTCGTAATATTCCGTGTCATACATGGTAGAGGGAAAATAGAGCATTGCTCTTCAGGGAAGCTTTTATTTATGACGGATTAACACGTCTAGCCCTTCTCACTTCCGCCTTCTTTACCCCGCACCCTGCACATGCCCAAGGCCAAAGGTCACATAAGTGAACCATTTTCATAGCTGTCTCAGGCAACGCCTGTCACATGATGTTACAAGTTTTTTCCTCATAAATACACAACTTTATTCTCGTAATATTACGAGTTTTTTCTCATACATTTACGACTTTATTCTCGAAATGTCCAATTATTTTTTTTCTCAATGTGGCCCTAATACTCCGTCGTACTCCAAAACATGCATCTACCGTTCATTAAAAGGTTTAAGTCAAACAGAATAAAAATCATTAAAAAAAAGCATAAGAAAAAAGAAAGGTTGACACTGCCAACAAGGTGTCTCTTATTTATTTTTCAAATACCTGGCAACCCTATGTGGCGTTCATGTTGTCTGCTTCCTGTTGTTGAAAAGGAACAGGATCCTCCTCTCAGCGGGCACGTGAGCGTGCCACCACCTTCGATCCACTTAAATGCAACCCCGAGGGAACGACGAGTCACTCCGTGTCTGTTGTGAGCCCCTGAGTACTTTCATAAACTCATGCAACCTTTGACACTTAAATGTTGACACTTTGTTCCCGGCTAAATGTAGTCGGTCTGAGCGGGATTCATTCTTCCTGGAAGCATACATTAGCACTTCCTGTCTGAATGTTAAACATCACCCCTGCTAATGTTAGCAAGCTAACTAACTCAAGATGTGTTTTTCACGACAGGAATTGTACGAATGGACAAGAAAAAGACACCATTCTAAAAGAAAGTAAAACAGATTATTTTTTTCTTGTTGGAACTCTTGTCAGAAAGGTAATGTTAGCAACCTGCTAACTCAAACTAGAGTCTGAATTTTAGCCTAGCGTGCTAGCTTGTATTTTGCAAGTGGAAAAGAAATACTCTATTTAAACAAATGTTGAAGCTTGTGAAAACTAGCATACATTAAAATAAAATAAAATAACATTTAAAAAAAAGCCACAGAATGCTAGAATGCTAGCAGGCTGAGCTAACTAGGGAGTCCCTATGGTCCCATGGTCAGAAGAATAGACCAGGGGCTGCAACCAGGCGGAGTCCTACCTGTGTGGACAGCTGAGTGCCCCTCAGTGTGAAGCCCAGCGTGCAGCCGCTCAGCACGGCGATGACAGACAGGGTCAGGAGGCCGTTCCTCTTGGCAAAGTCCTGCACGCTCCTGCGGACGTCCCTGCTTACGGTGACATGGAGACAAGTCTTCAGGCGGTCCGCCATACTCCTGCCGGCATCTCCCGGCGTACAGGAGCTGTGTTCAGAGTGAGCCTCCTCCTCGCCGCCGCTGCTGCCAAGCAGAAGCTCATCCATTGCTGGAAGGGGGACGACGTTTGGAGCAGGTCTCACCTGAAGCAGCAGATTAAGGCAGACTTAGCGGGACTAAGAAGCTTACGGGGGGAGGCAGGAACACCTCTCACTCTCTTGTTGTGGCTCCCCTTTGGCCGGGTGGGGGTTAAAGGTCATTGCGGGGGTCGCTCGTCACCTTCACTAAGGGAACCCATCGAAAATGCTGCACCTGCTCTTACATTGAAATTAAAAGTCTCTTAAAGGACAAAACAATGAAAGATGGCTTCATGTTGATTGACAGCTTCATTGTCACAACTCTTACAGACAACAAACATTACAAATGGTGGTTTTAGTGATTAATTCATTCTAAAAGGTCAGACAAAAACTGAAACATACAAAAACCGAAGCAATTTTTCCCGTAGGAAATCATGTCAATCCAATGAATCCGCTCCAGACACCCAAAAATGTTCACAAAAACATTTTGTCGACAATAATTGTAATTTTGTATGCAGAAAACAGTGCAAATGAATTAGAAATGTTAAAAGAAATGGGTAAATGAACATTCTCATATCATCCTTACAAGATACTGTGTTGTAGAAATTAGGTATTAGCAGGTGGTGTTGGGTGTGTGATCCAAGATGGCTGAATAAACTAGCAATGCTGCGAATATTGTCCGTTCACATCTTTATTAATACCGCAAGATTCAATGTACCAAAGGGTAAACTACAACAGATTCTTACACACAATATTGCATGATAACCAAGACAGTGTACGAGAACTGGGGCAAAATTTTGGTGAAAACCTTCGTAGAAAACGGAATTATATGACAACTATGGTTTGACTGTAATTGTTATTTATGTGGAAAGATAAGGTGACCTTCAATAACTGTAAAAAATATATTTCAACTTTTTACAGGACACTTTTGTGTCTGTGATGGCCGCTTGCTTCATTCAATGTTCCGTGAATGTAACGGATGCCAGCCTGTGAGGCTGCACGTGTACGTTGGAAAACCTCATTCGCTCTACCTTGAGAGCTAAGCTGAACAATCCGGATTTTCGGCCGTGTGGTCACCGCTCTCGCTTCCCATTATTTAGGTGGTCGTTCGATCCCCGGTGCGGGCAGTGTGAAGTAGGACGTGATCGTAATCACCGCCTAATTTATGTTTTCGTTTCATTTTATTGACAGCGAAAGTGACAAAAACAACAGTAACAAAAGTTAAAGTGATCAGGACACCAAAACACGTTAATCTTGTTATTTTCGCTGTGAAAAATAACATTGAAAGACATATTTCCTGTGTTACATGTGTGCTCGAATGTTGAAATAGTTACCATTTTTTACACTTTTTGTCACTTTTGCGTAGACTGGAGGAGCGAGTGACGTTTACACCAGAAGTTCCCACCCGGAAGTTACGCTTTCTCGGTTATTGTGGTCCAGTTCTGGATGAATTTCTGTTGTTTGTTTTTCTATTATGGCCGCTCGTTGTGTTGAAGGCTTTTGCTGGAACAAGCGAGGAGACGGCGTAAGCTTGTTGACATTTCCAGAAGATGTCATTCGCTGCGTCAGATGCTTCGGTATTTCGGCAAACTTCGAGGGACAGTTGTTTTCATACTGCTCCGCAGATGGAAATAAAAAGTCGTAACCCCACAAGACGTTCGACTGTGGAAAAGCAGTGCCAAGTAAATCCAAAGGGTCGTCTTTGATTGCAGCGTCACTACGAATCATACAATAATAACATTGGTTTTCATGCCAAAGTGCTAGCTTAACAACAATCCCTGCCACTCGTCTTCAGCTCTGTGCAGTGTGCATAGAGTTGTCAGTGGCTATCACTGCCAGCAAAACATATCATACTTGCCACAACACGATATCAGTGAATTCATTCATGGCTGTGTTTGTTTGGACCTGGTTGAAAATGTTCTCGACATGAATTGCTAGCTAAACATGGATCGTTGCTGCCACTCGTCTTTCTAGCCTGTCTGTCAGGCTCAGTAAGTAAATCCTTTTTTTTTTTTTTACACTACATCTATTCTATGAATGTTAGACTTATCTTTTTTCGTGTGTTTATCAATGTTTACATCGGTTGTTTATCTCAATCTTAGTAAGGGGTTTCATGCCAGGGCTATTGCAATCGCTGCTCACTGGTCTTTTATTATGCAGTGCCCATGGAGCCGTCAGTGTCACTTACTGACAAAAAACATACTTGTGGCAACACTTTTTGTGTGTTGTATCATACTCATCACAACACAATATCAGTGACTTATTATTGTGGTATTGTTGTCAATATGTCACTTTCTTGGCTTTGCTGTGAGTTCATTGCTGCATATGTTTGAATCTGATTCCTGGAACGTGTTCTGGTCATGACATCACAGCCAAGAGGGGCGGTTCAGGAAACTTGCTGAGGGGGCGTGTCAAAATCGTACTTTATAGTTGTTTATTCACCTATGACAGCAGTATGACAGAAAAAATATTGAGTACTTTCATTTTGTTACTGTTTTTTCAAACTTTCTTTGGTGTCATGAGCAGTTTGAGTTGACTATATACATGTATAAGATATATACACATACACACACATAAACATATATATATATATATATCAATACGACAAACAACATGAGCATAAAGCTGATGTTCATATATTAATATAAAATACACACCTGATCACACCTGACTGAAAGCCTTCATCTGTGTGGTAATGACTGGCTTTTTCAACAAGACAACGCTGCAGTTCACAATGCCAGCCGGTGAAACGACAAGCTCACTCTTTTGGACCATTCTGCATGTTCACCTGATCTACATCCAATTGAGAACATTTGGGGATGGATGGCAAGGGAAGTTTACAAAAATGGACATCAGGTCGAGATAGTGGATGCCCTCCGTGATGCCATCTTCACCTACTTCAGTTTAACCTTTTTTTTGCAATAAATTACTTATTACTCAAGAAAATGATGTACAAAACATTTACTTTATCTTAATCAATCTCGATCTAATTGATTCTAGTTCTCTGTTCCGGATCTACTTGGTATTCTAGGTCTAGCCGAGCTAGATCTACCAGTCATTCTAGTTCCATCTGTTCCAGATCTACATGTCTATCTGTTCCAGATCTACATGTCTATCTGTTCCAGATCGGTCATTGTACTTCTGTCCGCTCCAGATCTACCTGTCATTCTAGTTCTATCCATTCCAGCGCCACCATTCAGTATAGCACCAAGCGCACACGAGCACTCTGACCTCCGACCTCAGCGTGTGTCACCATCTGATGAAGACGAGGGCGGCAAGGGCGGCGTATCCAAGAACGAGAAAGAGGACTTTGAGGAGGCGGTCTGCCTTGTGCTCCAGTTCTGGCGTGAGGATCTCAAAGAAGGTGACGAAGAGGAAGGTTCCGGCGGCGAGCCCCTGCAATACCACAGAGACCACGCCTCCTGCCAGCGTCTGAGCAGAGTTCACTACCACGCCTATGGCGGCGCCTAGCGGAATCATCAGGCTTACGGCGACAGCCATCTTTGCGGCATCCTTCATGCCAAGGGCTGCCTTGGCCGCACTCATGCCCAGCGCAGTGGCAGCCAGGGTCTCGTGCACGGCCACGCCCAGCAGGAGGCCGCCCAATTTGCCAGCGTCCTCTTGCAGGCCGAGTGCCACGCCCTCAAACACAGAGTGCGCAGACAGAGCCAGAACTAGACTGGCGAGGCGCAGAGGCCCCGCACCCACTAGCTGGGTGGGGCTCAGGTGTCCATGACGGTGGCCGCGATGGCGTACTGCTGAGATGAAGGGTGCGTCGCACTCCGAGTCGCTGCCTGGCTCTGAGCTGCCTCCGTTGAAGGTCTCCAGGTCGATGAAGGACGGCGTCTCCTTTCTGAAGGTCAGCACGCTCTGCTCTACCAAAACGCTGATGAAGAAGCCCAGCATCATCATCGTCTCGGCCACGGGATAGTCGGCATCCACTTTTAGCTGCCGTAGCACGTCATCCGCCTGCAGAGACACCACAAGTTGAAGGCCTGCTCGTCACATGACTCACCACGTGTGGTGGTGATGGTGGTGGTGGGTGCGTGGGGTACCTTGGCCCTGACGGCGGGCAGAAGAGCGTTGAAGCATGTGGCCAAGAACACGCCCCCCGAGAAGGCGTTACACAGCGACACGGCACGGCGGTATCTGTGCGCCTTGCTACGGTCGGCCAGCAGGAGGCGCACTGGCACCAGCACGCCAGCCAGCATGAGCGCCACCAACACCAGCAGGCCCAGCAACTTCGACACCAGGATGTACATCGTCCACGTGCATCTACCCTACAGCCAGAACAGAGCCATCACACAAACTCACCTGACTGGACACGGACACAAACACACACACATCAAATAACATCATTAGAAGTGACCATCAGTGAGCTTCAGGGTCTAAGGTCAGGTATTGTTGTGTGATGCCTTCAACCTACTCAATAATATTTAATAGTACAATAATAATACACTAATAATAATAATAGCTAAGTGCTGTTTATTTACATGTGGAATCTGTCTGAGGTCATGTGCCAATGTTTGATGATCAAAGTTACTAGTAAGTAAATAAAAAGAAAGTTCTACTTCCGCCCACAGTTGTGCAAATGGTAATGCTAACTGCCGCTATTGTGCGTCCCAAACAGCTATAAAGTGGAACATGTTCCACCTCCAACTAGGAAAAGTGAATCGGAACCAATCTGAATGACTTAAAAAAAAAAACACACACAAAAAACAAAGAAGCCTGAATTACATTCAGGGGTTATACTGTGGAGCGAGTTTAGTGGGTTAGCTAGCTGTGTTGAGTTGAAAGCCGGACTTGCATGTTCAGCGAAGATAGCTCTTTTAAAGCAGCATGGTAACTTAGGTTAAACTCATAACCTGGTCGGGACCAGGTTGTGTCCAGGCTTTCAGTTTAAAATCAGCTATCAAAGTGCCACTGTTTCAATGTTTAACTAATTCGGAGATGGCAAAATGCAAAATGAAATAATAATTAGGGCAGCATTAGCAGACCTTAATGTCACCGCAAGTCCTTGCGTGAGCACTCGTGTCAACACTGCCATCTAGTGGTCACAACGAGATACAAGAAGACATACTGCAAAGATGTTTAAAAATACGTTTTTGCTCCATTTTATTTATTTTCTAAATGGACAAGTGTTAAAATGTCAAAGTTGTGCAATTTTGAGCGTTGATAAATGCAAAGAAGCGTTAACTTGCCCATTACATACTCAGCATTATTATGTCAGCTGTCCTTCCTCGCTCTATTGGCGGCAAGTGTTGCTTTTAGCAGTCATAATCTTTTGGGAACTCCCCATAACGCGCCATAATAATTACGTACTATTTTTTTTCTGTAAAAAACACTGGCTGGGATCGCGTCACTTTTCAGCGGAAGTAGAATAATATGGCGTCACACGACCCGTTTCACGTCAACACGCATTTAACAAAGCCGAAAGCCGGACAAAGTAAGTTGATGACCACCATCGCAGGACCAATTAAGTCTGATTGCCGATGTTAGGTTTTGTCGAGTTGCATGTTGAGCACAAAGCCTGGGTTTGTTCAGGCACTTTCGCCGTATACTCCCTTACTCATTCATGGACTACTGCGACTACATGTGACGTCACACAACAATGGCGGACCACATCGCGAGCGTAAAACGTCAACTCAGACAAAAATTACATTTGTGTTTACAATATTGCCAATACTGGATATCACAATTTACAACAACCTGTTTTTCGTGTGGCGAAATATGAGTACACCATCTCTCGGTGAAGTTATTTAAAGCATCGTGAATGAGGCTGCATAATCACTATAGTTTCCAACAGATTTTCTTTTATCGTCATCATCAGTGCACTTTAGTGATAAACTGCATGCTTATTGAGACCGTCATGCTCCATGTCGGAAGCGCCAAGTACATTTTCTTCCTACTGCAGACTGGAATTCAACATAAGGCCTTACGCTGGTGTCTAAACGGCAAACATCTACTCCGAATATTAAAAAAATACACTTCTAAACACACAAAAGTCCCAAATAGGTGCAACAATGACAATTACCCGAGTGAGTCGTCGTATTCCACCAGCAGGTGTCGAGACTTCCTGGATGACGTCACATAACACTGGGGTGATTGGTGGCTGCCGTGATGACGTTGCCGTTTTTCACGTGTTTTCCCACAAATGTTGATGTGTGTGTGTGTGTATATATATATATATATATATATATATATATATATGTATATATATATATATATATATACAGTATGTCACAAAAGTGAGTACACCCTTCACATTTCTGCAAATATTTTATTATATCTTTTCATGGGACAACACTGAAGAAATGAAACTTTGCTACAATGTAAAGTAGTCAGTGTACAGCTTGTATAACAGTGTAAATTTACTGTTCCCTTCAAAATAACTCAATACACAGACCTTAATGTCTAAACTGCAGGCAACAAAAGTGAATACACCCCAAGTGAAAATGTCCAAATTGGGCCAAAAGTGTCAATATTTTGTGTGGCCACCATTATTTTCCAGCACTGCCTTAACCCTCTTGGGCATGGAGTTCACCAGAGCTTCACAGGTTGCCACTGGAATCCTCTTCCACTCCTCCATGACGACATCACGGAGCTGGTGGATGTTAGAGACCTTGTGCTCCTTCACCTTCAGTTTGAGGATGCCCCACAGATGCTCAATAGGATTTAGGTCCAGAGACATGCTTGGCCAGTCCATCACATTCACCCTTAACTTCTTTAGCAAAGCAGTGGTTGTCTTGGAGGTGTGTTTGGGGTCGTTGTCATGTTGGAATACTGACCTGCGGCCCAGTTTCCGAAGGGAGGGGATCATGCTCTGCTTCAGGATGTCACAGTACATGTTGGCATTCATGGTTCCCTCAAAGAACTGTAGCTCCCCAGTGCCGGCAGCACTCATGCAGCCCCAGACCATGACACTCCCACCACCATGTTTGACTGTAGGTAAAACACACTCGTCTTTGTACTCCTCACCTGGTTTCCGCCACACACGCTTGACACCATCTGAACCAAATAAGTTTATCTTGGTCTCATCAGACCACATGACATGGTTCCAGTAATCCATGTCTTTAGTCTGCTTATCTTCAGCAAACTGTTTGCGGGCTTTCTTATGCATCATCTTTAGAAGAGGCTTCTTTCTGGGATGACAGCAATGCAGACCAATTTGATGCAGAGTGCGACGTATGGTCTGAGCACTGACAGGTTGACCACCCATCCCTTCAACCTCTGCAGCAATGCTGGCAGCACTCAGGCGTCTATTTTCCAAAGACAACCTCTGGATATGAGGCTGGGCACGTGCACTCAACTTCTTTGGTCGACCATGGCGAGGCCTGTTCTGAGTGGAACCTGTGATGTTAAACCGCTGTATGGTCTTGGCCACCGTGCTGCTGCTCAGTTTCAGAGTGTTGGCAATCTTCTTATAGCCTAAGCCATCGTCGTGTAGCGCAACAATTCTTTTTTTCAGATCCTCAGAGAGTTCTTTGCCATGAGGTGCCATGTTAAACTTCCAGTGACCAGTATGAGAGAGTGTGAGAGTGATAAAACCAAATTTAACACACCTGCTCCCCATTCACACCTGAGATCTTGTAACACTAATGGGTCACATGACACTGGGGAAAGAAAATGGCTAATTGGGCCCAATTTGGACATTTTCACTTAGGGGTGTATTCACTTTTGTTGCCTGCAGTTTAGACATTAAGGTCTGTGTATTGAGTTATTTTGAGGGGACAGTAAATTTACACTGTTATACAAGCTGTACACTGACTACTTTACATTGTAGCAAAGTTTCATTTCTTCAGTGTTGTCCCATGAAAAGATATAATAAAATATTTGCAGAAATGTGAAGGGTGTACTCACTTTTGTGACATACTGTATATATATATATATATATATATATATATATATATATATATATATATATATATATATATATACATATATATATATCCATCCATCCATCCATCCATTTTCTATACCGCTTCATCCTCATTAGGGTCACGGTATATATTAGGGTCGCGGTATATGTATATATTCATATATATATATCTTGAATATCTTTCCTGATAATAAGTGGGTGATGTATTAGTAACAAAATGATGCCACATAATTTGATAGAAATGAAAATGATCACCCTATAGTGGGGGGAAATCAAAGACACCCCAAAAATGAACGTGAAAAAATGATGCAGCACACTGGTCCATTTTGCTAAAATGTCATAATAGCAACTCAAAATGACTCTCAGTAGTTTGTGTGGCCCCCACGTGCTTGTACGCATGCCTGACAACGTCGGAGCATGCTCCTAATGAGACTACGGATGGTGTCCTGGGGGATCTCCTCCCAGATCTGGACCAGGGCATCAATGAGCTCCTGGACAGTCTGAGGAGCAACCTGGCGGCGCCGGATGGACCTAAACATAATGTCCCAGAGGTGTTCTATTGGGTTTAGGTCAGGTGAACGTGGGGGCCAGTCAATGGTATCAATTCCTTCATCCTCCAGGAACTACCTGCATACACTAGCCACATGAGGTCGGGCATTGTCGTGGACCAGGAGGAACCCAGGTCCCTCTGCACCAGCATAGGTTCTGACAATGGGTTCAAGGATTTTATCCGATACCTAATAGCAGTCAGGGTGCCATTATCTAACCTGTAGAGGTCTGTGCGTCCTTCCAGGGATATGCCTCCCCAGACCATCACTGACCCACCACCAAACCGGTCATGCTGAATGATGTTGCAGGCAGCATAACGTTCTCCACGGCATCTCCAGACCCTTTCACGTCTGTTGCATGTGCTCAGGTTGAACTTGCTCTCATCAGTGAAGAGCACAGGGCACCAGTGGTGTAGTTGCCAATTCTGGTGGTCTATGGCAAATGCCAATCGAGCTCTACGGTGCTGGGCAGTGAGCACAGGGCCCACTACAGAACGTCGGGCCCTCAGGCCACCCTCATGGAGCCTGTTTCTGATTGTTTGGTCAGAAACATTCACACCAGTGGCCTGCTGGAGGTCATTTTGTAGAGCTCTGGCAGTGCTCATCCTGTTCCTTCTTGCACAAAGGAGCAGATATCAGTCCTGCTGAGGGTTGAAGGACCTTCTACGGCCCTGTTCAGCTCTCCTGGAGTAACTACCTGTCTCCTGGAATCTCCTCCATGCGTCCAGGTACCGCGGTGATGCCCTGGCCCAAATCTGGGAGGAGATCCCCCAGGACACTCCGGACATCATCCGTAGTCTCATTAGGAGCATGCCCCGACATTGTCAGGCATGCGTACAAGCACGTGGGGGCCACACAAACTACTGAGAATCATTTTGAGTTGCTATAATGACATTTTAGCAAAATGGACCAGTGTGCTGCATCATTTTTTCACTTTAATTTTTGGGGTGTCTTTGATTTCCCCCCTCTATAGGGTGATCATTTGTATTTCTATCAAATTATGTGGCATCATTTTGTTACTAATACATCACCCACTTATTATCAGGAAAGATATTCAAGATCATTTTTCCCCCAGTTTAGATCTGATGTGTTTACGAAGTGTTCCTTTAATTTTTCTGAGCAGTGTATATACACACACACATACACACACTTCCTGTCAGCATTCAAAGCAAGACGAGCAAGGAGCAGAGACACAAAACGTTCTTTAATTGTTGAACCAGCTCACTGCCTCCATGACTACCTCAACTGACAGACGCACGCACGAAGTGGGAGGGGCTTCCTTCACAGGGCGTGGTTGGTGGCGGTGTGGAGGCTCCTCTCATGCAGGAATTCTTCAGTAATGAAACGATGTCCTTTGAGTCTTTCCAGTTACAACAACGGTCCAAGTGACAAGAAACCCTGAAAGGCAACGCAAACATCACCTTGTCACGATATCACCACCCCGTTTAGGCAGTGTGCTTGTGCCACAGTGCGCAAAGTTACCCTACCAGCGTGTCATGGCTGCTCCTCGTTGCCGGCGCTGGGCGTCCGATTGCGGATTTGACTCCTGAGCTGCTCGATGAGTTCTGGATTCTGTTGCTGCATCTGCTGTGCAAATTGTTGACCTCTGACCGAACACAAACGGCAACATGAGGGTGAGCATTTTCATGTTGCCTGATGTTAGCATGTCGTTGATGAGACTACTGAGGTCACATGCCCCATAAACAATGGCCATTGTGTCCTCAAATAGGGTTTATTATCTAGTGGCAACACCTGGTGTGATGTCTTATTTATTAAAGTGGATAACCACCTGACGATTAATAAGGGCCGGGGTCTAATAAAGCTGATGTCACTATTTGAGGAAATCCATTTACAATTACACCAATACGTCCATTAAGTATTTCATGTGTTCATGTACGTACGCTTGGATAAGTCCTGATAAATCTCCAGCTGATGCACCCCCCGGGACTCCGCCGCCGCCTCCTGCTGCTGCTGCTGCTGCTCCTCCTCCTCCACCACCACCACCACCCATCCCACCATACGCTCCAGACATCATTCCTGACATCCTGCCACACAGCACTACCATCAGTAGGCAAGACACATACTCAACAAAAGTGGGCACGCACACACACACTTACATTTGCTGGACCTGAGGGTTGGTCATTAGCGATGACGCCTGCAACAAACACCACTGATCACCACTAGTCACACAAAAACTGACTGACAGCAAGTGTCACATGACCCAGTGATAACAGTAACAATGACAGTGGGTGCTCTCACCATGTTCATGAAACCAGGATTACTGAGCAGTCCAGCCAGGTCCACTCCGCCTATTCCCGCCGTCTGACACACAAACACACAAGTGAGCAAAAACACAAGCGCGCAAAAACACAAGTGCACGCACGCACACACAGTGTTTCTCAGAGGACTGCAATCTATTTGTGGTGGGTGGTTCGGGGCGGGGTTACATCATCTAATTTATATAATTGGCAATGATCCATGTGCATATTTTTTATGGATGCAGTGGGAAACAAAAAGTGAGTTAAAAAAATATGAAAAGGGGGCACAGCAGATGAGATGCAGATGAGATGTGTGAAGTATCAAGACTGTCCAGAGTTGGAGCGACAATCTACATTCAGAAATAGTCCTATTATCGTTGAACAGATCTATTTGACAGTCCAATTTTATTAATAGCGGGCCGCCACAAATAAATGAATGTATGGGAAACACTGCACACACACAAAGCGGCATTATGTTTACGGGACTAGTGGTGTCCATCTTGTCTTCTGCGATCTTTAGGTTGGACTTGTACGTGTCGTTGTCAGGGTCCAGCTCTAGAGCTTTTTTGTAGAACGACACTGCCTCTGTGTGCTTGTTGAGACTTGCCAAGGCCAACCTGCAAACACATCACATGCTCATAATCTTTTAGTTTGACACAAACCAAGACAAAGCACTCCTTGGTGGTCGTAGTTACTTCAAACACTAAATCAGTCAATTACAATCAAGTTTTACATGACTTTACTTTGACCCACGTCAGGAAGTGACACAAAGCAAAACAACCGTGATGCTCTGCCTACAACAGAGTGAGAATCTTTACTTCGGATCAAAGAGAGCAACGCTGGACACGTGAACAAGTTCTCACCCCATCCTGCCGTAAGCTTTGCTGTAGCTTGGGTCGATACTGATGGCCTGTTCGCAGTCCTGCACCGCCCCTGCGTAGTTTCCCATCTTGCTCAGTGCTGCCGCTCTGATACACGTCACATGGCCACACATTCTGATTTGTATTCCACACTTGACATGGTTCCATCACGCATACATGTGACAGTGGTCTGGTAAAAGTGGGTGTGGTAGTAAGATGGCGGCACACTAACCTGTTGCAGTAGTAGACGGCGTTCTGAGGGTTGATGGTGATGGCTTTGGAATAAAACTCGACAGCGGCGGAAAAGTTCTCCACTTTCATTTGATCATTACCTGCGGAGAGCAACGCGTCAACAAGGCATCACACAGAGGACAGACGTTGTTGAGACCTTACCATCCGTCTTGAGTCTTTCGGCCTCTGCTTTCTCCTCGTCGCTGATTGAATTTGCTGTGGTGTTGTTGTTGACCTGCGACTGAGTGCACAAACACGTTACCATGTTACCACCACGTTAAGAAAAATAAAAAGTGGCGTCACATGCTGGCGCTCGAGAATACCTTGCCAGCGGTGGCAGCGAAGATCTCAGGTAACGTTAGGGGGACAGCAAGGCTCTGGTCATCCTTGGATACTTCAAACGCCGTCTCCAGACACTGGACCGCCACTGTAGAGGGCGTGGTTTTAGGAACGTCACACCTTCAAGACCATGGTGACTCCAGCTCACCTTCCAGGCTCTCCTGGGCTCCCGATGACAGATTCCCTGACTCGAGCTGCTCGTGGAGGAAGCGGATGATGGAGAAGGCGAGGCGCTTGGTGTCTGTCATGTCTGCGAAGGCAGAGACTGCTGTTGGACAGCCAAGAAGGGTGACAACACAACTTGTATCTTTGACAGCTCCTGCGACAACAACAAAGCAAAAACATTTTGTGACTTATAAAAGCTGCAGTTTAATTCTTCCATGGTTGTCCAGTAAGTTTGTACTCAATAAAATGCAACTGTTCTAGTTACTTCACAATTCTTGGTCAAATGTGTCAAATAAAACGCCACCCGGAAACGCTAGCAATCGTTAGTTTAAAGATGACTTGACTGAATATCCGCAATATGTCTGACTTATGCCGAATTGTTCATAGACTGCGACGAGAGTTGTCCGTGTCTTACAGTGTAGTCTAAAAGAAGCAAGATCACGTTAAATTGTCGATGTAAAGGGTTTGGTGTGATGTGAGAGCCACATTGACACTAAAGCTAACAAGCTAATAGACCACATTAGTAGGAAACATCGCGGTGCTCAATTGACGCAGGCTGAACTAAAAATGAAAGGATACTATTTGTTTTCCTACCAAATGTTTGAGTATTGCAGACGACGTAGACGACCACAGTTATTAATTTAAAAAAGACGTTGTTGTTGTTGTTGTTATTGCTCCTTTTACTCCACAAGGCGCTGGAATCAGCCAGTTGGTTTTGGGGCGCGTGATTATGACGTCACGAGCGGCTACGTGCCGGAGAAGCGACTTGTTGAATTAGCTTGTTCATATATTCATCAATGTCAGGAAATAGAAGATGCTCGTATAAATGTGTGCTAGTTAGCATACTGACAGTTGTCAGGAGATAGTTAATGTACAATGGTGTGCTAGTTAAACAGTCTTTAAAGTGTTAATTTTTGGCATTTAACTGCACTTCACACTCCGACACGGCAGGTGGCGCCACATAGCCGTAATAAAGGCATCACAGTCAAATAATATAAAGAAGAAGAATTCATTGATGTACTGTGTTGTCTCCAAAAAGCCATAATAGACTTACTGCTTTATTTTGTGCACAAACGGTGAATAAGAGGTGAGTTAAAATGAAGACATTTGCATTAGACTGACTGTCGAAGAGCTTATTGAAGAAACAGTGACGTCGTCTCTTCTAACAAACAGCCGGTTGAAAAGGTAAAGCAATCCTCCACGTCACCTTCAAAGTGACAAAAGTCAACCTTGCTCATTGTGTTGTTTCTGCACTGGATCTATATGTTGCATTTAACTTGCATGCATGGTCGTGTGTTTGTGTGCCAGGTAGACAGAGCATGATGAACATGAATTCTAGGGGCAAGAAGAGAGTCCTTTTGCCCAGCAGACCGTCCCCACCCACCGTGGACCACATCCTGGAGGACATCAGTGGCGCTGCTCCTACCGACCCGGTCTTCAGCATCCTGGAGAAGCCTAATGGTTCTGATCCACTACACTGCGTGCTTCTTATATTGTCTTGTATGTTTTAGCAATTACTGTGTTGCGTCCTCAGTGTCTTCGTGTCCCGATGAAGACGTGGAGCGGACGTTCCAACAGTGTCGTCGCCACGTGGATGTCAACCAGCAGCTGCATGATGCTAAGGTCCACTTGATACGTCAGAGGGACGAGCTCCGAGCGTCGGGGGAGCGTCTGGACTGGGACGTGTCGGAGGTCAAAGGTGGACTACTCTGACCTACACTGAGTCAAACACTGACATCTGACCTTTGAGCATATCATCCGAACCTTCGTGTTGGCTGGTAGAGATCCAAACCACATGCTGGGAATGTCCGATCGATGGTGATGCACGTTAAGATGGACACCTTTCTGGCTGCCCCTCTGAAACATTCCCTTTTTAGGATAATTCCTGGCATTTCATGTGTTTTTTCTCACTTTTGCTTGTGCGTTGTTCAGGTCTTTGTTGTCATGTGTGACACTCCTCTTAATGAGTTGTCAATAAATGTCTCACAGCTTCTGGACAGCAAGCTTTGGATTTGTTAGCTAGTAACTAGTGTGTGTGTGTGTCCTCAGATAAGCTGACACTGTAGTGCAGTGGTTCCCAAACATTTCACAGTCGTGTACCCCTTCACACAAGTGACCTAAAGCCATGCACCCCCTACTCCTGCACACTTAAAAAACATAAACCTTTTTAATCTTCATTAACTTGAAATATTGAACATGATTGATTGGTTAATTAATTTTACAGTAAGTACTTCTGGTTCAAAAATGTGTATTTTCCGTGGTCAAATTTCCATAAAAGTTTTACATGAGCACTGATAAGTATTCATCCTACATATCTTTTATTTCAGCCAGATGTTGGGATCCTTCCATTTGAATGGGTTGAACTTGAGCTTCACTTTTGTCCTCCACTTGCAATCGCTGTGAGTTAAGTCTGCATATTAATTTGATACCAAATTGAAAGGAAAAATGTAACAAACATGATAAAGTAGTGTCCAAAGTACAAAAACACATACAACCAGGGATTATAAAGCTAATTTTCGGGGGAACCCCACTCTCTCATCCTGACATGCACATACATTGACAGTGACAGAGCTGAGATTGGAGCACTTCGACGATTATTGGGTCACTTTTTATTGGATGAAATCAATTGTGGACATTTCTGGAAGAAAGTCCCATCAAATGAGTCACCACAGGTTGTAACCCAATGTCTGACTTGGAAAAGGAAACAGGCCAGTCATTGTCAGAATTAGCTCCCTGCTAATGCGAACACACATCCCTATGGTTGGACTAAGAGTAATTTTCATTGTCAGTCAGTAGCGTGGAGTAAAATACATTAAATACAGAAACACGTCTTTAACCAGCTTTTATTAATGAAGAAAAAAGGAAGACATTTGACTGAGCTGTTCTGTACCTCATGGTGGATTTATTGGACCTCCACCGGTTCTGGTTGTGAAACATGCAGAAGGAGCAGTAATCCTCTATTTGGTGAGCGATCGTACGACTACAGAGAATATTCATGGCGGTTCTACTTTGACGGAAACACTGAAGCAGATAGGAATACATTAAAGAACTTCAGGGTCATGACCTTTTAATGTACAGGACACAACCATGGCTAGGTTAGACTTACGTCAGCAAATGCATCAGCATGCTGTCTTTTTTTTTTAAATACTGAATTATTTACAAACCTGATGAGAGGACACAGGCAAGGCTGCTATGATGGACCCCTGTCAATCACTCATCAGTGTTCACATAAGCTTCAGATCAAACACAATGTTGCTAACACTGCATAAAGAAAGGAGCCAATCAAAGTGAACTAAGCGAGCGTGTCAGTGTAAGTAAATTGTCCATCACACTTGACATGTCATCTGACTTAGTTTGTGGTGAGAGTCTCATACGCAGCTGGCATTGCCTCCTTCAAAAGTTTGCATACTGTTTATGTGATTTGTATGTTGACTACATTTCTAGCAGGCAATGAGTATTCTACAAATATAAAAACTAGTACAAAAAGGTGTCACTTCCCGTCACCCTGGCCAGCCCGGACCCCCATGAACACTAAGCCGAAGACCTCAGGTAGACTAGATGGAAGCTTTGGTTACTGTTCAAGCTTGGATGCAGCGGACTGGAGAGGAAAATCAAAACCCAAGGTAAAGGCTAGCCCATGACTATTTCTTCTAGTGTCTTTCCTCAAATGTCTACTTCAGACTTGTGGGTGGTCTGGTGGGTCGCTTGGCCCCGAGCGTCTTGCAGGGCCGCTGTGGGACTAGGTGTATAGTTGAATGGAGTAACTCTGGCTGCCTTGCTTGGGCATCCTTGGCGGAAATGGACAAGTCCGCCGACATGCCCATCTGATTTTCCAATGGAGGCGGTGCTGTGGCTCCTCAGAGAGCTATCGGATTCTCCATCTTGGACATGTCTGAGGAGTGTTCGTCGCGCTACATCCTCCGGGTTTATTGAAGAAGATTCCGCCGTCGGAGAAGTGCTGGAGTTGATCTTGTTCTGAGAGATATCTTCAGTCTGAACTGTTGCGTCACTCATACTGCGTGATGCCAGAAGTATGGTTGGCAGTTTCCCTGGAAGAGACGCTAGTTTTGGCTTGTCCCCTTCTGGTGAAGGCACCAGGGGTAGTGCGTTGGCTGGCAGAGTGCTTTTCAAGATCTGAGGTACATCTTCATCCCTGATCCTCCTCCAGGTGACCCTATCATTCAGTCGAGATCTCTGCCCTCTCTTCTTTGTATCATCTTCGCTTTTCGCTCTTCCGCTTGAATCGGAAGATGACGAACGGAGGGAAGAACGGCTGGTCACTCGACTAAGGATGTTTATGCTTGGAGATGAGGAGTGACGTTTAAATGTTTCTTTGTCCTGCTGCTGTCTCGCTCCCCAAACTCTGGGCGGCCCATTCCGTTGGGCTACCCTGCAGGGGCTTTCCGAGCTGGTTCTCCTGGCTGGACGTCTTTCGGACAGGTCTCGCTCACTGGAGGTTGCTCTGGAGATATTTGTGGGCTGTTTCTGAGGTCCCGGCTGAGGTCTCTGGACTTGCTGTGCATGTCCAGCACCCTTTCCTGTGGCCTTTCGCGGAAACTGGGCAGCCGCCTTAAGCTCCTGGCAGCGGGACGAGCAAAGAAAGACAGCTGAGGCCCCTGGAACTCCTCGATGAGGCGAACCGTTCTGGGCTCGCGACACGCGTGGAGTGTCACGTTTTAGTCCATTCTTAGATTCCTTGATGAAGGTCAGCTGTCTCAAGAATCCATTAGAGTCCGACTCGCCACCACTTGAATGAACTGAAGTCATCCTGACCAGGTCAAATCGATTTGCAGGAAGGATTCTTTTCCCATTGACTTGGTTTTGTCTGCTGGTCACTTGGTTGGTTACCAGAGGTGAAAGAGGTCTGGCCTGCCTCACAGAATTTTGCATAAAAGGGATTCTAACTGGCGACTTCTGCGTTTTAGGGGGTGGGGATTTGTCAACTTGGTTGACAATGGAAGAGCGTCCCTTTCTTTCAGGGGGGCTGTTAGCGGGGGGGCTACTTGCTGGTGTGCTATTCTTTTTCTGACTAGGCCTGTTTGTTATCAGGGGTGGCGATATCCGCTTCTTCTGTGACTGTTTGGATGGTGTAGAACTTTGTGACGATCCAGAGGAAGAACTTTTTGGTATCCTTGGAGGCGGAGTGGAGCTCCTCTTTGGCAAAGACAGCTCAGTGTCCTGCGGTCTTCCTAATCGGTGAAGGCTTTTAGATCTGTGCTGAGCAAGCTCTGGGTTTTTTGGAGCATCCATCTTCGTCGATACTTTCCTGGGTGGAGGTCTTTGCGACGGTGCGGTGTCTTTTTTCGGAGTGTAGATCACTGTTCTGCCCCTGAAAACCACTGGCAAGTTTGGGACTGGCTTGCGCTGTGCAAAGTCCAGAGGTTTGTTAGCCTTTTTGTCTTTAGCAAACTTTTTTTCTTTGGGTGTGAAGCTGGATGTTGACATGAACGACATGACTGATTCGGTTTCTTCAGAAGAGAGCTCTTGAGACTTGGAAGCCTGAAGTCCTGTCACAACAGAATTAGCACCTTCCTGAATGGCTCTCCATTCCACACTGTTGAGGTCTGAGTCTTTGTCCCATGCCATATCATCACTGTCCTCGTCCATGTTCCAGCATTCAGAGGCCTTCTGCATTTGTTTTGGGTTGTTCTCTGCTTTCTTCTTCCTGGCCATCATCTTCCGTCTCTGCTTGGGCATGGCAGATGTTATACATTTCTGAAGGAGGTCGTCCTCTGAATCCATGCTGACAGAACTTGGAGAACTTGGCTCGTCAAACTGGCTGTGGATGCTTAAGGGCTTGGCTTGTTGCATCATATTTAGGCTTTTGTTGTGCCTGTTTTTGTACCATACCTGCTGAGAATTATGGTCCTCAAACTCGGCATCACTCAGTGAACTAAGTGATGAGCTCAGTGAGTAGCATGCAGGGGATTCATCCTTAATCAGGTTTTGTTTTAGCCTGTGAAACCCTCTTGACTTTGCTTGGGAAACACCAACCCGGCCGATGTTGGTCATGCTCCGAGAGAGAGTATTTCTGCTGCCTTCCCTGATCCTGTTTCTGCTCATGTGTTTGCTGTCTTCTTCAGCATGGTAGAAATGTTTTGTTTCCTCTAATGAATGTGACATCCATCCTCCGTTTCTCTTTTGCCCTTCCTGATTGGCGCTACTTTCCAAGTTCTGTTTTATAACGGGTAACTCCAGCATCCCAGTGGAGCCCTGACATTTAATCTTCTTCTTATGACTGGGGGAGTGATCGCGATTCCTCTGGCTGGCAACTCTGTCGGCCACTTCCTTGCTCTGCATCAGCACTTTGTGGGTGGGAATGACGTGTTTCGTTGAGCAACCTGTTGGAATCACAGGCTGGTAACCCATCTTGTTCGGTTTGTGGAAGTGGGAGAATATCCTCAAGTCTTCAATCCTCTTTGCCTCCTCGTCGAGTATTCCGTGCTTAGAAAGGGGCCTTGCCCGGCAGTCTTTTACTGGATACTGAAGGGTTTCGTCACTCAGTGAAGTTGTGCTGGAGAAATTGACTGGTGTACCTTCAACCGAATCAGTTATGGATGAATCATCAAACTTGATGTCCTTCTGTGGTATGACAATTCTCCTCCCAGGACACAACTGGGTTTTCCCATTTGGGAGCATCATGTACACAGGAAGATGTAATGCTTTTTGTGAAGTAAGAAAATGAGGAGGAATGTTGGTCATCAGGGAAGGTCTAACCTTCCTGAACTTTGATGGCATTGCTGAGTTGATACATTCCTTTAGAATCTCTATGTCGTCATCAGAGTTGCCTTCACTGTATCTCTCTCCATTATCCAGCCCCTGCTCATCATCATCATGAAGATCTAGGTTGTTGTCACTTTGCTGGAGCAGGGGGGTCAGTTTGAGCTCCACATCTTTCTGGATATAGTGCTCATGAAGTGGCAAAGCACTCAAACTGGACGCACAGGAGAAATTCTCTGTGGGCTTTTCCACGGTGAAGTAGATCATTGAGTCCAAGTCAGGGGGAAGGTTAAACCTGTCCTTGGAGTCAGTGACCTCCATTAACTTTCGCAGACTGTTTTCCCACTGACCTGCCAATCCTGCTGTCTGCACTTCTGCTCCATTGGATTCGATGCAACACGGAGTCTTGCTTCGACTGGGGGGCATGGTTTGGCCGGGGCTGTCCGGAAGATCGCTTGGGCTGATGGTTCCATCGATCATCTCACTGCAGGGATCACTTTGGATTGAGCTGGCTATGGACGGAGACTCAAAACTGCCCAATGAACTGACTGAACTGCAGCGACTCATGACCAGTGGCGTCTCATGAATGTAGTTCTCGGAAGAACTAGATGGTGATCTGTCTTCCAATAATGCTGGTGAAGAGCCCCTGAGGAAGACCTTTTCCCTTTTGGCAGGACACTGAATCCCAATGGGATCGGTCTCTTTGCTTGGGAAAGTTTTTGAGTCAGTCATGAGCAACTGACTGTCACTCAGATCCTCCAAGGTTTCATCCTCTTCAGCCCTCTTTACCTCGTCTCCATCTTCAACTTCAATGATTTCAAGTGAGGAGTCACTCTCCAATTCATTGTCACTTTGTCCATCCAGCGCTCCATCCCCAGAAGACAGGGAGGACAAGGAGCTGCATCTAGAGAAGCAGATTGGCGTGTTCTCCACTGAGTATTTCTGGACTGTCTCCATGGTCCCAATGGTTGGACTTCTGCTGGTTGCCATTGGAGAAAATTTGGTTATGCTGCCCCCAGTCAACACACTGGGTACCCAGGCTTGCCTCCTCATGGCTTCAGCTGCCTGAACGTTAATTGCTGTCTTTGCTACGCCAAATTTAGCTACACTCTGAATGAGAGGGACCTGTTGATATGAAGGAGAGAGTTTTATGGAGGCCATGCTGACATCAGAGGATACTTTAGTGGACACACTTACAGGTGTTTGCACTGGGGGATCCTGGTTCTTTTCTGCATCTGTGTTCATGAGCTCTAAAGCAATTTTTTCTTTATTATCCACAGAATCTCTCTCTGGGATATCTTGCTGGGTCGTCTCACTCAAGATGGCAGGTCGCATGTTGAGGTATTCTTGATGAGCCACCTTCAGATCGAGCTGGTTAGGTCGTTGCTGGAGGATGAGAGTTTTTTGGGCAGGTCGGACTCGGTCTTTGCTGCCACAGTAGCCATCGCTGGTGCTGCCGCTGTTTAGGCTGTCTGTGGATACACTTGTATGAGCACTTTTGAGGCGCAATAACGCATGTGCCCTGCTGAGGCGCTCTCTTTGGGCCAAGCTACTAGTATCTGAGAGACGGCAGGGTGAACAAGACTTAGCACGAGCTTCATTTAGCTCATCCAATCTGTAAGGCCAATCTGCCAGGTGATCTTCAGAACTGAGGCTAAAACTGTCCTCGGAGGATGTGTGCATGGTTATGTCCTCCACTAATCTGTCAATTTTAGCAACTGTGTTGGTGATCTTCTTAGCTAGCTTCTCAGCAGCAGCAGACACAACATCATCAGATGCTTCCTGTCTCCTGTCCATCTGAGGTGGGTCCACATCCCTCTCGGGTTCATTGTCCTGCCTACGGTTTTGTAGGAAGTTGGAGTTGGTGAGGTACATGGACAGCATGGAGAAACTTCCAGTGTCCAGACTACTGGAGACGATGGGGGCTTCCTCATCATCAAAGCAACCGGAATCCGACGCGTAATCCTTGGCCAAACTTTCAATGTGGCGCAGCTGCTTGTTGAAGCTCAAATGCTTGGGATTTTGTTTTTCCAAGGTGTCAAAGGTCTCAGTGAGGTGTTTGGCATCCAGCTCCGCCTCAAGTGCCCTCTGTTTCCTCATGTACAGTGAAGGCACGCACGAGCCTGGGGAGAGGACCGAAGCATCCTTGTACTTGGGGGGTCGATTGGTCAGGAGGTTCCTCAAAGCTGCGGCACTGCCCATGGCAATCATCTTGTGTTTGGAGTGGATGAGGTTGCGCAGCATGCTAACTGCACCCAGGTCCCACAGCAGCTCCTGGTCTTTGGGACTTCTGGCAGAGAGGTTCCAAAGTGTTCCACAAGCATTGCTGACAATGGTCAGGCTATGTGAGCGCAGGTGCTGCAACAGAGTCTGGAGGCAGTTGTGATCCCGCAGGACTTGCCTGAAAAAAGAAAACATACACATGTGATCATTTGACAGTTTGACTGTCATCCCTGCTGGTCCATTCAGAGTTCAGTCTCTCTTCATCTACATTGACAAGATCATCAGGACAGCAAAGTGTGGAAGGATAACAGGTAAAACATGACAAAAATTCCACACAAACACACCTATAGTCTTCTCGTGCGGCCACCAGACTCGACACATTTCGCAGTATCCCGCCTCCACTTTCGATGATGGCAAGAGAGTTGGTCTGACAGCGGTATGTCAGTGTGCTGACCAAGAAGCCCAGAGCGCCGTCCACCGCGCACACCGCCTCCTTGTTGTTCATGCTGTGAGCTGACAGATTCCACAGAGCACTCAGCAGACTCTTCAAAGTAGACTCCTGGAAAGCAGGAAGGAGTGAGGGTGTGTTTAGCCTACCTTTGCATAAAATAACCCTTGGATGAACGTTCAGCAATCAAACTGATGGCAAAATATTCTGGAATGTTGGCTGTCTCTACCAATCTTGGGCAATGTCTATCATGGGCTTGTCAGTTACCTTGGTGGCCTGCAGGGCGCATGTCATTAGAGCGGACACACAGCCGACGTCTCGCAATACTCGCTTGCTGCTGATGTCGGCCCGCCAGGACAGGTTCCTGAGGATGCTGGAGACCACCTGGTGGAGCTCCTCGTTGTCGGAGCCCAACTGGCACACTAGAGCCTGCAGGCAACTTTTCTTGGAGCACAGAGTGGCCTGCGGGGGGACCACAGTACCATGGGTTTCACACGGGTAACTGATGATGCCATGCATCCTTTTAGCAAAACTTTGCGCATTGCTGCCCTGTGAAAATGCTACCTTGTTGACCACGTCCCCAAAGGTGAGGTTTGTCAAAGCCATGCCCGCATAGCGCCG
This sequence comes from Dunckerocampus dactyliophorus, assembly GCF_027744805.1. NCBI lineage: Eukaryota > Metazoa > Chordata > Actinopteri > Syngnathiformes > Syngnathidae > Dunckerocampus > Dunckerocampus dactyliophorus. The sequence continues at coordinate 9,402,141 of NC_072828.1, forward strand.
CAGTGCCATGTTGATGGGGTCATTTTGCATGCCGTACATTTCTTGTTCTAAGTGGATGAGATCCGCCACCACCTGCAGTCCACCTGGAAGATAGTGCAGGGATCTCAGCAGCTGATCCAGAACATTCTCATATTTGAGTGTTTCACCCACCTAGTTCATTCATTGCTCGACGGAACTCTTCTTCAAAGGAAAGCTTCATGATGGCACATATGGCCTGGCAGATCTGAGGGTCTACGGGTTCTGGAATATCTGCCAAATAAATAAGGATAGAAGAACAACTGAAGATTTCTGGAAGTGTTTTCGGTTGTCTATTGGACTGATCTACAAGAAGGACTCAAGAAGGTGCCCTTTTCGCTCCAATCTGTGATTAACGGTTGTCTGGGGAGTGACACTCCGCTCATCCCTCAGTCTTGTGTACGGGTCCATATCTGAGCCACCAATAGAAGCTAACTAAACCAGTTTCGGTTCTCGGGGTACACTTCACTAAAATGGATCAGTTTACATGGGAATCAAGGGCAAAACGACTTACCTGTGATTCTGGTTTGGCCAGGTGAAGTCTCTGTGTGGTTCTCGATCCAGTCCCAGCCGCTGTCGCAGTAAGTTCTGATTTGCTCCAGCATGTGCAGAACCCTCATCTCCCGGCGGGCCTGGCCCTCATCCTGCTGGGAGTAGATGATGTTGTGCAGGGCGGCACTGGCCCAGGACTTGGCCTCACGGCTGCAGCACGCTGTCGGGCCACCGGCAGCTGTCTCCCCTGTCCCACCACCACCGACTGGAGCCTCATGAAGAATCTGGACCAGTAGGGGGACGCAGCCAGACTTCCTCATGGCAACGCAGCTGTCCTGAGAGCTGGAAAGAGCCAGGAGAGTCCGGGACATCTCCTCCTTGTCTCTGTTAGCCAACATGGACAGCAGCCAGAACACCATGTCCACCTGCAGGGGTTAAAGGTCAACAGTTTGCGTTCTGTCTGCTCTATTGATAGTTGAGACCAGACGGAACCCAAGTCCTTCTGCTGCAATAACCTGTGTCTTTGTTGTTATAATTGGTTGATATCATTTCCTGTGACCTTAAGTCTCAGACTGGCTTTCAGGGTCTGATCGAGTCTCCGATCAGCATTCAGAAATTTCAAACTGTCACTGTGAGCATTAACTTCGTGCCGCAGAAAGCTGATTGGCTACCTTGCTGGCTCCCTCTGTTGCCCCTTCTGTTCCTGCCGACGTGTTGTTCTCTGCTTCTCCAGCAGGGGGCCTCTCTGCACCCGAAAGCTATGCAAACACACAGCAGCAGAACACATAGATTGTTTTGCTCCTCATTAACATTTGTAATCATTTGGTGGAGAATGATGTTGACACTTGACATGAAAGTAAAAATGTTCCACTTTATGCACAAACATCCACTTCAAACACACATACAGACTCATCCACCCCACCCCCCTCTATCTCTCTCACCACAACATCTTGGCAATGATGTGCAATGTGTGTGTGTGTGTGTTGAATGAGCTATAATGTCTCACACCAAGCGTGCTCGCTGTGCACATTTGATCAGTGCACATGCACACTGAACAATGCACACAGCGAGACATTTTACTGCAAGATGCACAAAGATCAAAGAGACCACTAGGAGGCGTGGTGTGTGACAACGAAGATGACCTTTGGCCTGCTGAATTTTGGACTGGAGCAGGAACAGGAAGTGGCTGACTCGCTAACAAGGACGTGACCTCGTCGCCTCTCAGCTTTTTAACATTCTACGACGCTCTGCACCAACTGTGCAGCCTGCTGACAGCCAATCACTGCCCAGCTCATCTCCGTGGCAACCAGCCTGAGTCAGAAGAAGGAGGAAGAGCTGTCCACCACAGGACCCTCTCATTTAGGTGGCCAAAATATTAGGAACCATATGGGCTAAATGAATAGCTCTTTGACAGCATTAACTTTCAAAAGTCATGATTAGTGTACCGAATGAAGTGGCTATAGTGCAGTCATCACCAGTTGGCGTACCTCGGTCCAGATATGGACCCAGTGATAGCCCTTTACGAACGCGTGACCAATTAAAGTGAATGGGAAATATAATAATAAGATACTGTATAATCATGCTCCCGGACCGATCGCAGCGACAGTTTGCGGGCATAATTACTTGTTAGTTACGTGACAGCAAACGCGGTGACGTCACTCAAAATGAGCCAATGAAATAGTGTACTTCCTGAGAAGTGAATGAGAGAACGATGGCTCGCTCAAAAGTGAGAAAGGTTAATAGAGAAAATCGAACATTTAAAAGTGAATGTTCACTCTTTCAGAATCCAGTGCCAAACCGTTGTGTCTCATATGCTCTGAAACTGTAGCGCTGGTCAAAAGTGCAAAAGTGACGTGACAATACATGACAAAACATAGATCAATTGATGCAATTTAAGTGCCAAGATAATTGTGTTGTATTGAAATAATGGAGTGATGTGCAGGGTTTCATTACATTTGACATTCATATAAGCTAGTCTGTTTGATGCATTTTAAGGCAAAATGAGGTTCGGACCTTCACTGTGAAAACAAATTGCATAAACGGACCTTACTCAGTTTTAATTGAAGACCCCTGCTGTAGTGGATACTCTCACAGTGTGTGCGTGCGTGTGTGTGTTGGTATGTGACAGGGGTGCTGCTTGATGCTGGCAGTCAGAAATGAAGACAAACGGGTCAAACCAGAAACAAGCTGCGATTCCTGGAAAAAAAAAAAGCAGCGTGAGGACAAGAAGAGTCTGAAGCGGAGCAGTTTTGTCGAAAAAATCCCCAAAGAACACATTAGTTCTATTTGTGTGTCGTGATGATGTCGCTTCCTCCCAACAGGCAGGAAAAATGAGTCTCCCTGAGGACGTACCGGTCCATGTGTGGTACACAGAACCACATAATGAGCCAAAGGAAGCTGAAAGACAACAGTGCTCCAAGGACCAAGAGGTCCTGCCTAGGACGGGTCAGAGGAAAACAAGAACCTTGAGTCCAATGCGGATTTTCAGGGAAGACCTGAACCACTTCAAAGAGGATTTTTTAAACGTCTTCAAGGACTCCAGGTTGACTCAGGAAGACCCCCAAAACAGAACCGCCCTCAGTCTGCTGAAGGATGACTTGAACCAGTTCAAAGAGGACATGTCCAATGTCTTCAGAATAAAAGACAATACAAACACCAAAATAAAAGCCAGAGGAAGGGAGCACTCAGAAGAACGAGTCAGAGGACACCAGAAGCAAAGCTCAGAGGAGCAGGAGATCCACAAAGCGGCTGCTGGGAGGACACTTTCAGAACCACGACCAGACCAAATGGACATGAGGCCCAACGAGGACGTTTTGCAGGAGAAGACAACATCCCTTGGCATATCAAAGAGCTGTGGCACGTGGACAGGTAAGACAGTGGACCTCAACCTTTAACCCTAGCGGTTGTAGTTGTGAAGTGGCTGTGGCTTGACACGTCTCAGTGGTTCTTCAGATGCTGCAGGAGACCACCATGAAGAAGACGGACCATCACAGAGTCTTCCTCTGGACTTACTGGGACGCGTGTGTTGGCGTGACGCCGCCAGGTGAGTTGAGACAGAAAGTGTCCAAGATGTCACATGGTTTTGTTAAAAGCATAAGAACCTTCCTTTGATGCTGGACAGGCAGCAGTTGGATGGAACCTCCGTCAAAAACTGTAAGCACGCACACACACACACACACACACACACACACACACACACACACACGCACTCTGATGACACTTCTCTGTCTCGCCCAGTCGCCTGTTATTTGACCTTTGACCCCAACACGGCCAACGCCGAGCTGCAACTCAGCGAGTGCAACAGAAAGGCGACTCGCGTCTGGTCGAACCGGAGACCCGGTGAGCATCCAGACCGCTTCCAGCGCTGTCCTCAGGTTCTGTGTCGCGAGGGCCTGCTGGAGGCGGCGTACTGGGAGGTCCAGTGGAGCGGTGGCGCCGACGTGGGCGTGGCCTACAACAACATCTCCAGGGACGGGGACGTGGCCAGCTGTCTGCTGGGACACAACCCGAGCTCCTGGAGTTTGGAATGTTCCGCAGGAAGTTACTCTGCATGCCACGACAACAAGAGAGTCGCACAGTGCACCCCGCGACCTTTCACCCACAGAGTGGGAGTGTACCTGGACTGGCCTGCTGGCTCTCTGTCCTTCTATTGCGTATCCAAGGACACCATGGTCCACATCCACACCTTCACCTCCACCTTCACAGAAGCTCTCTACCCCGCCTTCTGGGTTTGGCCTTACCAGGGCTCTGTCTCACTTTGTCAGGTGGAACTGGACTGGGAACGTCTGCTGCAATGACCTCCTTGTGCGCCTTCTTCTACACCTCCTTATACACCTTATACCTAATAAACATCTGTATGCACCTTCTACATCTTCTACACCTTGTGATACACCTCCTTACACACCTTGTTCACCTGCACCGACACCTTCTCCATCTTGGTCTATACCTCCTTATACACCTACTTCTACACCTATTATATACCTTTTTATGCACCTCCTTTTACAGCAAATGCACCTTCTTCACCTGCTTATACACCTCCTTCTACACCTTACACGCCTACACCTCCTTACGCACATTTTATACCCCCCTCTACACCTTCTTACACACCTTCTTCACCTGCATCTGCACCTCATGCACCTGATGTACCTTCTTATACACCTTTTTAAACACTTCCTTTTACACCGAGTACACCTTCGTCACCTGCTTATACACATTTGATACCTTCTTATACACATCCTTCTACACCTTTTATGCACCTTATTTTTCACCTGCATCGACACCTTCTACACCTGCTTATACACCTTTTTAAACACCTACATGTACTTGTACACACCCTCATGTATCTTTTTATTCACCTCCGTCCACACCTCCTTCTACACCTGCTTGTCTTCTACACACATGCGCACACTTGGTGTAAGCCTGCTCTTATATTTGAATGACTTGTTGACTGGGATGTGTGTGTAGTGTTTGTCTGTTTGACAGTGCAGGTGAAGACTGTGTGTGTGTTTGTGTGTGTGAGGGAGAGAGAGACCTGTAGTTGGCTCTCCTGACTCCCTCGGGTCTCCTGCAGTTCTTTCTCCAGCTGCTCCAGACGAGCAACACGCACCTGCAACACACACACACACACACACACACGCATGTCCAGATGCTGTTGTGTTGCGCTGATTCAGCAGGTTGCGTGGTGTTTGTGATATCACCTGAGTGCGCTGGATCATCTCCTCACTGGTTCCGAAGCGTTCCTCCATGACTGAGCGCACCTGCTGGACCTCGAACTCCAGCTGCTGGCGGATCAGATCCATCTGCAGAGAGAACTGTACCGCAGCCACAAGGTCAAAGGTCAGTACCTTATGGAGCGCATACACATGCTACGCAAAGTATCGTGTGCGTGTGTGCTTACCGTGTCGATGCGAGGCAAATGTGCCAGTTTCTGCGACAGCGCCTCCAGCTGGCTGAAGTACCAGCAGCGCTCCCGCTCTTCACGGTCAATTTCTCCCAAAAGCTGGTTCCTGCCGCGGGACAACAGCGCCATTAGCACTTAGCGTTAAAGAAGACGAAGGTGCACAATGAAGGAGGTGCTGCTCTCGAGGCGTACACTCACCTCTCCTTGTACAGCTCCTCTACGTGATGGTCGCTGAGCCGCCCGTCTGCTCCGCTGATGACCGCCGTTTTAGGCGGGGCTCCGTCCAGGAAGTGGTGCGGCAACATGACAGCGGAAACATCCCCGCTGCGGCAAGAGGCTTTCACCCGGCTTGCCGTCACAGACAAGGTGGAGGAGGGACAGGGGGGCGGAGGGAGAGCCAGGTGGTCTTCTGGCTCCGCCCCGGCTGGCCCTGCCCCTCCCAGACCGTCTGCCAGCAGCCGGAAGTTGTGAGCTTGATGAGCTTGATGCTTCAGCTCGTAGTAGTTGGTCAGGTCCATGTGCAGCTCTGCAACAGGACTTACTATTATCATCATCATCATCATCAACTGTTGCGCTGAGAGCGAGGCAGCTCCAATGAAAACATTTCTCTAACCTTTGAGCTGGTGCAGCACGTCACTGCGGCCCGACGATGCCAACGTTCCCGCCTCCTGCTCCAGTTTACACTGCAGCTGCTTGAGCACTTCCTGTGTGGTCGCCATGACAACAAGCCAATCAGCACAACAAGCTAAGTTAGGTAAAGAGCATTTTTCGTGCTAATTTTAAGTTCAACAAAACGAAAAGGTGTCGCTGGTGACCTTCATGCCGAAAGTCTCCGTCTCCAGCTTGGAAAGATGATTGGAGTTGTCCTCCAGCTCCCTCCTCAGGTGCGAGTTCTCCTTGCGCAGCGCCTCCACCTGGTGGGCCAGCTGGTCGTACGACGCCAACGGGTTGGCCATCTTCACGCTCTGTGGCGCCCCCTGCAGCACACGCAGCGACGAATCAGTTGCAGCCACCTCGCTTGCGCTTGGGTCACATTCTGTATGTCACATTACTTAACACCACGCTACATCGTGCTACGCCACGCTACAGTCCGACCTTCAACGAGCAGCCTGCAGGAGGACCTGTTTATTCTTTGTGCGTGCTGCCAGTCAAAACACGTTAACGTTATCGGTGGTCTGAACACGTCTGTAGGCGGAGCCTCAGAGGACTGTGGGTAAAAAAATTGACTGAATGACTGTTATGAAAGAGATGAGCGAGTGGAAAGATCAATAAACAAACACAGAGTGATGCCTGGGGGATGGGGGGCACGTTGCCATGGTGACTCAGGACATCGACGCATTAGAGGTCTTTGATGTCTCACACACACACGAACACACACACAGTTGCTATGGAAACGTCCCACATGAGACAAGAGTGTGAGGAGATGAAACAGGAAGTGAAAAACGATACGTGATGACAAACAAGGAAAAGAGATGGCCACCTTGGCGACCAGCCATGAAGTCAACAAGTCATCATCATCGATTTTGTCAAGAACAAAAAGCATCCATGACTCCGCCCAAACATCCTACTTCTCTCCTCTGCCACGACTGTCTGGTTACCGTGGCAACAGCATCCCCCAGGCAAGGAGGCAGAGTAGCAGTGTGAGGTCTTAGCTTAGCATTGGATGCTAGCAACTTACCAGTTAGCCTAGCAACAGCAACCTTTAGCATCATAAGAGCCATTTTGCCTCCTCCTCCAATAAAAAAAAAAAAAAAATAGTCTGGAGCCGCAAAACATTACACAGCTTATAAGCCTGACAAAGGGGTAATCTTTTTTGAAATGTTACCTGTTAAGCTGTAACAAATAAAAGCGCAGCGTGCATGTGTAGGCCTACTCTGAAATTGAAACACTGAACTGCAAGCCTTTTTCAGTGGTTCTCGTATTTGTTTAAAATGAAAACAAATGTAGCCAACTTTAACATAAAAAAATCTCATCAGAGTTCACATTTCTGCATATGAGTGTTGTTACGCCTGCGCTCAACTGTCACTAATAACCATTTTATTGGTCCTGTCCTTGACTGTCTTTCATTTTCTCAATCATTTCTTGTTTATTTTTTAATTGGAAGGATAGATGCACTGATATTTTTATGAACGATTCTTTCATGTATTCGCCATCTGTGAACGCCTTCCCCCTCCTTCCCATCTCATGTGCATCCTAGTGTGGCCATTTTCTCACTAAATCTGGCTACAAACACTCTTGGTGACTTATTTTCCCAAAAGGGACTAGTGACAAATGTAGGGACTGGTATTTGGGGACGTAAAAGTGAAAGCACTTATTGTTCTGCGGTTGCTGCCGAGAGGTCCACCCTGCCTCACAGTAGTCACAATTGGTCAATGCACAGTCAGCTCCGGCGGCACACTATCTGCCTCTCCCGGAGTCACCACCTCTGCAATTAGCGTGTCAAGGGCTCCAAGCATATAGCCACAGCGCATTTTGCATTCTTTTTGAAAAGTCACATTTCCCATACTTGGGTGTTAAAAAAAAAAATCACAGAGTTCGGTGAAGGGAGCCGCAACAAGGAGGCCGAAGAGCCCGGAGCCGCAGGTTGCCGACCCCTGGCCTAGCAGGATAACAGACACCTTATAACCTTCTACCAAACAGGCAAGCTAACTAGCGCCCCCTACCTATATTGCTAAGCTAGGTCACTCATGTGTTTATGTCAATCAATCAATCAATCAATCAATCAATCAAAGTTCATTTATATAGCGCTTTACAATAGCCCACGGGCTCCCAAAGTGCTTTACAATAAGCCGATACATAAGAATATGTCCACCCAATACAAAAAACAAAGCATGAAGCCAAGATAAATCTAAACAATATTTCAATCAATAACTTAAGCTACACCCTCTGTTCCTTCCATTATTTGCACTACAATGTCCAGTATATGTGATAATAATCACTTCAAAAACAACAAACATTTAATCATCCTAAGGTAGGTTGTATTCGTAATTGGATTTTTCGGTACGGACCCTTCGGTTCAGAACAGAAGCGTACCGCTTTTTTACAAGGTACACATTAAAAGTCAGGCGTCTTCTCGGTAAACAAAAGCAGTGCGGCCCAGCCTTTGGCTAGCAGAGTAATGGCTAGAGATAGTGCCAAAAAGAAGTCAGAGATTGAAATCCCTCTTCCGTCGTTAAAGTCCTGGTGGAACACGTAAACGGACAAAGAAACTTGGATAAAATATAAGCAGAGTGCCGCCATTGTTCACTACAAGCTGCAACTATGAATACTGCACGTCAACCAATAAGAAACTTTACTCAAAATAAAATAATCATTCACACTCTTCAAACTCTTACTTGAACTTGAATGCATTGTTGCACTTTTCTAAAAAGAAACTCAACCATTGTTGTCAAAAGTACGGCCCAAGGGCCATTTTTGGCACATAGCTTGTTGTTTATCGGCCCTCTGCACATTCTACAATTCACAATAATTATCTCATTAATTAACTCATTAATTATCAATTAGATATGTTATACTGAAAACATTAAACTAATGTGCTATGTTGCCTATAAGACTAAGATCAGATGTTCAGGTTTTGACCTACATTGAATTGGTTTTAGCATCTTTAATGCACAAAAAGTATGTATGTATGTATGGAAAGTGATCTGCCCCCTCCCATTCTTCTATTTTTTGGTATACTATATCTATATTATTTTTATTATATGTGTATGTATTTATTTGTTTGTTTGTTTGCTAGCAGTTTGCAGGTTTTTATGTTTCATTTTACTAATGATGAAAGCTGATTAGATAAAAGCTGTGTTTTGTTCCCTTACTTACACAAAATGAAACAAACGGTGACCTTAAAACCCAGGTACATACCGAACCTTGATTATGGGTACCAATGCACCCCTAATAGATAGATATAATATGGCAATATGGCTAGATAGATTAATATAGTACAGTACATATAATATCTATGTGTACCACAGATGGATAGATGTAGTATAGATAGATAAATCCATTGTCATCTTTCTATCTTCATCATTTCTGCATCCTCCATTTTCCACCTCCCATCCCTCTCCCATCACTCCATCGTCATTCCTCCATCTTGCGCGAGGACAACCCCCCCAATAGAATAATCAAAGAACATGAAGCATGCGGCAAAAGACCACATGCTAAGATAAACACGCATGCACATGTCTTACATTCTAATAAGGACACAAAATATTCTGACCTTCACAGGAGCGTTTTGAGCTCGCCTCGCTGTAGCCTGCAACAGAACCGAACCAGGCCGACGACAAACCTCCGGGGTGGGGATGAGGGAGTGGGTGGGTGGGGTGGTGGGGGGTGGTAAGGTTGTCCGGTTAACCCGGGTTAGACCGAGCTAGGGTGCGAGGTGAACGGCTCGATCCATATCAATGTGCACGCAGCACCTTTTTTTGTTTTGGCTTCGGTATGCCGAAAAGAGCCGAAGATTCACGAAGGAGGAGGAGCGAGAGAAAGACAGACAGACGGAGGTGTCAATAATAAACAATAAATAAACGTTTCTTCTTTTTGTCGTTCTTACAGTCTCAGTGACGTCATCACCTAATCCCAGTGATAAATATTCATTAATAATGATGATAATGCTAATATGTCATGTCGAGGAGGCGAGTGCTTGCCGTTTTATTCCGGAAAGAAACTTCCGGTGGGCATTGTCTCCAAAATAAAATGTGAGCGTGTCTGTTTCATATTATGTTATATATTATATTATTATTTATTTTTACTTGAAATAAACTCTACGTGTTAACGAAACATTAACATCTTCATTCAAGAGACGTCACTGGTTAAAGGCCACCTATATCAGAACCACTAGCACCAGCAACACAACGACACACTACTTCCTGTTGAGTCATCACGTTAGCAATAAACATTCATGATTAAAGAGTCAACGAGTGTGAAAGAACATCAGTGGAACGAAGCAAATTGTTTAAATGGACTTAAAGACTTCAGTGGTGTGTTTTAACATCGAAAAACATGCTCATGCATGCACAAATAAAGTATAACTTCAAATATCTTTACCTTCGTCATAGCCCGTATGCTTGTGCCACCACGTCTATTCTGCTGTTTTACTGCAATTTCTCTGACTAGTGGATTATTTCCAGTCTTATTTATAGTCACTCTTGTTTATTTTGCACAACTTTGCCACTGTCATTATTCGCAAAAGGGGCTATAACTTTAATTCACTCTATTCTGCTGTATAACTGCAATTTATAAAACGCGGTGGAATATTTTTAGTCTTATTTGGTGTCGTTCTGATTATTTATTTTGCACAAGGTTGCCACTGTCATTAAATATTTGCAAAAGGGGCAATAACATTAATTCAACGACATACTCTATTCTGCTATGTTATTACAATTATTCTGACTAATGGACTATTTCCAGTCTTATTATTTATATTGCACAAGTCTGCCAATGTCATTAAATGTTTGCAAGAATGGCAATAGCATTAATTCAGTGACATACTCTGTTTTGCTCTATTACTGCACAATGTCTATGACCTTGTGGAATATTCCTAGTCTTATTTGGAGTCAGTCTGATTTATTTTGTGTGCTGTGAGTGCTGTGTGACTTTTGGATCACTTTGAGTCTTTGTGTTTTATTTCTATTATGATTTGTGTTGTTTATCATTAAGAATCTGCAAGGATTGGTCGCATTGTTGTCATTCTACGACTCGGCTACGTAGCGTGCGTGCACGGAATGCTGATACTAGCCAAACGTACAGTGCTTTAGGTGTTTAGCAGGCCCAAGCACAGCATGATTGGCTTAGTGAGTACAGTCTTCGTGGTTATTTAAGATGCTAGCTATGTAGCTAAGTCTGATGTGCACCGCTTAAGGCCAAACAGGAAGTGACATCATTGTCGCCATCCTCAGGTGGTGGTAGAGACTACACGCTAGATGTACCTGCACCACCAGTGGGCGCAGCCAGAGCAGTACATGGTGGGCCCCTAGAATGTTCTTCAGCAGCCAGTCAGGATCCGTCTCTGCTTTTCTGTCTCTATGGAAACCAAAAATGGCACCCTTTGTGGGACAACATGTTTGGAGGACATGTCATGTCCAGTTGTGGGCGCTCTGTTGGTTAAAAATAAAGACAACTGGTAGACTAACACTGTAGTGGTTCATTGTATTGTATTCATTGTACCTCTGACCCTGACATGATCTCATTGGTTGAAGAGGCAGAAGTCAAAGGTCAATGTGCTCATGGTTAAGATGTGTAAAGATGGACATTCTAACGGGGAGGCTGCGTCAGGCATGTGAACACAAGGTGGCGATAATCATGTGAAATATGACAAAGACAAACCAAAGAAGAATAAAAACACCAAAGGTTCCTTTTATTTTGAAAGGAAGCAAATCTGGTTACTGAAAGTTCTGAAGAGAACCACGTTTACATCCATGTGAATATCACATGTTAATGTTGGTCACATGACCATGAGTGTCCAAGTGGGGGTTGGCAGGGTCCTTCAGGGTCCGTCCGGCCATGATGTGGCTACTCCAACAGGCAGTCTAGGAAGTGGATGTAGCGCAGGGCAAGGCGCAGCGTCTCATTCTTGCTCAACTTCCTGTCAGGAGGATGTGTGGGAATGAGGCGTCGCAGCTCGGCGAAGGCCCCGTTCACCTTGTGTTGGCGCCATTGCTCTCGACTGCTGTAGACCCCCTGGTGACCTACGACATTAGCATGAACAAAGTTGAGAAGCTAAGCTAACAGACCAATCATGTGATCACTCCACTCCATCCTGATTGGCAGGAAGTCGTCGTACCGTGTGCTGCCTCCGCCTGGCATCCACTCCTTCCGTGTTTCATGGTGGCGTGATGATAGCGAGGTCACGTGACGACAGCAGCAAACCTGAGTCTCGTGCTTCCGTAGCAGAGCTGAGCGGGAATGACAGCTTCTGACATCCCACGACTTCTTATATAGCAGCCTGATGGGGGTCGGGGGGGTGGGGCCACGCTGTTACCATGGGGATGCTCCTAAAACGAAACAGTCCAATTACTGCCAAACACAGAGGCACACCCAAGGGACCTTGGATGGAGGATGGTGAGGGTAGGTGAGGGAGACATTTCCCTATCGGGAGTTAACCCCCCCCCCCCCCACACACACACACACACACGCACACATCTAAGGACATCAAAATGTTGATCAAAATCCTCGTCGATCACTTGTGATGCCGTGTGACGTCACGTCGTGTTCTCGTTTGACATGCCATGTGACGTCACGCCGTGTTCGCGTTCTCGTGTGACAGTCATCTGACTGCTTTCCCACAGTTGTTTGGGGTCAGGGGGCGTGGACTGATAAGAATCTTAGCCAATCAGACACAGGCGAATCCCAGAGGGACGACAAGAGGGTGTGCCTCGTTAGTTTCAATTAGTGTGTGACGCCATTAATAGATCAGTTCACACCACTTTATGCTGCTTCCTCTTCATACTATGACTTCATACAAATATATTATTTGTATCTACAGTGCGTATGCTATATGATTATTATTGGTATGCCACAAACGATAAAATTCGATAAAATGACACGGGAAAATGATATGAAACACAATAACAATTTTTATAAACTTTATTGTATTCATTTACAAAAGCAATAATTAGGAAATAATTTAAATTCAAACATTTTGGTCATGATGACACCTGCTGGTCAGCATCAGTATCACACCTGGGGGTCCCTACCGCTTCCCATCCCAGTCGAAAAAAATAATCATTTGATAGTTTTAGTGAGAACAAATGACTGGAATGTTCTACACAACATTAGCCAGGATGTAGCATACAAGCTGCTAGCAACATGTGGCACAACCACACGACTCTTTTGGACCAATCACAAGTGAGTGAGCTTGCTCGCTTCCTCGTTCAGCTTCATGGCGAGAAAAAAAACAAAACATCATAACGTCATCAACACACGTTAGAAAAATACGTCTTCTTTGGTGTTTGGTCCTTGTTTGCCCTTCGGAGATCGTCGTTGTCACAGCTATCATGGCACTCATCTGAAAATACACACACACACACACACACACCAGGTCAAGGCCCAAGGTCATCATATCTGCCATCATGTCTGTTAAGTGTTGTCTTATCTTGTGACCTCTGACCTGCGGAGGCTGCGAGCTTCATACAACGTGTTGTCCTCATCGCTCTCCACCGCCTCCATCTCCAATGAGTCCTCTGAGTGAGCCAGCAGGCCGTACTTCTTCCTGTGGGTGGGCTTCTTCAGCCTGACACACACACACACAACACACACACATAGCATATAGACATAGAAAAGAATGTGGGGCCACTTTGAATTCACAAAAAATGAGTACGTAATTATTATGGTGCGTTATGAGAGTTCCCAAAAGATTATGACTGCTATAAGCAACACTGTCGCCACCAATACAGCGAGGGAGGACTGCTGGCATGCCAGCATGCAGCGTGTGAATGCGCAAGTAAACACCGATTATAAAAAAAACAATACTAGTCTTTTAATTTGTCAACGCTCAAAATTGCACAATTTTAACTTATTAACACTTATCCAATTAAAAATAAATACATTGGAGTAACAACTTTCGTTTTTGATGTTATAGTTTCATGAAATATTTTAATCTGCTGTATCTCGTCGTGGCCACGAGATGCCAGTGTTTTGCGTGACGTGTTTTGTGGCGACTTTTTAATTATTTTCCCTTTTCATAATAAAACAAGTGTTTTAATGCAGTTGATTGATGCCTCAGAGTGTTTATTCTTCCAGTAACTATTGTAATATCAGAGGCCTAAACGGGCTGAGTACTCACGCAAGGACTTCTGTGACAGTTACATCATGAATGAATTAATGTCATCAACATTTCATTTTGCATTTTATTTCTGGTGCTCGCGTGAGCACGTCTAACGCATCCCCTCCGCTGAAAATCTACTTCGCTTTTAGATGGATAATATCATCAGGGAATGCTCCTTTTATTTTTTTCCATGTCCCCTGTGGAACCTAGGTTCTCAATAAATGGTGACGCCATCTCCGAATTAGTGAAACGGTGGCACTTTTTAGCCCATTTTAAGATGAAAGCCTGGACATAACCAGCTATGAGCTTAGCCTAAGTTACCATGGTGATAGAGCTGCTTTAATAAGGGTTACCTTCCCTGAACACGTAAGTCTGGCTTTCCACTCAACACAGCCCGCTAACTTACTAAACTCGCTTCGCAGAAGACCCCCTGAATGACCCGCGCTCCGTGCAGCATTCGTCCCCTTTGAACCTAGTCACCGTTCGTAGTACAGTGCGCGCTCTAATGAGTTCGGCGTTAAATTCGGCGTAAAATTGATCTCACATTATTGTTCAGACCGGGGCCCAGTGGACCACAAAAGTCAGCAGTGTGGAGGCATGTGAGATCAAAGTGCACACATTTGTGAAAGGAGTCTGTCAGAACTCACCGCACAGCCCGGATGAGGAAGTAGAGCACTCCGAAGCCGGTGATACCTATGAGGACGTACAAGGCCCGCTGGATCATCAAACTGTCCACGTTGAGCCCATTTAACAGACCTGCGTGGTTCTTCACGCCACCACTACTTTGGTTTTGCCCGCTGGAGTGATTCACGGCGGGTTTGGGTTCTGCTATGCTGCCGCTGACGTCGCCTGCCTCCAGAACCAAGAACAGCCAACAGAGCGGAACTAGGAGGACCGCCATCATTGTCGACATCGACATTGTGAACGCAAGAGCAGCGAGGTCGAACAGAAAAGAGTTCGTCCAGTCAACAGTCAACACGGTGCTTTGTTGACAAAGTACACAGTGACCAGGAAGTAAACGGACGCTGCCTATGACGTAATCACGCCGTGTAATTCTCATACGTCAGCCAGACGCTACATATCACATGATATTTACTAATATACTAAAGTGGCAACAGTATTAATACTACAAAACAAACATAAATACTATGTTAAGGCCATATAAAAAATACAAAGTATCAGTACACTAAGTGGCAACCACAATAAAACGACTAAAGAAGACATTTTTTACTCGTTTGCATACCCAAATTGTTCACCAGTGCCTCCGAGCGGCCACGTGGGGTAGTACAGAAACTTGTGACAGCACTAAGACTACTGACGTGTATATGTGTGTGGTAATAATAATAAAGTAAACACAGTGATCATAATGTATATCGTATTTAATGTGTTGTTAGTGGCATAAAATGACGAAGAAGCTAAAGTCATGAGGAGCTCCTTGTGTGTTTTGCTAGCTGAATGATTGACAGCTCGACTTTCCAATAGCATGCACGTTGCCAAGGGGCGGGGCTAAGCGATTACAGCCGCAGCCTCTCCGCAGATCCAGCGAACATCTGGAGCATCTTTTCCAGCAGAATCGTGTTGTTGTTGCTCACAACCTCCGCACTGGACCTGGTCTGGAGGCTGTCTCGCTAAATCCCAGGCCGGGAGGAGGACGATGGACCGCGCGGAACCAACATCGAAGCCGTTCTAGGCCTAATGGAAGCTAACCTGGACCTCGGTTCTGGTTTCATTCTGCAATAAAGACTCCATCACGATTCGGTGTTAGGTGTCTCAAACGGATTAAAAGCACCAGGATCAGAATCACTCTAGTCTGGTTTTGTCCCAGCTGGATTTTAAAACGTAACTCTGACCAGGATTACGCTGACCCTGGTTGCGAGAGGCTCTGACTCGGACTGAGGCTGGTCCCGGACGCAGTATTGGTTGTGGTCACCATGCCGACGTCCCGGCCCGGTTCGGAGCCGGTGGAGTTCTGGGTGGACGGCTCTAGGAGGGACGGGACGGTGGAGGAGTTCTACAATCTGAGTTCCGAACTGGGCAGGTCTGGGCCGCACACATGCACGAGCACACGCACGCACACGTGAAAATGATGGCTTTTGAATGGTGGTGCGTTCAGGGAACTTAGGAGTTCACGGGACAAGTGGTAGCATCGTTAGCTTGAGCATACAATAACAACATGCGAATGACACACGCTCACAACAGCGGGTGTGTGACGTTACATGGGGCGGAGCCACAACTACAAATGAAGTTAACACGAGAGTGTTAAGTGCCCACCTAGTCACAATGAATGAATTTAGGAAGGAATCAAGAATTATCACGTGGCTAACAGTCAAAAACACGTGACGTTTACTCTGGCTTAACTAACCAAAAATTAACTGGCCCCGCCCACTCGGAAAGGCTTCTTTTTTAAAGGTTTTTAATGTGAAAATCTGCAGTTCATTGCTGGTCAAACAACAACAACAAAACAATGATTGTAGAGCATATCTCAGAATTGTTTTAAGTGTCTTAGCATACTTTGCCTAGCAAAGTTAGCAGGTGTGCTGTTGCCGTGGAGACCAGTCCTGCACAAGTGTGAATGTGTGTGTGTGTATCTTTGACATGTTCCCTCCATCTGGCACTCACATACACACACGCACAAGCAGGTGGTCATGTGACATGTGATTTATGTGACAATGTCATCATCTGACTGCAGAGGAGCAACATCCATTGTGTATCGCTGCGAAGAAAAGGAGAAGAAGAAGCCGTACGCCGTCAAAGTCCTCAAGAAAACGGTCAGTGGTCCTGATGGAGAAACTGGAGGTCAGAGGTCATCACCTGTGACCTTTGACACACACAATGGTCATGTTAGCCTAGCCTGTAAACAATGCTTGCATAGCTAACCTTGGCTGGTTTTGGTGTCACAGATTGACAAGAAGATAGTTCGTACAGAGATCGGCGTCTTGCTCCGCCTTTCTCACCCAAACATCGTAAGTCCCGCCCTCCCGCCTGATGTCACTTCCTGCTGGTGGCGTTCTGGTGGACGCCGCGTGTGAACTTGCTTCCTGTTTGCTCACCAGATCCAGCTCAAAGAGATCTTTGAGACGGACACCGACATCTCCCTGGTTCTGGAGCTCGTCACCGGAGGAGAGCTGTTTGACAGGTGTGTGCGCACGCACGTGCACTCACACCACTTGTTTGTCGGGTTGACTTGATGACTCCACTCTTGCAGGATCGTCGAGCGCGGTTACTACAGCGAGAGGGACGCCGCCCACGTCATCAAACAGATCCTGGAGGCTGTGGCGGTAGGGTGTCTTCGTTGTTTCGCATTAGCTGAGCATTAGTTTAGTCTTGAAAGTGAGTCTTTCTTTTGTCACTGATGATGAGCTTCTAGCTCCCTGATTGGTCCTTGCACAACATCCACTGCTCCAAGCTCCTCTTCTCTGTTGGAAAGAGTTTTTACTCGCAGGAACAGTGTGTTGCTAAGCTAGGCTAAGCATGTAGCACACACAAGCAGCCTGATAATGGCATTGACTCTCAGTGATCAAACATCAACTGTTGTTGTTGTGTTGTTGTTGTGAGTGCGAGCATCAAGTGTTCTTACGTAACATCATCTTCCATCCAGCTGCTCGACAGATTAAAATCACTGAGGATTAAATCTCTCTCTCACACACACACAGACAGACACACGCATGCACACACAGCTGACCTACATCCTATGAGTGTGTGTTGGGATTACCAGTATTGAGTTGTATCACGTAATTCTGCGTCACAAAGAAACATGAAACTCATTGTTGTGTTATTCTACAAGATTGTTTGTGTGTTGTTAGCATTAGCAACGCAACATAAACATATGCGTCAGCGTGATGTGCACTCTAACGCTCTGTGTGTGTGTCTTTTTCAGTATTTACACGAGAACGGCGTTGTGCATCGTGACCTCAAACCCGAGAATTTACTCTACGCTGACCTTTCACTGGACGCCCCGCTCAAGATTGGTGTGTGACACCTTCACTGTCATCATGGCGACCACACACACACACACACACACACACACACACACGCGCACTCATACAAAAACTTTGACGGACATGTGTTGTCCTCCAGCCGACTTTGGTCTTTCCAAAATAATCGATGACCAGGTGACCATGAAGACAGTGTGTGGTACGCCAGGATACTGTGGTGAGTTACTTTCTACTACTACACATACTGTAGTACTCATAGCATCGTGTACATGCGGTAGTAGTCATAGTAGGAGTTGCCGCTCCCCCTGGGGGCCAGGTGGTCACATTACATGTTCTGTTTTGAGCTCCTGAGATCCTTCGAGGAAACGCTTATGGCCCAGAAGTGGACATGTGGTCAGTGGGCGTGATCCTCTACATCCTGTGAGTCACACACACAAACACACACACAGAAACACACACACACCTACACACAGTGGTGACAGTGAAGCGGTGCTCTTGCAGGCTGTGCGGCTTCGAGCCCTTCTTCGACCCGCGGGGGGACCAGTACATGTACAGCCGCATCCTCAACTGTGACTACGAGTTTGTCTCCCCCTGGTGGGACGACGTGTCGCTGAACGCCAAAGACCTGGTCAGTTCATTGGCCCTAGGGGTCACATGATCACGTGTCGATGTTGTTGATGTTATCTGTCCTTAGGTGAGCAAGCTGATCGTGTTGGACCCTCGTAAGCGTCTAAGTGTGCGTCAGGCTCTGCAGCACCCGTGGGTGCTGGGCAAGGCTGCGCGCTTCTCGCACATGGACACCACGCAGAGGAAGTTGCAGGAGTTCAACGCTCGCCGCAAACTTAAGGTGAGAAGCTCGCACACATGCTCATGTGGCTAACACACTGGCGACTCACATGACCCCCGTCCCGCAACAGGCGGCCATGAAGGCCGTGGTGGCCACGAGCCGGATGCACGAGGGCTCGCGGCGTCGGACTGACAGCTGTGAGATGGCCGCGTCCGCCACGTCCCGGCAGAGCAGTGTGCAGCAGGACCCGCCCCCTGAGCCTACAGACCCTGTCCCCAAAGACAAGGAGGCCACGCCCTCGGAGAGTCAAACGACACCAACGGACCAAAGGAGCCCCTCCCCTTCTCAGAGCCCCAAACCAGTCAAGGCTGACGCTCCTCCCACTGAGCCAGCCCCCACCAGACCACCGCTGCGGGCCGACGGACTGCGGCAGACGTCCGTTGTCACAAAATCCATGCTGGTCCCACCCAGACCGCCCAAGAAAAGTTACACGATGGTCCAACCCGCAACCAGGGGTCAGGCCACACCCCCCAGTCCCAACAGCCTCAGTAATGGCTTTGCACCAGGGGCAGAGCCTACTGGTAAGACCTCCCACTGCCAATGAGCTCTTTCAGTACAGCTCCCCTCACAGAGACGCTAATGTGCTAACAGTGCGGCCCTGTTGTTCAGTGTGGGTGGAGAAACCTCCAGAAGAAAGTACTGCATGGATGCTAACTTAGCGTAGCTTCTACTCATGTAAATATACGTCAACGAACATTTCATTTTACTGACAAGTGCATGAAATCATATCAACAACGTCATACGTCACATCAGCTAGTGTGCTAGCTAATGCTGGTGATGCTGACAATAGTTTGTTTGAAAAGTTAAGGTTCTCAAACGATTGTATTCTTGACGCCGTGGCTAGCTCGCTAGAGCATTCACTCTGAGGTCCAACAGCAACTTTTTTGTGGTCATGTTGTTGGTTGTGTTTCTGTCACCTTTTAACATGCTCATCTTAGCTTCGCTTAGCTTAGCATCGACGTCCAATTCTGGGAGACTTCCTGGTTGTGTGGCAGCCAGTGGCGGTTCTGGCTTGGGCGGATCGGACCTGTCTCTCTCTCCCCCCCCCACTCTCACTACCAGTTTTACTTTACAAAGGCAAGTTTTTTTAATTTAAAAATATATGTATTAATTTAGGATAAGCGGCCTGGAAGATGGATGGGTGGATGAAGTAATTTATACATTGCCTCCCAGCCCCCCTTCTCCCCACCCCAACGCACTTCAACTTTTTCCAACTACAGAAAGGTGCTTATTTCACAAGCTGAAGCTCCCCTTACATTGCATTTGACTTAAATCCACATTTAGACAATTAAAACTCTCAGTCAAGAGAACAAATAAACAGCAGGAAGTCTATAGCCACCAATTCACGTTAGCTTATTGGATCATACTCATTCCATAATGTGGTGTACATAAAGTGATGCTATAGCTCAATACCTTTATTTTTGGCCCGTTTCTCCTCTTCTTCTTTCCTCTTCTTTCTAAATTGTGCACCTGATGGCTTTGACTTTGTATTTTCCATGTTTTGTTGACACTAATTAACAGCACTTTTATCATCTCCTACCGTCACCCAACTAGCAGTCAAGGCTATACCAACTCATATCGACTCGCAGTTCCCTCATTTTTATTGCACATTTTCCTCGTGAAATAACATGTTTGAGACTCTTGGTCTCCGATATTATTCATATAATATAATATTAAGAATTAAATATGTTTAATTTTTTAGCAGTTACTGTTGTAACTTGTAATTAATATGAGGGCTGAGGCTCCCTCCCTTCTTCTTTGGTTTGATCCTCATCACGTGGTGGACGTTTGATCACGTTTGACCAGCATGGGGGCACGAGTATCACGCCTGTAGAGGGCGCCCATCTGCCACACATATGCCTGACTTGATGAGGATTTGACGAGAGCTGAGCGTTAGTAAATAGGATTTTTTTTCCTTTCCCCTGCTGCGGCGCCCCCTGGAGAAGGCCGCCCTGGGCAATAGCCCATGTGGCCCATAGCTAGAACCGCCACTGGTGGCAGCTGTAGATGTCAAGGTTGCTAGGCAACAGGAGGAGCTGCTGTAAACAGGAAGTGTTTCTAACAAGACCACAGATTAACTTCTGGGCTTCTACAAGAAGTGTGTGTGTTTCACTTTTTCACATTTGAAATGCTTTCGCTTAGCTTCACTTTGGGCCAGTTTTGATATGCTATGCTGACGTTGTTGTGTTTGAAACACTCCTTGTTTGCATTTACCTGGCCTTTGATCTTTTGCTGTAGGTTAAAGGTCATAATCCTATTGACACATGCAGGTTAGCATAGCATTAGCGACATGCCACGCTCCCATGGAGTCACATGACTTCCTGTTTCACTGTAAGTTTGCATGTGTGATGCATGCAGAAGTGGGTGGGGCTATGTGTAATAGTGTTTTTGTGTGGTCACAAGATGCAGACAGGAAGTGACATCAGTAAAGTTTCCATCATTAGAAATGATTGACGGCTTGTTTCTTTATTGTTGCGCAACGGTGGGTGGCCATCTTTGTAGTTTTTTACCTGCTTCTTGTTGGGAGCACAGCCTCTGGCGGTAAACTCGTCCTCCCTGGACCGTCCCGCACCAGTACGACGAGCCAGACCGCCACTGGGACACCTCCCACACCGAGCAAGTGCTGTGGCCGCCGCCTGGCCCTGCCAACGTCGTCGACTGCAGGGCATCTTTGGGCGTCACTAGTGTGTCATCAACCCACCACAGGATGTCAGGTGGCGGCGAGTCTGACACTCTGATGATGCAGACCAGCAGGTGGCGAATTTGTGGATCTTGAGCGAGTAGGATGGGGCTCAGAATTTCAATGGAGGGACCAGGACCTGTGTGTCAATAGACAGGACGTGAAGATCAACAGCAGTGGAAGAGCTTGTGTGTGTCACGTGACACTAGCCTGCGGCCTTGGAGCCTCTGTCATGATGATGATGATAACGAAGAGCTCCGTCCTCATCTCCGTCCGCCACCACCCGAGTCCCACCACTAAAGTGCAGCAACATGGCGCCACCGGGTCGACCCATTTGCGTGCTCAACAACCTGCGAGATGAGAAGACACACGAGCGACTCGTCAAAAGAATAATTTATACGACGATTTTATGACGCTTTTTATGACAATTTCCTCACCACAGCAGCGGCAGCAAGACGAAAGGCGTGTTCAACATGGTGGTGTCTGGGCCAAAGGTCAGTGATGGGGTCAGTCAGCCTTCATTGTTAAACATCAACAATTAATACTTCATTTTGCTCTCAACAGCGATAACAATAATACAGTAATGATAGAGATCTGTCACGTGTAAAAAGTAAGGATCATGAAAACGCTTGCTTACCTTCACGAGCCAAAAGCGCCTCCTTGGCACTGCAGTACGTTGAAGAAACATCCCTTCCTCGTCGGAGCGTGACGATGGCGGGTGGAGAAAAACAGGAAACAGGAAGTGTTGTTTTCTCTCAAGACTGATGAAGATGACATTCAAACTTGATCATTTAGACACAGGCGGGGTCAAAGGTGAGCCGTCACACATCTCAAGGTCCAGTTCCTTTGAGGAGGTGTGGCCAAAACAGGGGGCGGACCCTTGAGACTTAATTGCTTCAAAGTTGAATTTGTCCCCCGTCGTTGTTCATGCTGTTCTCTTGTGCTCCAGCAGAGGATGCCTTTGTCCTTTTCAGACATGATAAATTGTGCAAACATGTGACGTTCTTTAATATGACTTTTTAAACCTAAATAAACGGAACAATTAACATTACCAAAAGGTGAAAAGGTCGTCCTCTGAATGCTGCTGTTCACATCGTAGACCTACAGCGCTCCCATAGGCCACATGCTGAAAGATAGCAAGCGGACAGACGTCCAGGCATTTATGAAGGTATTTATCCGTGATCACATGACCACCAGCATGGTGAGTTGTTATAACGACAGAGTAGAAAGATTGTGTAATTATCAGGTTCATGCAACCATCCCTCCTGTTGAGACATGTGACACACCATGGCTCAACATTGCTGCCCATTTATGAAGGTTTTGGGGTAGAATAGGTTTCAATTTATCTCCATGTTCTTGTGCCAATAAGGAGGTCATATAATGTCCCTTACAGTCTACCACTTGAATAAAGGTTTTGGAGTAATCTGGTAAGGCCAATGTCGTACTAGTCACTAGTACACTAGGTTCTCTACTTACGAACATCCGGTTTGCGAACATTCGGAGATACGAACGCAAGCTGACTGGTCTATATTTTCATGTATTTTGCCTTGTAGTAACTCCATATTTATACTGCTACATGCTTGACCAGTAGAGGGCACTGTGACACTGCTAATGGGACTAACAGGTAGAGGAAGACGAGAGAGCGAGGAAGGCTAAATTGTAGTTGTATGATACAACCCAGCAGAGCTAGTAAATAAAGTTATAAAGAGTTACTAGGCCTGCTTATTCTACACCACCCACAGAACACTACCTCTTTTAGAAGAGTCTAACGACGTATGCTCGACCACTCCTCTTCAAGGGTAAATAACATTTATCATTACGTATTATTATATCATTTCTATTATTATTGTTTTTTTTCATTAATTATCTTCGTTTAATATTACAACCACATCCAAACTCATATTTACATACATACACATATACTGTATATGTATACACGTACATGTAGTACCTATATACAGTCAAACCTGTCTTAGCGGCCACCTTTATAGAAGGGCCACCTGCCTATAGCAGCCACTGAAAAATCCCCCCCAGCAAATTTACATGTTATAGACCCTGTGTATAGCAGTCACCTGTCCAACGGCCAGCGGCCACCCATTTTGTCTCCCTTGGTCAATATCTGACTGCATATAGCGGCCAAATTACCAACTCAAGTAGAAGCTTCATGCACGAAAAAGTTTTGTTTTTCAATCAATGAAGCCGTCGTGTGTAGACTTTAATTACTGAGTCCTAGCTCAGTCACAATCATTCACAAGATCCACACAAACTGTCAGTTGTTCCACATAAAAAAGCCGTCTTCTTTTGAGCTTGCTATTTCCTGGTCAAACATGTAACTTTAAGAGCATTTGCACCAAAACATTACCGCAAAGTAGGCTGGGAACAGGACGTGCTCCCAGCGACGCTACAATAAAAAAAAAAACATATGCTAGCATGCATGCGGCAGCGGGAGCAAAACTGAGTTCGGTTGTACTTAACTGAAGTATTTTATCAGTTATCAGTTATTATTAAGCCTCTAGCTTCCTTTTAGTAAGTAAAAACCTTGGCTATGATTGCACTACATTGTCATGTAGACCTACAAAGTACACTTGGAAGAACAAGAGGTGAATAAATGTATTGCAACTGATGTGGAACTGATGAGGGGTAGGATTAAATAAGCTTTGCTTCTTCCTACTCCTTTTTGGACATGCAAAATTGTGAATTGTACTATGTGATGTGCTACTGTTTGACTCATATGCATGTTCAGGATGAATTAAAACCATGACCCATGAACCATGATAATAACAAGCCTAGTAGTGCTGTACAACTTTTATCCGCAGTCCCACAGTGCCCTCTACTGGTCAACATTATTAATATTATGTTTTTCCCTTTTTTTTTCTTTTTTTTCCTCTACTGGTCAACATTCAAACTGGATGCCAACCTGTCTATAGAGGCCACCTGTCTATAGCGGCCACTTTTGCAGACTCCCTCTAGTGGCCGCTATAGACAAGTTTGACTGTAATTGGTAATATTACCTTTTGTTGGACTTACGAACAAATCGACTTGCGAACGGTTGTCTGGAACCAATTGTGTTCGTAAGTTGGGAACCTAGTGTACTCTTTTAATTTCACAAAATGCTTCTTCCGCTTTCTGTTGTCCATGTGACTTGCGAAGTCATTTTAAAGTCATTTTCATACATTAGTTTTGACAGTGGAGCCACAATTTCTGCATCATTTGGAATCCAAGCTCTACAGTAATTAGTTAATCCAACAAATGACATCATTTGCCTTTTGGTCATGGGTTTTGGTGCTTGTAATATTGCGGTTTTCCTATGTTCTAATACAGTTCGTCCTGTTGCATTTAACTGTTGACCCAAGTATTTAACAGTTTCTTTGCAAAATTGCAGTTTATTTTGACTTACTTTGTGGCCTTCAGCTGCTAAATGATGTAGCAACGCTACAGTGTCCTTTACTCATGTTGTTTTATCAGGTGATGCAAAAAGAATGTCATCCACATACAGTAAGATTTGACTTCCCCCCGGAGGATGAAACTTGGCCATGCTAGCAGTCATGGCTTGTGAGTCATGGCGGAGCTTTCGCAATACTCCTGGGGGTAATCTTGCATTGCTGATGCCTACTACCATACAACCATCGGGCCTTAATGAATTTAAAAGCGTATGTGGATCGTACGCACGGTGCTCTTTGGATCCCTGCGTTATTTACTGCTTGTAAATCAGAAGGTGGATCCTTCTTGACTGGAAAAGTGGGTGTATTGCATGGTGAATCTGGACATTCTATTATAACTTTTGCTTTTATTACATCCTCAATTACAGGTTTTATTCCTTCGTATGCATCTGATTTTAAGGCATACTGGCGCACACAAGGTCTATATTCTGTTTTCCCTCTCTTTTTCCCTACTTCGCTCAGTCCTTTTAACATTTACTCCCGTCTCATTACCCTCTTCTCTATGAAACATGACTTATTTAGCTTTCGCTTTCTTTTTATCTGTCCAACCTTCTGTTTCTTGCTTCGCACTTTCACATTCCTCTTTTTCTCTCTCCCTCTTCTCTTTTTTTCTAAGCTATATTAAGCCAATATTGCGTCACTTTAGTTGGAATTTAGTTGGCCATCATACCCCTATTTAGTTACCCAAACGTCTAGCTATTTTAATTTGGTCGGGTCCTGTCGTTCGCTGAACCGCCAGTCGTTACTTTGCAAATGATCCTTATATTTTGTTTTACTTTTTCCGTTTCCCATTTTAATTCAATTTGGTCCCAGTTATGATAATTCCTTGGGAATTCTAATAACTGGGTTTTCTTTCTGTCAGTGAGGTGGTGAGAAACAATTCTCAAGCTTCTATCCCGGTGAGGGCGGATAATTCTTGCCTCCTCCAACAAGTCACCACTTACAGTCTCGCCGCTTTGGTATGAGATATCTGAAACTTATCTCCACTCACACTCTCATTCACACAGTATGGAATTTAAATGCGCATAGGAAATGCGGATTTTCTCGGACTCCGCCGTCCCTCAGTTACTTGCCATTGACTAGTATTCACAAGGTTTTATTCTTTGCGAGCATTTATTGACTCTGCTTGTCCTTGTGGGCTTTTATCGGACTCCGCTTGTCCTTTCCTAACCGGCTTCACTCGTTCTTTTTTCTTCCCCCTTAAGGAACTATAACTCACCAAGTTGTCTTCCGTCTCCGAGGTATACCGTCAACCATCACACTCCAGCCAGTCCCGGAAAGGGTCTGTTTGCCGTGGCCACGGTCTTTCTGGTTGTCTGTCGTCCCCTCAGCTGGAATCCTCAGGTGTCTTGGTGTCCGGCTCGAAGGACCAAAGTAAACGTCAGGTTCATGCAACCTAAAACATTCATAAAACAATGAGACAGGAGGAAGAAGACAACAAGTATGGACTTTTTACTCGCGAGGAGAACGGAAGAAATGTACAACCTTGTGCCGCTCTGAATACACTCTCCATCTCCTCGCTTTTTATTTCTTTAGGGAGTTTCCTAGTTACACGGGACACATTGAAACTCTAAAGGGTGGGAGGGGTTACAGCTGCAATGTGCTACGGTTAAGACTACACAATAAAAGACATAACAAAGCGTGATAAGTTAAGTAAATCGTTGATGGAACGGGAGGTTCAGACAGAAGGTCTTCGTGTCTGAACTGCGGTCAGATGTTTTCTTGTTTTTCTTCTCCAACGTCCTTGAGTCATCCCGTTCAAGCTCACGCATACAGCACAAAATTATAACAGTTCAGCAACAGTATGCTGGCTAAAATGAAGATGGTGCAAATATACGATAACATGGATGTACATTATTGTAGCAGTAATGACATGTTATTGCCTCGCGAGGGCGCCACATCCACATATTTGCGCATGTTCAAAACCAATCTGAGCTTGACCTCTGAACTCCAAAAGAATGAGCGTCAACAAAGGGTTTGAAGAAGCCACTGCCAAGCAGCTGTAACTGGATGGCTCAAGATGCTGCAGCGTAGTTCAGCCTTTAGGGATGGTCAGATCTGATGTGCTGTGTGCAGTATCAGCATCCGTCTGATAGCGGTCCAAGTTGTGCAACATGCTGTAAACATGGACTGTGAGCGCTTGAGTAAATCTGCAAAGCACGGCTGTCATCTCAGCAGTGTGGAGTTACTTTACGTGCAACGAAGAGAAAGGTCATTTGTGCACAAAATGTTGTTCTATAACGATTAAAAACATGAGATTATGTCGCACATTTCTTAGGACACAAACCAAAAAGCTCTGTTTTACCTGTCCACACACACACACACACACACTGCTTTCCAAAAGCTGTTTTTAAGAACAATGACATATGCTTACGTGCGGACAAAAAGCCAAAATGCACACAGTATCTTTTTGAAATACCTGTATTTGTGCACCTGGCCTAAATTTTAATGTGCACGCTCTTCAGTATCTTATTGTACACCAGAATAAGAATTCCCTTTTCATTTGTTTAAAGACTCAGATTTAACATTTTGCACAGTTTGATTTTATTCAATTTTATTTTGAATCTTTGAAAAGTGCTGCTGGATCTGGTAACCAATCCAAGGTGCTGTTAAAATCTATGTGTTTGGCATTTAAATAAAAAGCAGCAGCACAGTATTGCATCACTTGAGTCATGTTGTAGGCAATTCCCTTCAGGGGAGCAGAATATTTTGTAGTTTGGACATAATGTTTTTCAATGTACATACAAATATATGGCTATAACAAGAAAGGAGAAAAGATGATGGGTATTGGATTGGTTTCATATACTGGATCAGCCACTGTGTGGCATATCGGGATCGGGCCACTTTACACGAGTGACACGAGTGTTAACATGAGACTTTAAACCTCTACGTTTAATAAATATTTTAGGGATGGCCACATTTAGCAGCCCTGCTAAACAGCATCTTCATGCTAACTTTTAAACTTCTGTTCAGAATGAGCTGCTTGACCTTTGACCCCTGAAGAAGTTGTTCTTAAATATTTAATGTGTTTTTTCCCCCCCTTTTTCCTTGGCTTCCAGGCAGGAATGTGGAAAAGATTGTCAAACACTTTCACTTCTTCAGAAATGCGCACGCGCACACACACACACACCCACGCACGCACACACGTGTAAAGATCTAGTCCTAGTCTGAGTCCTGGGGTTAGTGGCAGTGCTAGACCAGGTCTAGAGGAAAGGAGAGGAGAGGAGAGGAGAGGAGAGGAGTGGAGCGTCCATGCTGCTTCCTCACATAGTTGACACGTGCATCAAAGTTTTCCACGTGCGCTGCAGGAGGGGGAGGAGGGTGTGGTCTGGGGGCGGGTCTGTGCCAACATAGCTGCTCAGCGCTGAGGGAGAGACTCACTCAGACTCACAGCTCATCGTCATGGCGACGTCGTCCAAATCATCAGGCAGCGGCACCAAGGTGGCGCTGGCACTCTTGGCACTGTGGTCCATCATCTCGCTAGTGGTCATCGTGGTGTGGTCCACGTCTCCGGACCTGAAGAGCTCGGCCCGCTGCCGCCAGGAGCTACAGGAAAACACGGAGAAGCTGGAGGGGGCCAAAGTGGTGTGGAGCAAGAACAAGGAGGCACTGGAGGAACAGCTGGAGGAGGCCCGGCGCCAGCGAGAACGCCAGGAGGTCCGCATGGCTGCGCTGCTCCAACGACTCCACGCCGCCAACGCTACACTGGAAGCCTGCCACGACCACAAGGTGAGTGGTCATGTGACCGGCTAACATAACAACTGTCCCGAAAGGAAACTTGAGGTCCCAGATCAGATCCTGTTTGGAACATTCTTTCTGTGTGTGCGTGTGTGTACTTTTCACCTGGCTTTGACTGACAGCTGCTTGCGTCTGCTGTGATGGCATCAAATGGCCTTCAGCAGTCATGTCTTAAACTCCGCCTCCATAGGGGCGGGTCTTGATTAGAAATTCCCAGGATCAAACAAGCTAATCAATAAACAATAGACAATTACCACACCTAGCATGAACTCTCCCACCCCACTAAACACAAATCTTTATCCCAGCATGCCCCCCTCCCTCTCCTCCTCCTCCACCCCAAGGCTGAGTGAATAAACTGAGGAGCGACACAACTTTTCCAGCAGGAATAACTGACTATTTGTACACACACACACACACACACTCGCACACACACACACGGACATACAAGCACACATCCTCGCGCACAGTGACTCACGCCCTCTCCCTTCCTCTGGTGACTCATGTTTCCTTCCTATTAAAGAAGCCAGTGTTCCTACAGCTCCCACAATGCAACCGCAGCATCACGCTGAGCTACTGCTCGCTACGATGCCACTGCAAAGGATCACGGGATTGGTTGACATGTGTTGTTGCATGTCGTCATGGTAACCGATAAGCACAAACCTGTTTTCAATCCAGTCGCCATGTGTTTTCACTCACTGTCCACTTGGACCGCTCCGCTGCCAGTCCAGTCCAGCCAGAACCACTCAGTCCAGTGTCAGTTAAATCCAGTGCAGCAGAGAAAAGAACCAACGTACAGTAGCTCAATGCTAACAGGCAAATTCTAGGCTAATTGACATTTTAAACTCTGTGTGTGTGTGTGTGTGTGTGTGTGTGTGTATGCGTGTGGTACAGGCGGTCATGCAGGCCAACATCAGCACGCTGCAAGAGGAGGCAGAGCATCTGTGGCGGGCACAGGTCAACCTGACGGCTCAGCTGCGGCATCAAGAAGGTAACATGGCCGCCACATGAGGAAAAATAGAAATAACTAGAAAAGGAAAGGGAACAAGGGATAAAAAGTGAAGGAGGAATGAAAAGAGAAAAGTGTTACATGAATGACAGTGTTACAATTGTTACCAATTTGGGAGGGTGGAGCTTAAGAGACAGGTGTGTTTTAGGAGGGCTGATGACTTCCTGTTGGTGCTGGCAGGCTGTGGCGGGTGGGAGGGGCATGACCGTGCTTTGAACATCCTGCAGAGGCCTGATGGGGAAAACAAAGAGGTTAATGAAGGAAACTTCCTGTTGGGCACAGATGGGGGAAAGAAGACAATGAGTCAAACGATAAGGTGTTGGGGGCGGGGCTAGTCATCAGGCAGGAAGGCAGCTTCAAGCCAGGCAGACAAACAAACATGCTTGCCATGTGTCCTCAGACCAGGTGGAGGTGCTGCAGCACAACCTGACTCAAGCAGACCATCGCATGGAGGCGTGTGTCAGCCTGAAGGCGGCCGCCGACAACCACGCCACGGCAGCGCAGACGCAGACACGCGCCTGCGAGGCCAACCAGAAGTTCCTGCACAAACAACTGTGAGTAACGCCCAGAACACAAGCTTAGCTTAGCTTGGCTACGCCACGGGGCAGGAGGGTTGATCTCATTGCCATCGAAACTCCCCCGGCTCATCCAAACACAGCTAACAGTAATGCTAGTAGCCTCATTAAGTCTAGAAGGGTCTCACCTGACATTTAATAAGTTTCCTAGCTGAATGCTAAAGCTAACATGCTGCCCTCCACTGCCAACACAACTGTGTGACGTCTTGCTGGGGAAACATGTCAAAGCTACATTTGGAGGCCCCAAGCTGCTAATGACCGACGTCTATCACAGAACATTCCGGAAGGTTTTCACACGTCAGCTACAACATTTGCTCCCAAAATAGAACACTCGCTCATTTTTGTTCCGACACCGCCATGACATCATCGACACACGTGATGGAGTGTTTGCTTCTCTTCTGTTTGTGTGTGTGTGTGTGTGTGTGTGTGTGCAGTCTCAAGTGTAAAGAGCCGGACTCAGAAGCACCCCCGCCTCCGCAGACACAGAACGATCCTGCCGGTTCGACAGCCACGCCGCTCGCCGCCATGTCGGCCGTGACGCTGCTTGCGAGCTGCGTCAGCCTCCTGATGACATGTGAGGTCACATGACACCTGAAAGGACAGACATGATGAGGATGTCACCACGAACACATCAACATACTGACATGTTCCTAATAAAGTGACGTGTGTGTGTGTGTGCGCATAGGAGGGGCAAGACCAACGGCCACAAGACAGCGAGCACTGCGGTCCAGGAAGGGGACTGAGCCTGGAGAGACTAAACGACTGCTGTACAAAAAAAACACACACGCACGCGCACTGCCATGGAGATGTGTTGCTGTTTGCAACTCCCTGTATGCTAACCTGCAGAGACATTTTGCTGCCACTAGAGGCGGTGCTGCATCATGAATTAGGGTTAAAGTGTATAAGAACATAATAAATCAGTCAAAGGTATTGATAAATATGGCACAGTGACTGTGTAGTGCCTCTAGTGGCCTTACCGAGTATTACAACACAAGACAAACGTCATCACGCAAAGCTGTAAACATTATTATATTTATGTTGCCGTTCAGTCTGTCGGCAATCACTGATTGTAACTTTCTATTACAACAAGACAGTGAGTGTGCTTCACGAGACCTTTGTGCTTCATTCTTAAACGCACGGTGACGCTTTCCCATCTTGCTCTTTGTTATGTAACTAATGAATAGGATTGATTTTTAGATATTACAGATGATCTTATGAATATAGACGTGACAACTTAGTGGCAAATAAAACTTTGAAACATTTCTGGGGTGTCTGCTTTCTTCACACCACCAGAGGTCTCTTTGATTGACAGGTGAGGCCTGTCGTGATTTGATTGACAGCAGTGACGCGCTGAAGAATTTTGCTTTTTGTTAAGTGATGACATCATACGACGCTTAAGTTGGCTTTCGATTCGCCGGCTTTCGATTCGGCACTTAAGGGGAAATTTAAGGTGAACATAATGAGCAATGTGAGTGATGGTCTGTTTTTGTGACACTTTTTAATGTTAAAACATTTTAGGTAAGGCATTGCCTTTACCTGACACTCACTATTGTATTTGTAAAAATGCAATGAAGGCGCATTTTACGTTTTTTTTTTTTAAACATGGTCCACTTCAAAAACCACTATGCTTAGGCTTCTCAAATCTGGACTGTATTAATCTACAGACCCCAAGGATTGATAAAAACACAGTTTGTGATGTGTGAAACATTTATTCTATTTGTGAAAATGCAAGAAAAGGGACATCACCTCAACATGACCCCTGAGTAACTAACTTAGTGAGTACCCTTTTTTGTAGAGCAGAGGCCGTCATTGTGTGACGGTGAGCATATCTGACTATTACCAGAAGAATATCATGTTACAGTGGTGGGTCTTCTGCTGAGTGAGGTGTTCTGGAATAAAAGTTGCACAAATCAAACTGTGCTTTTATGCCTTCAAGGTTGGTATATTAATCCAGTCCAGATTCGAGAGGTCTTGGTTTTGTGGTTTTCAAAGTGGACCAGATCTAATATGAAATAGAGTTTGAAAACAGAGAAATGTACCTACAGTCAAACTTGTCTATAGCGGCCATTAGAGGGAGTCTGCAAAAGTGGCCGCTATAGACAGGTGGCCTCTATAGACAGGTTGGCGTCCAGTTTGAATGTTGACCAGTAGAGGAAAAAAAAAAAAAAAAAGGGAAAAAAAATAATAATGTTGACCAGTAGATGGCACTGCGGACTGCTGATAAAAGTTGTACAGCACTACTAGGCTTGTTATTATCATGGTTCATGGTTTTAATCCTGAACATGCATGAGTCAAACAGTAGCACATCACATAGTACAATTCACAATTTTGCATGTCCAAAAAGGAGTAGGAAGAAGCAAAGCTTATTTAATCCTACTTCTCATCAGTTTCACATCAGTTGCAATACATTTATTCACCTCTTGTTCTTCCAAGTGTACTTTGTAGGTCTACATGACAATGTAGTGCAATCATAGCCAAGGTTTTTACTTACTAAAAGGAAGCTAGAGGCTTAATAATAACTGATAACTGATAAAATACTTCAGTTAAGTACAACCGAACTCAGTTTTGCTCCCGCTGCCGCATGCATGCTAGCATATGTTTTTTTTGTTATTGTAGCATTGCTGGGAGCATGTCCTGTTCTCAGCCTACTTTGCGGTAATGTTTTGGTACAAATGCTCTTAAAGTTACATGTTTGACCAGGAAATAGCAAGCTCAAAAGAAG
Organism: Dunckerocampus dactyliophorus; assembly: GCF_027744805.1. NCBI lineage: Eukaryota > Metazoa > Chordata > Actinopteri > Syngnathiformes > Syngnathidae > Dunckerocampus > Dunckerocampus dactyliophorus. The sequence goes on from NC_072828.1 coordinate 9,435,249, forward strand.
ACGGCTTTTTTATGTGGAACAACTGACAGTTTGTGTGGATCTTGTGAATGATTGTGACTGAGCTAGGACTCAGTAATTAAAGTCTACACACGACGGCTTCATTAATTGAAAAACAAAACTTATTTGTGCATGAAGCTTCTACTTGAGTTGGTAATTTGGCTGCTATATGCAGTCAGATATTGACCAAGGGAGACAAAATGGGTGGCTGCTGGCTGCGTTGGACAGGTGACTGCTATACACAGGGTCTATACCATGTAAATTTGCTGGGGGGAATTTTTCAGTGGCTGCTATAGGCAGGTGGCCCTTCTATAAAGGTGGCCGCTAAGACAGGTTTGACTGTATATTGCATTTTCACAACTAGAATAAAGGTTTCACAAATCACAAACTGTTTTTATTAATCTTCGGGGTCTGTAGATTAATCCAGTCCAAATTTGCGAAGTCTAAGCCTAGTGGTTTTCAAAGTGAACCAGGTCTAATATGGACGGTTGAAAACGGAGAAATGCATTTTCCATCTATCCATTTTCTATGCCGCTTATCCTCATTAGGGTCGCTGGCGTATGCTGGAGCCTATCCCAGCTAACTTTGGCAGAGAGGCGGGGTACACCCTAGATTGGTCGCCAGCCAATCACAGGGCACATATATACAAACAAACATTCACACTCACATTCATACCTATGGACAATTTAGAGTCACCAATTAACCTAACATGCATGTTTTTGGAATGTGGGAGGAAACCGGAGTACCCGGAGAAAACCCACGCACACAGGAGGAGAACATGCATCTTCCTGATCTCCTGACTCTGTGACCAACATGCTAACCACTTGGTCACCGTGTGGCCCCTTCATGCATTTTCACAAACAGAATGAAGGTTTCACAAAAATAGTGAGTGTCAGGCAAAGGTAATGTCTTACCTAAAATGTTTTTACATCGAGAAGTGTCACAAAAAACATCAATCAGTGGACAAACAGTCGCATCGCATATTAGGTTAATTAAATCAAATCGGAGGCTGGCAAATCGGAAGCTAACGTCAGCGCCGTTGACAATCAAAAATAAATTGGTGTCATCTTAACGAGCGAACAAAGAGTCAATGTTAACATCCTTGGACCTTTTACAAGTGCATAGAGAAATTAGAATTGTTTATTGTCATCTCGTTGTGTTAGGTTAGCAGTACTTTACCCACAACAACAGAAATTTAAAAAAATTGTTTGATCTGGTCGCGTGTAATAATACTAGAATGTGTCGCAATAACCATACTAATTGACTGCTAGCCAGCTAGCGAGTTTGCTGGTCGTGTGACGTTTGAACTAAAAATGAGCTTATTTGACGTGGTAACTTTTTGTCAACAAAGACAACCTCATGTCAAATGTCGACATACTTGCCGACTTCTGAAGACAATTGTTTGTCACGTCATTCGTGACAACGACACCTGCATCCATCAGCAGCTAAAAGGACAGTTGACTCACTTCTGGTTTGCCCCCGAAAAATAAACGCGTCGGTCGCCTGGAAGGACGTTCACGTTTGCAATTTCCGCCCTACTTCAAAAGTCAGCATCACGTGACTTGTTTTTTTTTCTTGAACTTTATTATATTAATAAAGGGATATCAATAACAACGATGCATCATAAGTTATATCACACTAGGTATTCAAAGATGCTCACTGTACAAATGTGGCCATTAATTGCACAGGCAATGAATACTCTTAACAAGTGTAAAAAGAAGCAAAGCCGTGTTAATAGTGTAAAATGTGTGAAGTGAAGACACACATGCTCCACTGGAATCTTACGGCTTTGAATGTGTTGTAACTTCCTAACACCTCTTGTTGAGGTTCATTCTTCTTTTGGAAGAACTGTGTTAAACCAATCAATCAATCAGTGATGATCACTACTACACACGTGACACGTTCATCATCAGGCACGTGACCATCGGACGACTCCGAGCTTTTTCTAGCCTTATTTTATTTTTAGGTTCTAATTGTCTTATTAATAGTATATATGTTTTTAATTACATGTTATTTCTTACCAGCATGATGTCACTATTCAACCTTTTGAAACCTTCCCAGTGAAAAGAGGGGTTTGCGCGTGGTCGTGACTTGTCTCAACACGTCCTCGCTCCTTCCTGCTTTCACTTTCACTGCTGCACTGTCACGACAAGGCCGCTAGGGGGCGACACACACACACACACACACACACACACACACACACACGCACACACACGCAGATGGTTGAGTGGACTTTATTATGGTTATAATATAATTGCTTTGTCCTGCACGCAAGTTGAAATCGTGTTTTTTACGTCAATGTATATTTATATGGCATTAAATTATGTTATTTGATGTTTGACACCAAATGTAATTAATTTAATATGATGACTGGTGTCATCTCAAATGCTCATTCTCTCCCACTGTGTGCGCGCGCGAGCGTGTGCGTGTGTTTGTGTGTGTGTGTGTGCTGGGGATTCTCCGAAACCGCCCACGTGGATTCACCAGTTTCACTCACTGGCTCAGCCAATGATGGCAAAGTGCGGGGGGATCCTCACCCAATCATAAGGCGGCGTGTCAATAAAGCCCATGCCTGCCTACCAGGACGTGTATAAAGGCAGAAATACCAGGAGAAACAGCACTCCTTTTCTTCTGTTCTTCCTCGAACTACTTGGATCTTACTGGACTGTGTGGCTCTTTTTGGCGGATTTAGTCAGTGCCATGACTCTGGAGGACGTCTCAGACAGCAGCGACAAGTAAGTTTAACTTCTCTTCTTGTTCTTCTTGTGTGCTTGCCTCTGACCGCGTGTGCACGTGCAGGATGGAGCAGGTGAGTCGCGCGCTTGAGGAGGTTCTGGTGTCGGCTCGGCTGCACGAGTGTCTCACGGTGGGTGTGTACGAGTCCGCCAAGCTCATGAACGCGTAAGTGAGTCACTCTCTCATATATACACACTGCACAGTGACTTGAACATGCTGCCCGTGCGCGCCCCAGGGACCCAGACAGCGTGCGTCTGTGCGTACTCGCGGCTGACGAGGAGGACGAGGATGACGTCGCTCTTCAGATCCACTTCACGCTGCTCCAAGCCTTCTGTCGCGACTATGACGTCAACATCGTGCGGCTGGCGGCCGTCTCGCGCCTGGCACAGCTGATCCAAGACGACGAGAGCGAGCCTCGTGACCTGCACTGCATCCTGGTCACGGTACGTCCATTCCGTCCACGGCCTCATCTCTGGCGGTCGCGTGACGTCACAGTGCTTATGTGTGTGTGTGTGTGTGTGTGTGTTTCACAGAGCCCACCCGTGCAGCCGCTGCAGTGCCCCGCCCTCCATGACGTCATCAGCTTCTGCGAGGACAGTCGCTGCAGGAACCAGTGGGTCCCCCTAGTTGCCCTGATGGACCGCTGAACCAGCACAATCACACCGCTGAGGGGCGGTGCCAAACAGTCCAATTCAAACCAAAAGTGAGGAGGAGCACACGCTCCACTCTGCCAGGTTCTAGAGGTCCGACCGCGATGCTTCGTGTCCTGCAGGTGGGGATGCGCTGTGACTGGACCCGGGGGTGTACGAGTGACATCACACACGGCAACATGGCGGCTGACTGACAGATCATGTGACTGCTTGATGCTAAGCTAACTGGACACGCCAAGTTAAGGTTGCCGTGGTGATGGTGATGGCAGTGGTCGAAGGACAATGTAGCGTACATATAATCTGTTACAATGCTTCCAAGTAATGGATTACATTCTTCAAACATTGATGAAATGTGAAATAAAAGTGGTAACGACCTGCTGTGTAAGCACCAATTCTTTTTACTCAGCTGGAACCACGGGGGCGGAGCTTAGATCCCAGCATGCAAGATAACAAGCAGCTGTCAGGAGAAAAACAAAGATCAGAAGTCATCATGAGCTAGCACAAATATCTTTGTGAAACACTTTTGAGCCAGACATGCTATCACACAGTGAGGCTGGTTATCATCGGTGTTAGCAGCGAGCCAGGCAGGTTAGCATCAGCGTTAGCACACAGCCAGACATGCTAGCACAAAGTGAGGCAGCAGCTAGCCAGACATCATGATGGCAACCAAGCTGATGATTCAACACATTAGTGTAGCAAGAGCACATACTGAAATGTTATTTTTAGACTCGCATGTCACCATAGCAACCGGCCCACACCAGCGAGCAGCGGCGAGTGTATGTGTGCACGTGACATGAGAAGATCCTGCCGTCACTGACCAAATAAGGACGCTGCGGAGAGGCGGAGGAGGAAGACTAATATGGCTCCATTGTGAGCTCACTGGAAGTCAGATGATTCTTTTGGACTACAACTCTCCTTAATCAGCGTTGTCAGTAAAATGACCTGGATGAATGGGAATATTCACAGGCATATTCTTAATCAGTGTACTTTTTAAGGCAGACTATGTAGTTTTTAAGAGACTGCAGATTTTAATGTAGGCTATATAGTTTAAAATGTACTTGTAAACCTAGACCATGCAATTTTTAATTTCTAACATAGACTTTAATTTTTAAAATAGATTACATTTTTTATGTAGTTTTTTTCCATAATATATGTAATTTTTAATGTAAACAATGCAATTTTTTATGTACATCATGCAGTTTTTAACCTAGGCTATGTGGTTTAAAATGTGCTTTTAAACATAGACTTTCCACTGTTTAATGTAAACTACGCCATTGAGACTATGCAGTTTTTAATGTAGCCCATATAACACAGTTTTTAACAGACTACAGCATGTAAGTTTTTACGCGACTGTAGATTTTAATGCACGTTATGTAGTTTAAAATGTAGTTTTTGACGTAGACAATGCGGTTTTTCCAATGTAGTTTTAAACATACGCTGTAGTTTTTAATGTAAAAGATGCAGTTTTAACGAACTCTGCAGTTTTTAACAGACTATATCCTTTTTAACATATGCTATGTATTTTAAGGTAGTTTTTAACGTAGACTGTGTCGTTTTTAATGTGGACTATTTCATTTTTAAGTCTACGTCATCTTCCAAAAGAGAGTAGTGAAGTTTTTAAGTTGAAATTCATCCAGGAGGGTGAACCCCCTTACCCCTACCCATCTGACCACACTCTTGGGCAGAGCCCCCCTCCAACATAGTGTGTGGCAAAATTTACAAATGAACTTTGGAGCAGAAAATGAATTCCATGAAAAACTCATTTAACATTTCCTTAAAAAACATGTAACGTTAGTATTAGTGTTAAAAGTGAACCTGCCACAGCGCGCGTTAGCATGCCTGACAACAACTACAGCTCGACTGTGACCCCGCCCTCCTCACTCATGAAGACCACCAAGAAGACCCTCCCCAAGGAAATGCCTAGAAAACATCATCACATCCCAAAATAGTCATTTTTCCAGATCCGCACACACTCCTCCCTGTTGAGGATATCAGCCTAGTGTGCATGACGTGTTTTGGGGTCATGTTGATATGGAGGCTTTTACTTGGTTGACCTTTGACCCTGGTCAGGAAATGTCTTGGCAAATACTGGGGGGAGGGCGGTCTGTGGGGTGCAGTGGCTCGGTCTATTCCGATGCATGTTTTAGCGTGTGTAACCCTGCCAACAGCCGCCTACAGCCCCCCCACCCCAAGACAGGTCATGTGATCGGGAGCTCTGAGGGCTAATGCTAAAATGCTAACGTGCCACCTGACCACGAGTCAGCTAGAGAAACGTTTCTGTTAGTATGCTAGCACAGTTAGCATGTCATCAACACGCATGACAACACTAAGCTGCTTCGCTAGTAACACATGTTGCTAATTGAGGTCAAACACACACACACACACACACACACATTTACCCCCTGCCGTCCTGTCTATGAGCTCTGGGCTTCGCCGGAGCAGCTGCTGCGTGTCTGAAGCGCCAGGAGCAGACACACTTTTTCCCTGGAGAACCACTAACACAACTTGTGTGGTTGTTGTTTCGCTAGGAAAAACACGTTAGCAGCACATATGGGCAAACTAACTTTGTTCACACTTAAAACAACTAGCTTTTACACTATGCTACTAACGTGTTACAATCAGCTATGCGCGGCTATGTCAACATCCAAACACAAGCTTCTAAACAATAAATGTGTTCATTCTTGACATTCCTGGGGTGTCCACCGCTTCCTGTCTTCCCGTTAAGCAGCACTTCCTGTTCCTGAGCTCCGTCTATTGCTTTCTCATGTTAAGTACGTTGCGTGCGGCTGCCGGATGGCGTACCTCCATAACACAGTGTTGCTTAGTAATACATTTTAAGACTCATGCTGCTGTTTGGTTTTAGCTTTACATGTCGCCAGGTCATGTGACTAACCTTTTCTTAAACACTGCTGCTAGCTTATGGGAACATATGTTATGCTCGTCATGAAAATGGATTTGTGTTTTGAGGGACGCTAAACCAGCTGTCATGAACGAGTCTCAAGCAGATTAAAATGCTCGTTATTGTTTATGTTTGCTGACCTGTGACCTTCCGCTGTCTGAGAAGGCTTTGTTGTGACTTTACCATGTGACCACATGCTAACAACAATGTAAATATGAAAGTCAGCATCATGTGACTCTATCTCTCATGATGATGCTGCTGTTTGGCTGCTCAATGGAGGCCTTGCCCCTTCCCCATATAAGGAAATGAGCCACATTAATATGCTAATGTGATAAATATACATGCTCTTCTAACACATCATCTTAGTCATCTCCACTGAACACCCCCATGACGTCATCGCACTGAGTGAAAACGATGTAATACACAAGGCACACCTACATATGGCGCTGTGAACAGACACGCAGATGTATTCGCGGGATGAGCTGGTGAGTGAGGAGCAGACCACTGACCTCTGAACTCTAAGCAGTGAGGTGTAACATCTTCACACCTGCTTTGACAGCGTGAGAATAAACATGTTACACTGACATGACAGCATGTAAGCTAACAAGTAACAAGTAGAGCGTGAGGAAGGAACCCACGCAAGCAGAAGACAACAGTATGTGAGGACGGAAGCTTCTAAAGAAAGTCTTAATATATTCTATACCGCCCCCCCCCCCATGCTGGGTGGGTGAAGGAGGGGTCATGTTTTGTTTTCTCATGCAAAGATGGGGGATCTTCCCGCTGAGGGGTGGGGGTTCACGTGACACCTGAGCAGCTGACCTCGACTGAACACACAAATTAAGTGCTCACTGTGTGTGTGTGTTTTAGTGAGGTGTGAAGTTCTCACACTGCTCCCTGCAACTTCACACCTCACACACACACACACACACACACACACACACACACACAGCTGTCTCTTTCATTATGCTAGTGTGTATTTGATAATGAAGCATGATGATGTCATGCCACACTATTCTACTGGATGTGCGGTGTCAGGGCGCCACCTGGTGAACACATTTTAGGTGTTCACCTGCAAAAAAACAAGCATGCCATCTTAGCCATAGACGTACAGTAGATAGACTTCTCATCGAGTGGCTTTGTCCACAGCTGCGAGGCTCTGCATTAAATTGGAGTGAATGCCTCTCGCTTATACATTCACACACGCACTAATAAACTTGACAAACTGTTAAGCAGCAAAAACAATCTGTTTGATCTTTTCAAGTTTTTGGTGCCTGACTGTTTCCCAAGTATGTTAGTGCTTGTGCGAGGCTTTAACTTCAAATTATTTGTAGAAAGGCGCTTTATGAAGGTAAGTACATTTATTGTATTCATTTACAGCGCAGCCTTGACACATCCAATATGGCGGCGACGTTGACGGACGGCTCAGCGCTCGATGCGATGACAATATATGTCTATGATATTAGCCACTTTTACCAACGGCCTGCACTGACCTCTGGCCCATAACATTAGCAGTATAATTTTGACAATGTGGTTGTGCACGTTTCCTTGGCGACCGTCATGTCATCATCACAGCATAGCAACAGAGAGATTACCATGGCAACGGAGCCAGCTGCTGCATTAAGGATTGACCGCGACGCCAGGTGTTCTACAAATAAGAAAAGTTGGACCTGTTTCATTAGATCACGTGGCGATCCGGGCGGACATCCGCTTCTGTTCAGCTGAGAACCACAACAGAACTAGAACCATCTGGAGATCAAACTCTCTTAAAAGGTTTATCTTCACGTTTATGGAACCCATGCACCGCCCTCTGACCTACATAACCTTCTCAAAGCCTTCTGTGTTGCGCAGGCCGAGCAGAAGTGAAGTCACCGTAAGGGCACAAAAATGAAGAGCGCAAGGAGCGATTGTGTTTCCAATTGACCATGAAGTTCAGTTCGAAGATGTGGACACTTTTGTCTAACATGCAACATGCGTAACTACTTTTTCATTCTCATTTTAATTTTGTATTGGATTTCCATTTGCTACATTAAATCAAACTTTGTGCACACCAGTGTCACACCGACCCTCGCATGCGCATCAGCAGTTCATGAATATTAACTTTTCAAAATAATCACATATTGCCCGTCGATGGCATCACACACTCAGGTCCAAGTGGCCATGACAAAGGAAGATATTTATATTCATTAAACAGCTGGACTGAAAGCAGAGCAGACAAATACGTCAATCAACACACAAAAAAGTCCAGTTTTAAATAAAAACTCATTTAGTTTATTGTTGAATGTTGGTTGACAATTGTCACACTTGCATCAAATAAAATAAAACTAATAAAAAACACCAACCTGTGGTATAAAACACCTATGTACATTTAATAATCCAGCCCACAACCAGCCCAGTCCTGCTTCTCTTGTGATGCATTCGAGTCAGCTGGGAAATGACTTTAAAAACAGTTTCAACGTAACATTAATCAGTGCAACATGAAGGAATGTTGGGATGTCACATCCACGTGACCGACACGCATGTCAACAGGCTTCAAAACAACAAGTTAAGTCGACAAACACTTTCACTCTCCTGAATGAAGTTTCGTTTTGGTATCAATCAGAAGGTTCTTCGTGAGGCGCTGCTCAGTAACTCATCATCAGGCAAACATCATGAAGCATCAGTATGCATGCTAAAAAACATACGGTATCAGCAACAGTAGCAAGCACGCTAATATGCATATGCAGTATTAGCCACATTAGTAAGCATGCTAATAAGCATACAGTATCAACCACATTAGCAAGCATGCTAAAGCATACAGTATTAGCCACATTAGCAAACATGCTTTGCCTTGCTGGTAAGAGATTAGTTCACATGCTAGTGAATATCTAATATTAGCTATGTCAGCAAACAAACAGACATAAGCCAGTAAACATTCAGCATTAGCATTGAACACACTAATAAACATAACATTATGCACTTGAGCAACATATTTAATAAACCAGCACTGTCAAACATGCTTACAATACTAGCCATGCAAATGCTATGATGCTAGATGATTGCACAAAGATGAGAATCGGGCCTGAGACCTTTAACTCACGGGCCACATTTTTAAACCGCTGGAAGTCCTTCCATTACTGCATGTGCACACACATCCAGTGTGCACATTTCACGACATATACCTGTACTGGAATGTAGTGTAACATGACGGTCTTTTTGGTTTGAATAACAAAACGTGATTGTACGAGGCAATGCAGAGGAGGAAGTATGTCAAATATTGCTCAAATATGCCATCATGATTGTGTAATACATGGAAAGCCAAGGAGAAAATGAAAAAGTGTAAACCAGCTGACAGAGCAACAATAACAACAATAATGATAACGATAATAGTAATAGTAGTAGTAGTAATAATAATAATAATAATAATAATAATAATAATAATAATAATAGTGATAATAGTAAGGCACCACAGTCACCTGAACGCAGGCCTAACAAGGCCAGAAAAGGCCATCCCAACCAGGGCAAAGCCTAAGAAGTCCAGCAGACTAAAGCAGGATGGGGGATAAGCTTAAGGCCGCAAAAAGGGTCAAAGGTTGAAGGCAAAGTGGTCAGATAGCCGACTTAGAGAAGGACACTCTCAGGTGGTGGTGGTCTCCCAGGTCGTGGTTGTGGAACTGGATGAGGGACTCGATGGCTTGGTCCACTGAGGCCATCTGGATCAGCGCCATCTTGTGGTCCTTCCTGTGGGAGAGAGGGTTCAAATGGCAGCATGTGTCCTGATGAAACAAAGGTGGCTTGAGGACAACTTACTGAAAGAATTTGAAGGCATTGACTTTTGCCCCAGAGCTGGAGAAAAGCACCTTGAGGTCATCTTCGAGCACAGAGGGCCTGTGGGCGCACAGAGAGAGCGCAGGGGTCAAAGGTTTGATCGGCAGAGCCATGGCGGCGGCAAAGAACTCACGGGATGTTGGAGAGGTGGAGGGTGGCGGAGGGCGGGAAGATGTTGGCATAGTTTTTGGAGCCGGGCTTCTTGAAGCGGTGCAGAGGCGAACAGCTGAAGTCTTTGGTCAGGCCCTGATCCTCGTGGCCTTCACGCGGCAGCGCAACGCTGGCGTGCTTGGACGGCATGACGCGCAGAGGCTTCCCGTGCAGGCGCTGGCCATTCAGGTGATACATGGCTGCCGAGGAGGGGAGACACGTGAGTTAAGGTGTGACGGCGGAGGCGTGGTTGGGCAAAGGTGGGGCCTTACCAAGCTGGGCCTGCATGGTGTCAGCCATCTGAACCAGAGCGTTGTCCTTCTTGTTGAACAGGATTTTGACTCTCATCACATCGCCATAAACACCTGAGGACACGCCAAGCACACGCTCAAATTGCACCGACGCAATTTCAACAAGGACCAGATGCTCGCAAGAAACATACCGAAGAGGATAAATAGGCAGTGGGGCGTAACTCTCTGGAAAGGCCGCAAAGGTACACGATGGGTAAAGGAGGGAGGGGCCCAGCCGTTTGTCGTGGCAACACAAGAGACACATATGAGGAGGGGACGGATCAAGTCAACTTAACACATTTGCGTGTGTGTGTGTGTACTCACATCAGGGTTGAGGTTGCTCACCAGCAGGACACAGTGTCCAGCTGGGCTAGGGTGGAATGACAGCCTGGTTGTCCCCGGGAGTGACATTGACGTCAATGTTCCGGGCAGAGCGGGAACAGTCAGTCCTGGATAGGACAAGCCTAACATATTACATCCTGATCCAATGAGGACATCAGCCAACTCTTATTTTGAAAGAAACAAGACACGCGCACTGACCAGCAGGCTGGATAGTGAAGGTTGGGGGTAAGGTGTGGGGTGGGGCCGAGTAGGGCGGGGCTGAGATGATACCTGCTGGAGCTGCACACAGGCAGCAAAAGGTATTTGTCCACACACACCTGGGTCATATATATATATATATATATGTGTGTGTAAGAGGGGGGGATGCCTTACTGAAAGTGGCAGCGGCCATGTGGGGGTGCTCCATGATGGCCTGGTTGTCTCCGCTGGGGAGGTCCGGCCTGGTGAAGTCGCGACTTTTCTCATTGTTGTATTTGACGTTGAGGCTGCTCAGCTTGGAGAAGCTGATCTTCAGAGTGCAGCAGCCGTTGTAGATGTTCTGACCATCCAGGGCCTGAAAGGTAATTAGGTTGCCATGATGACTGGGGGTGGGGTACAATGCAGTGTGTTCTACCTACAGGAGGTGGGACCCACCATTTTAGCGTTGTGTGCATTGCCCGCGTCAGGGTACTGCAGGAGAGCCTGGAACTGACTGTTCTTGGTGAAGATGATGATCCTCAGAACAGTGCCAAACTTGGAGAAGATCTGAGGACATAGTTGAACATAGGCTGGTCACGATAACAAATTTAGCTGGACAATAACTGTCCAACAAATTATTGCCGGTAAACTATATTATTGTCAATACTATTTTGAGAAATTTTTTTCATTAATGTAATTATAATATATGGAATAATAATGCGAGTACAACATATCAAAAGAATCCATCCATCCATCCATCCATTTTCTATGCTGTTTGTCCTCATTAGGGTCGTGGGGGTATGCTGGAGCCTATCCCAGCTGACTCTGGGCGAGAGGCGGGGTACGCCCTGGACTGGTCGCCAGCCAATCGCAGGGCACATATAGACAAACAACCAATCACACTCACATTCATACCTATGGACAATTTATAGTCTCAAATTAACTGTATCAAAAGCAATACATTTTAATTTGTCAAGAGTATTTAACACTGCAATTGGAATGTCAAGAGCTTTTAAACTAACAACATAATATATTTAAAAAACAAAAAAAGACAAAAAACTATTAAAAATAAAATGGACTCTGAGTCTCTTTTAGCAAAAACTGGACTTAAATAAAAATTATAACCAAAAACAAAGAATAGACCCTGTCTCTGTTAATAAAAAGCACTCAAATAAAAAACATACACAAAAATAAAAACAATAATTAAAATGGAGTATCAAGTCTCTGTAAACAAAATTGCACTTCAATAAATAATGAACATTGGGTATTATTCCTTAACAGGAAGGCTTAACATACAGCGACCTGAGGGTGCACCATTTAGCGCTGTTTTGTTTAAATTTACGTTGCCGACCAAACGTCTCAGTAAGCGTTGACTGTCGGGTGAAGGCACTGCTGCACCTCGAGCGGCATTTTTTTTCCCAGTTAGGAAAACTGAACCTGATGGTTGTGTTTGAGGTGTGCATGCAAGTTGGTCGTATCCCCCTTTTTTATCACCACTACTTTCCAACAAATGCGACCTACCGGCTCATCGGTGTTCATGGGCTCACCTTGTTAATTCTGTTTAAAACCGAAATAGTCTCACACTGGTGCTCACTTGCAGGCTGCAGTACTCGCTGAGCAGCCCCGACTCCATTCAGTGTGACAAAGAGACTGAATGATTGACAAGAGGGTTCACTCACTCCGTTCATTCCGCTATAGAACCAACACGCCCAGGTGTTGAGACAGAGGCACAGAGTGAACCCTCTTGCCATCCAGCCTGTTTCTCAGAGAGAGAGGAGGAAAGTAAACATGCATGCACATGTCAATTTATCAAGGCCGGCAAAATTAGTGAGTTAGTTTTTATTTATCGTGCGGTTAATTGATTTATTGATTATCGTGACAGGCCTATTGAACACTTCACACACATTGTGGCAGCACACACACACAAGCTACGCTAGCAGCCACACACCTGACACAGTGCATCAAGACTGACAGGATACAGCATGTTCTCCACCACCACACGCAGCACGGCACTAGTGAGCACTGCAGACGGGTCCACATGGGATGAGCTGAGGGCTCGAAGTGCGGCCTGAGCCCTCTGAGGTGGGAGGAGGTAACAAGAGGAAGATCTTCATGGATTGCGTTCAAACAGTTAGCAGCCAACAGCTGCTAATAAATCCTAACAGCAGTGGTACCTCCTGGTTAGGGGAGTGGTCCGTTTTGAGTTCCTTGTAGTTGGAAAACTGGACAAAGACGGGATGGTTCCTGATGAAAGGCAGCACAGACGAGTAGTAGGCCACCATGTTTTCAGCTGCTTCCACTGAGTTCATCTCTAAAAAGGCCTGAGAGGACACACATGGCATTAGTCGCAATATTGTCACCGTGTACACTTCTGTTCTCATCATGCTAGTTCTAGGATGCAGACAGATGCATGTGGGCTTTGACTAGGGAGCGATCCGATCCAGTATGGGTATCAGGTTCCGATACCAACGTAATTCACCTATCAGAAATGTCCAAACCACGAGCCTTGTCTGTGCTTTCGTATTGTCAGCAAACGTAGCCAAAAGACATCACAACAACACATGCACTGCAGGCCCTCCTCCTCGCTCTCACCACACACACACACACACACACACACGAGACACAGACAGACAAGCGCTCCGCCTGACACGTTCAATCCCACACAAAACAGTCGGACATCACAAACCATTATCACTACACAAAACTTCTGTGTTGCCCGACTGTCCATGAAGCCGTGAACTTGTCAGGCTGAGAACTTGTGAGTGTGTGTGTGGGGCTGCATGTGTGGAGACAACTATGTTTGCTGCTATTCTTCTAAATACATTTGCAATGTTGCCATTTTTGATTGACTACCTCCTTGTCATTCTTATAGCGTCTGCAGACACTACAATAACAATAATATTACAGCCAACAAAGCTCTGGTATTGGAATGGTATCGGTAGATATACAAATTCAGGTATCATGATCTGAAGTGAAAATGTGGATCGGTGCATCCCTCTCTTTAACCATATATCAGTGCCAACATACTCATGACAGACATGCTGTCATCAACACTCACCTGGTTCTTGGCTTTGAGCAGCAGCAGGTTGGTGACGTCTCCAAAGGGAATGCCGAGGCCGATTACTTCAGGTTCGCTGATGTCGTCAGGAAGTTTGCGGATGTGGACAACTCTGGATGGTGTGCTGAGACCTCTCAGGTCACCTTTCAACTTGTCACTGTCGTTGCCATTGGCTATAGAGGACATGGAAGAGGAGTTTGGCATAGATTGGCTTTAGCCAGGATGGCAGAAGAAGAAAAAAGAAGGAAATGAAACCTGCGGTCGTCATGATACACGAACCACCAGAGAGAAGCTGCTCAGGTCCTCTCTGAAAAACCACATGAAAAACAATTACTGTCTAAATCAGGGGTCACCAACGTGGTGCCCGCGGGCACCAGGTAGCCCCCCACGACCACGAGGTGCCCGCAAGCCTGCTTTTCATTCAGGTTTTCAGTTAATAATGAAAGAACAGTAGAAAGAAATGCATTCTGAAATACAAAATGTGAGTTGTGGACACCAGCATTTTGTTAATGTTCTGGTAAAACAGGCATATTCGCTTTGTTTGGGTTTAAAATAAGCTCTGAAAATAAATGTTGCAAAAATGAGTAGCTCTTGGCCATTTTCATTTTGTAAAAGTAGCGCTCACAAGGAAAAACGTTGGTGACCCCTGGTCTAAATGATGAGGAACGTTGTGAATGTGGTCGTGTGACTGTTGGGTCTCAGATGGTTCACATGTGGAGGGTGCCCTGCAAATCTAAAACAGGAGTGTCCAAACTTTTTTCACTGGGGGCCCACTTACTGAAAAATATAAAAGATGATGGGGGCATTTTGATATTTTTTCATTTCATATGTATCTACCGGTATGTTTTTTTTTTAGAATGCACAAATAATAAAATGAGCTGTGGGCCGCACTTTGGACACCCCTGCTCCTATCCAAACTTTGATTTTTTACAGGGTTTAACGTGTATCGTTCAGAACCTCAATTGGAAATCAGTTCAATAATAAACCTATGATGTTCAACACCTAAACTGTTCAATTTCATTGAGCTGCGCTCAGTTTTCAAGATAATTGCTTTTAAAATGACACCCTGTATTTCAAATTTTTGTACATTGTACATGTGTATCAAGGGTGCACACACTTTTTCAGCATGCAAGTTACACATCTATGATACTAAATACCTAATGATTAGTATTTCACATTCAGTTTCAAGGTTTACAGGTATCATTCAATAATTTACAGTTCAATTCAACATGGCAATAATGATAATTACATATCAAAATAGCTACGTAGAGTTCGCTAGACACACAGTTCATGTATTACATCTAGTTAGCATTTGCTATCAAACACTACAAATATACAAGAAATGCAAATGATTATGCAAAAGACGATGCAGGCAAAGTGAAGGCAAAAAGGTTTCAATTAATTCCAATTAATCAGGAAATAATAGTTTAACAAACAAAAGTGTAGATAACACATATTTCTATAGAGGACGCAGAGCAGAGCCATCAATAAATGACTTGTTTTCGACATAACTAGCCGCTACAAGCGAACGGATAACTTTTATCATAGATATAAGCAAGCTACCGCTGTTAGTTGATCTGTAATTGGAATATGAAAGATGAAAGTTGCATTTCCGTGTGTCTCTTGAGACGTCTGTTCATGAGTTAATCTTTGCCACACAGGTGCAACAGCGAATCAGGAGTGGAGCATAATGTTAGCTGACTGATGTCATATGACATCTACAAAGTTATGTCTACACATGATCGACCCACGCTACCTTTGCAGTCAACGTAATAGGCACCCCTGGTTTATGACTATGAAGAGCCAGTACTGGATGGCACCAATGAGCAACCTTAACCTCACACAATTCCCATGTTTTCCTTCACAGATCCCAATCATGGATAAAACTCCCATATAAATAGACTATTTGTCAAAATAGGTTTTGAGTGTTGCTGCTTTGTGTGAACAGCACTGACCTGTGTGAAATTATATTCACAATGCTGGGACAAAAGAGTTGCTGTGTGAAAGCACGTACAGTTACAGCAATGTTCTGCCTCTCTGGGTTCTGCATACAAGGTACAGGCGGCGAAATGCAGAGTTGGTTTAGGCTCTGATGCAGCAATTATGGGGGACCACTGGGTGAAAGGGTCTACAATTTACACAAGAACAATAATGGTGTTTTTTTTTTTACTTCTTTGATGGACTTGAGGGAATGGGAGCAGCTCATATCTTCTTACTGATCCTCTCATGAATAAAAGAAGAGAAAGATGAGCTGCCGGCGCCAACAGTTGGATCTGCTTTGTGTGAAACGGCACATTTAGTGTTGAAGACCCCAGTAGGTCCTTACCCGAGGCCCTTGGTTTGATGTCCTGCATCAGAAATAGCTCAATGTGTAAGGGTCAAAGGGCAGCTTCAACAGCATGACCCATCAATTCAATCTTAGTTTGAAATAATGATGTGTGTGTGTGTGTGTGTGTGTGTGTGTGTGTGTGTGTGTGTGTGAACTTTACTGTTTGACTTTCCCGCCAGCAGAAGCAAGCAGACCGGGACGCTAAATACAAGGAAAAGCTCTCATCTGTTCCAAGATGGCGGTGAGCGAGTCCGTCCTGCGGCACACAAATGAGAAGCCTCAAAGTCTCGTGAAGAACAGGAGGAGGAGGCCAAGTTCCTACCTTGGTTCCTGTTTTTCAGTCATGCTGGATGCCCCTAAGAGAGAACAAGGTGTTAGAAGCAATACAACTAAAACCTCAGCACACAATAAGAAGTAAAGCGTGGCCCTCCCAGGAAAGGAGCTGGTGTAGCATATTAGCACATTAGCGCAGCTGTGATGAGGTCGCAAACACACAATGCAGCTAAACCAGTCTCATTAATTGTTTAATGAGTCCTCTGTACACACTTTTTTGACTCCGCCTCCCACATCTGACCAGCAACATCAAGCATATCTTCCTGGTGTGTTGGGTGGAGTCACAGACTTACAGTACAGTAAGTGGACTTCTTTGGAATGTCAGCATTCCAAGTGGATTGAAATGTGTCTAGTCAGGATAGCTTGTGGTGAAACAGCTGGTTGGAGGCCCCTCGGGGCACCTATGCGTCCTGACAAGAATTCTGAGTGCAGATGATTGTAATCAGGTTTGCACCTCATACATACAGACCTGATCAAATGCTGAGCGATCACCATCCAGACCAGACTGCACAAGCATAACTATATTCCAATTTCCAAAAACATTTTAGAAGGTTTCATTCATTATTTTTTTCCCTCGAATTTCTTAATTAAACTTCATATTCATTGTTCACTAAATGACACGGTGTTTCCATGGAGACCACGACTGATATTAACCTAATGAAGACAACCCTAAGAAGCAGCAGCTGCCATGGCAACAGCATCTTAACCTTTAAAAAGGTCCCAATGCGACTGAGCAATAATCAGATTCGGACATGTAAAATGTTTCGTCTGAGCAAGGAAACTTCTTACAGCAAAACACATTTGTGGTTGTGCTCCTTGTTCGATGATAAATGAACACTTATGACGTACTGACGTAATGTAGGCGGGGTCAACAAAAAAAATATTCGCACTGCCTCTCTCTAACATGAAACATTTTATAAGCAACTCAGTTAAACACCAGCACCCGTATATCAAATTGCTTGCAACAAGATAAACAGTCATGATATTGCAGTCCAGGTCACGGAAATGTCAACATTAAAGCAATTGGCTGCATCATAGACACACTTCCTGAACAGGAAATACAACCTTTGTTGGTTTTCGAAAGGGGCGGCCAGGTGGAGTTCGCTCCGACACAGTAGCTAGCTGCAGTAGCTTAGCTACAAGCTAATACCGAAAACACAATTGTACACGTCGGTAACGTAACGACAGAACAGAAATATCAGTCTATTATATACGTTTGCCTGTAATCAGAAATGTGCCATAACTGTAACTTGGCATGAAAGTAAGCAGGTACCACAACTCACCCGTCCATCGCTCAACGCGGAACTGCCAAGCAACAGGTTCCCACTGGCCAGCAGCAGTTTCCTGTTATGTACGGACAAAATGGCGTCTGGAACTATCAGGGCTCTGATTGGACCGTTAGCAAAACCTGTAGGCGTTTCTTGCCCGAGCTAAAAACTGATTGGCTCAGACAACAACAACAATGAAAAGAGTAGTTGAAAGTGAGGGTCTTAATGCATTAAACATGACAGTTTTCACTTTAAAGTGAGACTAAACGTTTTTACTTACCAAAACAAATGTTGAGAACATATACACACATTCGATACACGTTTGTCACAGTACTCCACAGAGTATCTGGTCCTATTTACAGGTGTACGGTTTCCTCTCGTGTGCAGTGACGTCACATGAGCGCAAGTATTCAGAGGTACTTTATTCATATAATTATTGTATTGAGTTCTTGAAACACACACATATCTTTCAGTTAATCGTCAGTTATGCACAGAGTGGACAAAAAAACACTCTGAATCTTCAGCAGTCCGTCAAACCCACCGCTTCTAAACCACCAATTCTACAACTTCCTCCCCACTTTAGATGCATCACTTCAATTTTTTTAAGCGTCGAGTATCGCTTTAAAAGCGCAATATGAGACTAAACATTATGTTGATTTTTATTATTAAAATACTGATCCACTCATATTTCACCATTCCTTCTGCCACTAAAAGCTGTACAGAAACGAACAGGCACGCTATTGGTCAGAGCTGCAGCAGAAGAGGTTCCTATTGGGCGGACATAGTATCGGTGTTCATCGTGGAAGACTGCGTGGACGACAATCACCTATCCAGTGGCGGTTCTAGCTATGGGCCACATGGGCAATCACAAAGGGCAGCATTCTCTTGGCGGCGCGGTGAGGGAGAAAGAAAAACATCCTATGTATTGCACTGATCTGTATAATTATATTTCTGGATAGCTCATACGTGCAAGCCGCTGAAGCCAAAGAGACGCCATCTTACCACTCACATCTCGACTACATTCGCACAGCGTAGCCTACATAGTGTACAAAGCAGATGAAGAGGCTCGCAGAACATCTATATTTTAAATTAAAAAGTGGGGAGATTCTCCCATTCCTTCAAGTAACGCAACCGTCGTCCCTTAAAAACGATTTGATACGTTATTCTCTATCTTTTGGCTTTATTAAATGTACTTTTTCCCCTTCCAGTTCTCATTGCCTTTGGGACAAAACTCTACTCTGCACCCTGGCTCAGCACTCCCCTTTAGCAATGCATAGTTTTACTCCTCTAGAAAGAGATTTTCATTTTAACTGCATATCCCATCCCTTTTTTCCACTAAAATCCACGGTCATGATCCTTTACTTTTTTTTCTTACTTTCATACAATTCACTATGCTCTCGTCTGTACAAAATATGAATCATCAAAGAGAGTGACTTTGGACAACTTTTTAAATCATTTAACATTTTGCTGATTTTTTTTGTTTGTGTTATGAAATAGAAATAACCTCTTTTCTGGTATAGAAATATATTTGAAGAAAAACCACAGGACTAATATGTGATAACCATAATGTGTAATAACCATAAACACATACACCCACACACACACAGAAAACAACAACAACACTGAAACAAAACCATATGCTTTGGGTAAGACAATACGTTGTTTGCAATCTCAAACACACCGGTATGCATGTTCAGTGATATTATTTTCCAGAACATATCATATGAATGAATCCTTTTACGTCAGTCATTCAGCAGCAAAAAAAAAAAAAAAAAAAAAAAAGGTTGTTTATCCAAACGAAGGGTCATGCCGTGTCAATTGTATGCAAACTGGCTTGCTAACTGCACTGAATACAATGCCTGGTAAGCATCATGGAAGCACTGAGATTCTCCCATTCCTTCAAGTAACGCAACCTTCGTCCCTTAAAAAAATACATATATCATGATATAACAAAAAAGTACGTAAATTTCCTCTTAGCTATTATAGAGCTATATAAACGTATCAATTCTGGACATACATTTAATCAGAGGAATTTTACACGATCGAAAATATCTGAGAGATCGACATTGCAAAACCCTTAAATTATCAATCATAAATCTACATTTCAATCATACTTACAGGTGAAATGTTCGTCCACAGCCTTTGAACTGGCGATTTGTGCAGTTAATCGCTGCACATGCAGGCATCTTAAGGCAAAATTTGTGTCCAATCCGAATTAACAAAATAAGTTCACCACGAATGCAAAAGCTTGTCGAGAAGTGTTTCTTGCGAGTGGCAATATGGCGGCCGTGTGGCTTCACAGGTCATCGCCAATGAGCTATCCAGATACATTATACAGATCAGTGCTCAGCCCTAGGATAAATGACAAGGTTTACAAAAAAGTAAATTACAACAGTAACTGCTCAAAAATAAAACATATTTCATTTTTAATATTATATTATATGCATTACATCACAGACCAAGAGTCTCAAACATATTATTTCACTACTAACATGTTAAATAAAAGGAGAGATTTGTGAATCAATATGACTTTTTGAGGTTTAGTTTAAGTGTCATTAATTTTTGTCAACAAAACATGCAAAAGAGAAATGAAATTTAAGAAGAGGAGAAACGGGCCAAAGATAAAGGTATGGCGCTATAATGTACACCACATTATGGAATGTATATTATTAAACAAGCTCATTTTACTAGGTGGCTATAGGCTAATTGCTACTCATGGGTTTTATTGACTGAGACTTTTAATTGTGTAAATAGGGAACAACAGGTGTGGGAGTGTGTGTTGTAGTTGGGGGTCGTGGGATGGGGTGGCACAGCATCGGTCCACCCTGTGTGTCGTTCAAACCAGAACCGCCGCTGCATATATTGCTGGGAGTGCAGCGAAGCACGGAGGGGTGATCTGTGATATCTCTCTGATAGTTTCAATGGAGGAGGTTTGGAAAGAAGTAAGAGGGGGAAGAGTGGTAGAGCGGCACGACTGCAAAGAACTGGTATTAAATCGCAATGGCAGGGCACATATAGACAAACAACCATTCACACTCACATTCATACCTATGGACAATTTGAAGTTGCTAATTATCCTGACATGAAACCGCACGGTGAGAACATGCTAACTCCACACATTTGAGGTCCTGATCTCCTGACTATGTGGCCAAGATGCTAACCCCTCGGCCATCGTGCGGCCCGGAAGGGAGCATGACTGGCAAATGTGACAAAGAAACAAAAGTTCAATGCTGAAGTTCATTGTGCTGGGGAACACGGTGCTGCATATGGAGGATGTCCAGTTCAAAGGAAAGCAAGAGCGATAATGAAATACAAAGTGACCAACAAAGTGTCACCTTCGGATGCTGTTAAAAAAGTAAAGCAAGCAGAAATATTGAATACCACAACAGACCAGAAGGCAGATACTGGAGCACCATCGCTTCCCTGCCAAAGAAGTTCATTTTGTACTTCTTAGGCTTCAGAGAGCCGGTCTTGTTGTAGACTTCTGTTGGATTCCGGCACACATTGGAATAGTGGCGAAAGAAAGAGCTGATAACATATCCAAGATGGCGCTCAAATTGTCAGATGACGAGTTAATTAAAATCCCAGTTGGAAGAGGAGAAGCAAAAGCATTCATCGCCACAGCAGTGGGAGTGTCCTGGCAGAAATTGTGGGATCCAGGAAGGAAAGGCAAACACCTGTAGGTGGAGGAATATAAATGGCAATGTCGGAGAGAGGAGGTGGTGTATTCACGGCTTATGTTGGGGCATACTGGTTCAAGAGCAACACTGTATTTAGTAGCTAAATCAGCAACAGACAAATGTGAGGTGTGTGGGTGACAGAGAGGGTGCAGCATGTGGTGATGGAATGCAGGAAATACATATCACAGAGGAATGTATTGAGGGACAAATTGTACAAAATAGTTAGGGTGTCACGTCTGGTGTGGTGTAGGATCCCCGGATGCAGCAGCGAGACAACTCCAGGTAAGAAACGGTCTCTATTTTTGGAACAATGCGGCAAAAATAAGAGGAATAAAAAACGACGGTGCGAACTAGCGTCCAAACGCACCGCGGTAAAAGAGGGAGAGAACAAAGTCCAAGAATGATACAAAAACTACCTGAGATACAGGTGGGCTGCAGGGTGAGCAGGCAGGAAGGCAAAAGGCACTAACAAGGTGCAGAAACAATGTCTAGTGAGTAAAAACATTCTAATTACATTTACAACTACAAATAAACTTGATTCTTGGTTTGTTCATTTAAAATTGGCCATCACTTGATTAAGATAAAATAATTTGAATATTTTCTCTCAGCCAGCGCCTTTTATCTTGCAGTTTGGACTACTTCTGACGCATTGACAGGTAAGTGACTGAGTCCTCATGAGTTTTGAGTGTAATGAGTAGTAATTTAATGAAGATTTACGTTTTAGATCCCGCCATGTAAAACAGGACGAGATCCACTCCGTTGGCATCATGCCCCGCGCATGCGTAGAGCTCCACTATGCTCTCAGTGTGCTGCGGAAGTTGATTGTGCACTGACGGCTTGTGACTGCTTTGGGGTGGGGCGGACCTGTCAGGTAAAAATATAAATCCAAAGGTGCAAAAATGTAAAAATGAAGGTGCAAAATGCAAAACATTTTAACATAAAGATTGCATGTTGCACGCTTTGGGTTTGTGGGGAGCTCGTAGCGAGAGGAGGATGAGCCATCTCATCGCCATTGTTTTCTGTCAGAATGCTAAAAACATATTAAACCAGAACACATTTGCCCAATAAATGTTACTTCTTACATGACTATCGGTTTACAATGAAGCTAGTTTGCTGCCATGCACACAAGTGAGAAGGGGAGAGTGGTGAAGCTTTCATTCATTCGACAATAGCAAGCTAGCATGCTAACGTTAACAGCAGGCTAGTATTTACACCAAAAACTGTGATGTGAACATTAAATTAAAAAATACAACTTATTTGGGGTAGAGAAGTGAATAATGTATTCAATTAAAGTTCAAGTCATGCTTTATCAGATAGAATTAATCACAGACTTGATTTTACAAATTTCAAAATTTTGTAACATTGCTAAACG